>NC_001142.9:0-372875 GCF_000146045.2 Saccharomyces cerevisiae S288C
CCCACACACACACCACACCCACACCCACACACACCACACCCACACACCACACCCACACCAACTCTCTCTCATCTACCTTTACTCGCGCTGTCACACCTTACCCGGCTTTCTGACCGAAATTAAAAAAAATGAAAATGAAATCCTGTTCTTTAGCCCTACAACACTTTTACATAGCCCTAAATAGCCCTAAATAGCCCTCATTTACGTCTCCTCCAAGCCCTATTGACTCTTACCCGGAGTTTCAGCTAAAAGCTATACTTACTACCTTTATTTTATGTTTACTTTTTATAGACTGTCTTTTCATCCTACTCCTTCGCACTTGTCTCTCGCTACTGCCGTGCAACAAACACTAAATCAAAACAGTAAAATACTACATCAAAACGCATATTCCCTAGAAAAAAATTTTCTTACAATATACTATACTACACAATACATAATCAGTGACTTTCGTAACAACAATTTCCTTCACTCTCCAACTTCTCTGCTCGAATCCCTACATAATAATATATCAAATCTACCGTCTGGAACATCATCGCTATCCAGCTCTTTGTGAACCGCTACCATCAGCATGTACAGTGGTACCCTCGTGTCATCTGCAGCGAGAACTTCAACGTTTGCCAAATCAAGCCAATGTGGTAACAACCACACCTCCGAAATCTGCTCCAAAAGATACTCCAGTTTCTGCCGAAATGTTTTATTGTAGAACAGCCCTATCAGCATCGAGAGGAATGCCGTCCAATGCGGCACTTTAGATGGGGTAACTCCCAGCGCAATCTGATCTCGCAAGTGCATTCCTAGACTTAATTCATATCTGCTCCTCAACTGTCGATGATGCCTGCTAAACTGCAGCTTGACGTACTGCGGACCCTGCAGTCCAGCGCTCGTCATGGAACGCAAACGCTGAAAAACTCCACCTTTCTCGAGCGCTTCCACAACAACCGTATCGTCTTTTGCCTCCCATTCTTCCTGGCACTTTTTTTCGTCCCAGTTCAAAAAGTACTGCAGCACCTCTGTCTTCGATTCACGCAAGTTGCTCCATACTTTAAAATACAACTCTTTGATCTGCCTTCCAGACATGCGGAAAACTTGGCTCCCTTGCTTGCCTCTTGTCGAATCCAATACACTAATTGTTTCTCTTCTTCTAGTAATGGCCAGGTACCAAGCATAATTTCTCTGTATCTGAGAGTAGATCTCTCTCCTTTTTACGCTAAAATATTTCAAATATCCTACAGGGTCCCCATGATATGGCTCGATGTCTTCCAAGTATTCTTTGTATTCCTCGTCATTTCGCAGCATTCTCTCCACAGCTAGTGCTTCCCAAGCTATCCTCCGATACGATACTTTCTGGCCAGCCCAACAGACACAGAGCTCGAACATCTTTTGACAGCCCTTGCATAATCCGTATTGTGTGAACACTCCCTCTGGGCAGAAGTATATGTCAATACCATAGAGGAAAAGATGTTTAATTTCGTCAGACCGAAATCCAAGAAACTGTAAGACATTCATATTCTCGGAAGTATTGGGAAATTGTGCTTTCAGTTTCTTTCTCTCTAGCAAAACCATTTGACTCCCTTTCCGCTTATACGACTCTTTGTTAATGTCGGTGACTGGATGGAATCTATTATCCTCAGCATTGCCATCTTTATTGGCGTCCTCCTTGGCACTAGCGTTGGTACTTTCAGTGGTAGTAGCACTAGTGTTGGAGTTGGTACTTTCGGTGGTAGCAGCACTAGTGTTGGAGTTGGTACTTTCAGTGGTAGTAGCATTAGTGCTGGAGTTGGTACTTTCAGTGGTAGTAGCATTAGTGCTGGAGTTGGTACTTTCAGTGGTAGTAGCATTAGTGTTGGAGTTGGTACTTTCAGTGGTAGTAGCATTAGTGCTAGAGTTGATACTTTTAGTGGTAGTAGCACTAGTCCTGACGTTGATGCTGGCAGTGGTAGTCGCACTAGTGCTGGAGTTGGTACTTTCAGTGGTAGTAGCACTAGTCCTGACGTTGATGCTGGCAGTGGTAGTAGCACTAGTGTTGGAGTTGGTACTTTCGGTGGTAGTAGCATTAGTGCTGGAGTTGGTACTTTCAGTGGTAGTCGCATTAGTGCTGGAGTTGGTACTTTCAGTGGTAGTAGCACTAGTCCTGACGTTGATGCTGGCAGTGGTAGTAGCACTAGTCCTGACGTTGGTGCTGGCAGTGGTAGTAGCATTAGTGCTGGAGTTGGTAGTCGCATTGGTACTGGCATTGGTGGTCGCATTAGTACTGGCATTGGTACTGGCATTGGTAGTCGCATTAGTACTAGCATTGGTAGTCGCATTAGTCCTGACGTTGGTACTAGCAGTGGTAATCGCATTAGTACTGGCGTTAGTACTGGCATTAGCACTACCATGAATGCACGTGTTGCTGTCCTCATCACTGCTGCAATACTTTCTGTACCTGTCACTGCTATTGCTCTCCTGGAAGCTAGACGGTAACGCAACGATCGACATGGAAGCTGTCGCCTGTTTTTCAGCCAATCTGTCCATTCTTTCTATCAGTTCCACTGTGTCAGCAGACAGGTCTGTCCTGGAGCCACAGCATCCAACATGCTGGCCCTTTTTTCCTTTCTTTGATTCAAGTCCATAGAACTCGCGTACCTGTTCGGTTATACAGCCTTCCTTAATTGGTGGTAATTCACCCTTACGATTCCTTGCCGCCCAACTGTTTTTTCTAGATAATAGATAACAGAGGCCCCCATCTCTTAGTCTCCCTACACCTTGAATGAGCTCAATAATATTAAGTCTATTATCAAGCATGATCACCATCATCAATTGCTTAATGTCAATTCCTTCAGTCACTAATTTCGTTCCGATGAGAACTTGCATGCTACCGTCAGTGACAAACTCCTTTGTGCGAGACACCTTTTCTGCAGCACCCAGCTTCCCGTGTATCCATACCACCCTAAAATACTTTCTCCAAGAGCAGGCCAATTCTTCCACTTCGTTGGTTGTGCTTGCAACTACAATGGCCTTCGACTCTGGTTCACTTTCAAAGAGGGCTAAAAGAAGCTTCAGTGCTTCTTCGGGCTGTGATTCCACTTTCTTCCGAATTTTATGAACATGCCCTAAAGGCACCTCGGATTTCTCCTTGATTAGATTAAACATCCGTGTTGGATAGCTGGATAGACCTCTGCTGAGATCTTCCGACCGTTTGAGCTCGTTGATGTCCATCGATTTCTTGGCCAGTCCCGTAAGCCCAATACGCTGCAACGCAGCATCAGCTACAGCCTCAGGGGCTGTGCCGCTCAAAAAGATTGCTTTCTCAAAAGCGTCAAAATCAAGGTTAGTTATGCCCCCAAATTGCGACTGCCGGTAGACCTCCGTTTCAAAGTTGTGAAACTCATCTACAATGAGGTAACCCAATTTTACGTTGTTGGTCCTAAAGGTGCACTCAACAATATTCTCCCACGCAGCTATCCTGTCTGTGAAATTAGTGCTAGCAAGATCATCGTAGATCCCCACGTATAAATCAGTAACGCCATCGTAACCTTCTTCAATAAAGTTTCTTACAGGGGCCACATTCAAGCAACCGCGTCGGCCCAACCTGATCATGCAATTAGCAAGCAACACTGTGTACGGTACAAACAGAAACGACACATATTCCACGTCGCCCTTAGATGCCAGTGCTATCAAGGGGAGATGAAATAACTCCGTCTTACCATAGCCCGGTGGGGCCTGTACTGCCACAGAGGGTGTGTCTGCCATGTATATTTCATAACATAAGCGCAACTGATGCAAGTCCCTGAATTCAAAGGAGCTGCCAAAGAGTTTCTGGCCTGCGACGAGGATATCGTTTGTACTCTTGGGCTCTCGGGGCCTTTTTCGCGTTACTCTTGAAATTTTTTGATGATGATTTGAACTCGCCGCCTCACCTGCCACTACGTCTTCCGCATTCCGAGTACTGGAGAATGAACAATGGTAGTCGCTTTCAAGGCCTAACCACTGAATCCAGCGCTCGGAAGCTCGTTCCTGCAATAAAGTGGCGGTCGTCCCACTGACACTAGTTAACGAAAAGGAATCCACACCGTAAATATTTCGCCCTGTTTGAACGGAATGATTGGCCATGAGTTCACTCGTCGCCGACTCGTACAAATCTGTTTCAAATCTGCTACCTACGCAGTGCCGTCCTAGGGCAATCAACCCCTGACGCATCTCCCGAAAATTCAGCTTCTGAGGTGCATTCTTCGGAAGTTCCCTCATGTACTGCCGAAAAGTTGCGTATTCAACCAGACAGCCCTTCGCGGTATTCAGAAACATGTAGGAATACAAAACTATCCTCGAAATGTCTCGATTTGTTACTTGATTTGGATCCTCAAATCCCACCACATCCATCCAAGGATCATGATTAAAAGCGTCATAACTGTTACCAAGCGCACATATTTGCATTTGCCTTAGCACAGTGACAAAATAAAACACGTAATCTGAGGTGAGTCCGTCAAGCGTCTTTAGTCGAGGCTCCGATGAACCGTTCTTGTTGTAATCAGTGTACAGTTGGATGCGTCTTGTTGTATCATCGACGTATACGTTGCGCTGAGGACCGGCAAAAGCGAGTAGCTGAAGCTCTGGATAACGGTAAGGGTATCCTACGGCAAAATGGATCATCCACATAAGTGGCACCGTAAGCTCGTCAATTGCAACAGCGACTTTATTTTTAAGAGCCGCGGTCATTTTGTTAGTATCTCTTCTCAACTTGGGCAGCACAATTTCACGATATTTAACAGGTATCATTTGAAGAAAAGAATCGTTTTCCAGATACTCGTCAATTCCTCGCTTCGGTTCTCTGAACAAAACTTCTCGATTACGCAAAATGAGGTTGGCAATATCAACCACTGTAGGCATATAAAAGCAGTTGTTCAACTCTCCCCAAAGGTTATCAAACTGAGCCTTGCATGCAAAGTAAAAGCCGCGGACATACTCGCGATTAAAAAAGTTTTCCACATACTGATATACCATCAGAAGAAGGTACCAAAGTTATTCTATAAGAGTCCTTCAGCGTGGTTTCCTGCGCTACTTCGTGGTACAGAATTTTGATCCATTTCCACATTGCAACGCCGTTGTTGTCATCAAATATATCTAAATCCCTTGCGGTACAAGCACAAGACGACACCAATAAAGCTTTCACGGCATCTAGTGTTTTTCTGAGTCTTCGTGGAGTGTTAGGACTGCGCAACTTACATACTTTCAGGCCATGCTCGTCCACAGAGGGAATAATGGGTTCTTCATTCGTAATAGATCGATCCTCTTCGTCACCAGCGCCACCACGGGGACCCGCCCCGAAATTGAGTGCACATGCTCGCAAGATAATATGCAAAATATCACCCAATCGGTCCTTTTTGTTCATCATATCGTTACATATCTGTGAAAAGTACTTTATCTCAATGGGTTTACGTGGGCATAGATCACGCTTCAGCCGCTCTGTGTCGACTTTCTTTTCGCCAGGTAAACTTGCTTGGTATGCAGAAAAAATCGATAGCTCATCTACGTGTAGTAACAAAAACATGTAGGGTGCCAAATTGTACCCATATTTCCTTATGGTGCTTTTCTGAAGACTCCTTACAATAGGTGCGCCGGAAACAAAGTCAGTGAAAGTACGCATCGTAGAGCTGTCGTTCGGCCTAGCACTCGCTATTTCGTGACAACGTTCCAGGACACGGAAACTCAACTCATTATAGTATCCTCTGTTGAGGTAAAAAAGAGAAAGGGTATCGTAATCCTTTCTATTGAATTTCAAAGTATGCACTTGAAACAACGTGTAGACCATCAAGTTGATTTTCTTGGGAATAAGATACTTTGAAGGGATTGGTCCGCCCTGGAAATCTGGTTCGTCTTCAACAAACGTCAGGAACTTTTTTACATTTTTCCCGACCATGACGGAAATGACAACTTTTTCAAAAGACCTTTTCCTATCCATTGCACCAGTTCTGAATTTTACCACTTTGATTAGGCCAGACTTTTCGTCTTCGTAGAATGACCGCACTTCCGTGGGGATCGATTCAAATAAAGTTATTGAGGGACAATGTACCAAGTCGTTTTTGTTATTTAGAGCCGACTCAAACTCGTCAAAGTTTGCTTTTTCAAACTTACGCCTATCGGAAACTTTCATTTTATTTTTGTAAGTTTCGAAATTAACAATAGTATGTTGATTGTTATGCTTTTTGACAAGAAATCCATCAATATAAACAAAAGATTGTCCAGTTTCCGTCTTATCATCATCTAAGAATGTAATAATTAAGCTATTGAGAAGATGCAGAATCTGCGCTATGCAGGTGCAAATCTCTAGCAGCAGCAAAGAAAATTCAGTTAATAAGAAATCTCACTAAGATAAGCGACTGTCTGTCCCCTTCAAGCACAACATAGAAAACAGAAGGATGTCTCATTCATCGCTTGATTTCCGGCCTGCAAAAATAAAGTAGTCGGTACGTACGTTCGTTTTCAATTTCCATGGTGCACAGTATCTTAACTATCTGCTTAGTCGAGGAGAACCAGGATTCTGTTCGTTGCTCAGCCGCTTCGTGGATATTCTCTTGGATACTTTAAACATGGACCTACGCTTAGCCTGCGCTTAGCCTACAACTTCTTCCGCTATCGAAAAGACCAATATAATAAAAAGTTATAAATTACATTTCCTTATTAGGTATACGACCTCGCGCTTCGAAGTAAAGGAGCCCTTTTTGGCGTACCTACATATGGCGCGTCAGACAGACAACCTTCCCTCAAAATGTATTACCCCGCCGAATAAGAAAACAGACCCATTCACCAACGACGTATCAAGTTACTTCCTTGATTTGCAATGTCCCACTATAAAAAAATTCCTTAACGCTAGATCTTTGGGCTAAAATCTGCGTCAAACAGGAAATATTGCCTATTTTCGTACAAGGTTACTTCCTAGATGCTATATGTCCCTTTACATAATAAATTAAAAAATTTTTTTTATAAATTATAATAATTTCTTTTTATTTCTAATAGTATCTTGGGATTAAATAAATCACTTACAATATTTATTTTATTATATTGCTTTGTTCAATTAAATTTTAATACGAAATTATTTAATTGTTTTGTATTTAAAATATTTTGAATAATAAAATAATATAGAGTTTTATTATAAATTTTTCATTGATATTTAATAAATAAAGATTTCCAGCATACAGCACATAAAATATTAATTACATATGTAATTAATAATAAGGCCATATTTTGACCCTGCCATTACCCTACCATGCCCCATCTGTTACTCACTATACTGTTGTTCTACCCAACATATTGAAATGTTAACAAATGATCGTAAATAATACACACATACTTACCCTACCACTCTAATCCCACCACCACATGCCACACTCACCCTCACTTGTATACTGATATGCCATACGCACACGGATGCTACAGTATATACCATCTCAACTTACCCTACTCTCATATTCCACTCCACTCCACGGCCCATTCTCACTAAATCAGTATAAATGCACTCACATCATTATGCACGGCACTTGCCTCAGCGGTCTATACCCTGTGCCATTTACCCATAAAGCCCACGATTATCCACATTTTAATATCTATATCTCATTCGGCGGCCCCAAATATTGTATAACTGCCCTTAATACATACGTTATACCACTTTTTCACCATATACTAACCACTTAATTTATATACACTTATGCCAATATTACATAAAAATCACCACCAAAATCACCTAAACATAAAAATATTCTATTCTTCAACAATAATACATAAACACATTGGCTTGAAGTATGAGCACTATCATGGTATCACTAACTTAAAAGATCCTTAATATTGCAATTTGCTTGAACGGATGCCATTTCAGAATATTTCGTACTTACACACACCTGACATTACAATAATATGCCACCTCACTGTCGTAACACTCTTTATTCACTGAGCTATAATACGGTAGTGGCTCGCACTCATGCGGGGGCTATGATACAATTGTATCCTATTTCCATTCCCATATGCTAACCGCAACATCCTAAAAGCATAACTGATGCATCTTTAATCTTGTATGTGACACTACTCATACGAAGAGACTATATCTGAACAAGACGATACTGTGATAGGTACGTTATTTAATAGGATCTATAACGAAATGTCAAATAATTTTACGGTAATATAACTTATCAGCGGCGTATACTTAAACGGACGTTACGATATTGTCTCACTTCATCTTACCACCCTCTATCTTATTGTTGATAGAACACTAACCCCTCAGCTTTATTTCTAGTTACAGTTACACAAAAAACTGTGCCAACCCAAAAATTTTGATATTTTACGTGTCAAAAAATGAGGGTCTCTAAATGAGAGTCTGATACCATGACTTGTAGCTCGCACTGCCCTGATCTGCAATCATGTTCTTAGAAGTGGCGCATATTCTATACGGCCCGACGCGACGCGCCAAAAAATGAAAAAAGAAGCAGCGACTCATTTTTATGGAAGGACAAAGTGCTGCGAAGTCATACGCTTCCAATTTCATTGTTGTTTATTGGACATACACTGTTAGCTTTATTACCGTCCACGCTTTTTCTACAATAATGTAAAAGTTTCTTTCTATGTTTATCATATTCATAAAATGCTTCACGAACACCGTCATTGATCAAATAGGTCTATAATATTAATATACATTTATATAATCTACGGTATTTATATCATCAAAAAAAAGTAGTTTTTTATTTATTTTATTTTGTTCGTTAATTTTCAATGTCTATGGAAGCCCGTTCGTAAAATTGGCGTTTGTCTCTAGTTTGCGATAGTGTAGATACCGTCCTTGGATAGAGCACTGGAGATGGCTGGCTTTAATCTGCTGGAGTACCATGGGACACCGGTGATCATTCTGGTCACTTGGTCTGGAGAAATACCAGTCAACATGGTGGTGAAGTCACCGTAGTTGAAAACGGCTTCAGCAACTTCGACTGGGTAGGTTTCAGTTGGGTGTGCGGCTTGGAACATGTAGTATTGGGCCAAGTGAGCTCTGATATCAGAGACGTAGACACCCAATTCAACCAAGTTGACTCTTTCGTCAGATTGAGCTAGAGTGGTGGTTGCGGAAGCAGTAGCAGCGATGGCAGCGACACCAGCAGCGATTGAAGTTAATTTGACCATTGTATTTGTTTTGTTTGTTAGTGCTGATATAAGCTTAACAGGAAAGAAAAGAATAAAGACATATTCTCAAAGGCATATAGTTGGAGCAGCTCTATTTATACCCGTTCCTCCATCTGTCATCATTACTTAAACGATTCGTTAACAGATGCTCATTTAGTACCTCACATATTCTCCATATCTCATCTTTCACACAATCTCATTATCACTATGAAGATGTTCTTGTTTTTGAACGAATCATACATCTTTGATAGACTTCGTATGTGGAGTATTGTTTTATGGCACTCATGTGTATTCGTATGCGCAGAATGTGAGAATGCCAATTATAGGGGTGCCGAGGTGCCTTGAAAAACCCTTTTGCGCGCCTGCGAAGTTTCCATTTTCGGTCAAAAAGAATATCCGAATTTTAGATTTGGACCCTCGTACAGAAGCCTATTGTCTAAGCCTAAATTCAGTCTGCTCTAAACGGCTTCCATGCAAGAAATATTTCTATCTCTTGAATTCGTACAACATTAAACGTGTGTTGGGAGTCGTATACTGTTAGGGTCTGCAAATATGTAAACTCTCGGCGAATGCCTTGGTGCAATTACGTAATTGTAGCCGCTGAAGGCGGATGGTATTGAGAGAAGTTGATATTCAAAGAATCTTGTATGATAAAAATAAAATTGTAACCAGTTCGTAGTAGCAGTATTAAAACTTTGCACAGGGGGAAATATTTGATTCCGAGATGTATTCCCCCTTTTCTAGTCAGATATGAAGGAAAAAAGTGTAAGGGCAATAGATGGCGCTAATTTGTTCTATTCTATTCTAAAAACGTTTTCTAGGAAAAATATATTAATAGTTGATACTCCTTGTAATTTCTAAGTCAAAAGAAATGTCTCTATCTTTATCGTAACGGCTCATCGTTAGAGCTCAATTGTGCCTCTTGGATGTATTTCCAAAGTTCCACGTTTAATAACCCAGCCAACACAGATTCCTTTGAGAACAAATGGCTACCAAAGTTTCATTCAAATAAGCCTGACAATCAACCCCATCAAAGAGGAGCTCTTTGTTTTTCCAAACCCATGAGAAAAAAATACAGTTCCTTTTCCATACCAAAAAATGAAGAAGAAATCATGTGCTGAGAGTTGCCTGCAGTCGTAGAAGTTTACGATCCTAACCCATTATGTGATTCGTTGTGAGTCACCCTTCCATGATTATGTGTCCTTACTACCTACTATCCAATTACTACATATGTTTTGAACTCATATGTACCAAGCACCTAAAATTACGCACCCATTTCCATTGGCAAAGACTTGACGAAATTTAATACACTGCAATAATATCCAGCGATACTCTTCAAGAATTCCCGCCTATAATGGCGGCTCGCTGTCCGAAAGATTGCGCCGCACTTGACTGCTTCTTACACTCCTTTTTCCCAGGCGATAAACAGACTAAGCGGAAACTACGATATAATGCAGTAGAGGTCCCCCAAGAGCTGGAAAGAAAATATTAGTTTGATAGCCAGCACTATTCCATCCAGTGGGTTCTTGTACCATTTTCTGTGGTATGGCTTTGATTCAACTGCATACGTAGTTAACGCGATCAGCCGCACATGTCCATTATCATTTTCAGGGGTACTGGTAAACCCTATTGTTTAGAAAGAATATCTGGTAAGCGGGTCTGTCGAGTCTTCACTTCCTTCATACACATTTTATTGAGTAAATTATACTTAGATCCGGAATCATAACGTTGGAAAAGGAGACAAGGTTGGATAAGTTATGTAGGCGTATTTCAATAAGACGTATATGATTTAGTCTAAGAAACCGACGTATCTAGCCAGCATTCGCACTATGACGACAGTTTAACGTCGTATTGAGCAGCATCAACTGAATATAATGAAAAAAAAAAAATCATTCCTTGAAATTCGTTCTTCCGAAAACTGCTCAAGGTGATAGCACCTCAAGAACAATTCTTCGTTTGAATTTATTATCAAATTCATCACCGTCAGAGTTATAAGTTGCACTGTATTCCTGGTGACCCTAGTAACCCAAAATACCATTTTCTGATTTTGCAATCATATTTATTGGCTTTAGCGAACATATGATCACCATACTATCTTGATGGTTGACCAAGAAGCGAACATCTTCGAACCAAAGTCACCGAATCTCAAGGAATGCAAAATTCGTGGCTCAGTGCTCTCAAGACAATGTTGCAACCCTTTGCGTCAATTATATATATATATATATATATATATATATCCCGTCCGCTTTCTTTTTTTTGTCAGTTGGGTCGCAACGCAGGGTCTCGAGACCTGAAAAAAGCTTCATAGCGATATTAAAGGTAGAGGTACACCCATAATGGCATTGTTTCGTGCCCTGTATATTATTTGGGTATTCCTACTCATTCCACTGTCCAATGCAGAAGAATTCACCCCCAAGGTTACCAGAACTTTGTCAAGATATGTATTCGATATAGTAAACTTTGATGATTCAAACACTTTGATCAGAGCAGAAGAAGACTCTGTCGAGATAAGTTTTGATGCTGGAGAAAATTGGAAAACAATAGATGAGATTGAAGAGCCTATCGAGTCATTTGTTGTTGATCCCTTCCGTGGGCATGATAGAGCTTTTGCTTTCGTGAAAACGGCACCAAAATTTTACGTCACGGATGATCAAGGTAAATCGTGGAGGCCTTTGACTATACCCATTTCTGAGAAAGCATCGAATTATTTTTGCGACGTAACTACTCACCCTATAAAAAAGAAGCATCTTATTATTCGTTGTGATTTGTTGACAATAAAAAACTCAGGCTTAATGTATGTTGGAAGAGAGATTTACACAACTAATGATGGAGTATCCTTTTCCCAAGTTAAACCTTCTTTTGGAAAAATTGATGGTCATATTAGCACGGCACGCTGTGACTTTATTAAATCTAGTGAGGATTCTGATCTGGGCGGTAATGATGCTTCGATACTCTGTCTTTTCCGAAACACTGAGTACATTGAAAGTACAGGCTCAACTATTGACAAGTCTGAATTGATTTTAAGTGCCGATGGAGGTGAAACATTCAAAGAATTAGTCCAGTTCAAAGATAAGGTTGTTAGTCGATACGAGATACTTAAGCATCATGTGATCGTTTTGACACAAGATGATATGTATAATGAAATGTCATCAACAAACATTTGGATATCCAATGATGTATCCACTTTTCAAGTGGCTCGTACACCTACTAAGATACGGCACGTTAATATGGGACAAATTCATGAAGATTCCATCGGAAGAATCGTTTTACCTGTATCTAGAGAAAGAGATGATGAAGACAGCAACCAACCGGGAGCTGCTGAAGTGTTAATATCAGATTCTGAAGGACTAAAATTTTTGCCTATAAATTGGATACCAAACAATCAGTTTGGATATATCAATGTAGCTTATCCAGGTTTCTTAAAAGGAACATTTTTTGGTTCGTTTCATCCCTTCATTGAATATTCTGATAGAAAAAGGAAATACAGCCGACAGAAAGTAAGAGAGGAAACTAAAGTATCTGTTGATAACGGTCTCACATGGACAAACTTGAAAGTTGTTGACCGGGAAAATGTAGATTTATTTGGTTGTGATGTCACTAAACCCGAGAGATGTTCGCTTCAGACTCATTTCTATGATCTAAGAAATTTAAATCCCTCTGCCGGAATCATGATGATATCGGGTATTGTTGGCGACGGCAGTGCATACAATTGGAAAGAAGAAAAAACTTTCATCTCCAGGGATAGTGGTTTAACATGGAGGTTAGTCCATAATTCCACTGGTTTATATACTACTGGTGATCTGGGAAATATTATCATGTATATTCCATATCGTTCGAATGAAAATGGCGATGTGCCTTCTAAATTTTATTATTCCTTGGATCAAGGTAAGACATGGGGTGAATATGATCTAATCATGCCTATTTATCCATACAGATTAGTCAGCACAATATCAGATGGATCTGGTTCAAAATTTATTCTAACAGGAACGTCCATTACAGAAGATCCAATATTCATTACATATTCAATTGATTTTTCAGCGGTATTTGATTATAAATCATGTGAAGAGGGTGATTTTGAAGATTGGAATCTAGCAGATGGAAAATGTGTTAATGGCGCCAAATACAAGTACAGAAGGAGGAAACAGGACGCCCAGTGTTTGGTAAAAAAAGCATTCAAAGATTTGAGTTTAGATGAAACGCCTTGTAACAGTTGTACTGGATCCGACTACGAATGTTCGTTTGAATTCGTTAGAGATGCGAAGGGTGACTGTATACCAGATTATAATCTGATTGCCCTTTCCGATATATGTGACAAATCGAAGGGTAAATCTGTGTTAGTAAAGCCACTACAATTAATCAAAGGTGATAAATGTAAAACACCTATGAAAATTGAATCCGTAGACATTCCGTGTGACGAAATTCCAAAGGAGGGTTCGAGTGACAAGGAAATAGTGACTACTGAAAACAAATTCGACTTTGAAATTAAATTTTACCAATACTTCGATACAGTTGCCGACGAATCTTTGGTCATGCTGAATTCGATAGGAGACGCCTATATATCCCACGATGGTGGACAAACGATAAAAAGGTTTGACACTGACGGCGAAAAAATTGTCGAAATCGTGTTTAACCCATACTTCAATTCTTCAGCATATTTGTTTGGCTCTAAAGGTAACATATTCTTAACACACGATAGAGGATACTCTTTCATGATAGCTAAATTACCTGAAGCCAGGCAATTAGGCATGCCACTAGATTTTAGTGCTAAAGCACAGGATACTTTTATTTACTATGGTGGTAAGAATTGTGAATCAATTTTAAGTCCAGAATGTCATGCAGTGGCATACCTCACCAAAGATGGGGGTGAAACTTTTACAGAAATGCTTGATAATGCAATTCATTGTGAGTTTGCAGGAACACTATTCAAATATCCGTCAAATGACGATATGGTTATGTGCCAAGTAAAGGAAAAGTTTTCGCAAACAAGAAGTTTAGTTTCTTCTACTGACTTTTTCCAAGATGATAGAAAAACTGTCTTTGAAAACATTATCGGCTACTTGTCTACTGGTGGCTATATCATTGTTGCCGTACCTCATGAAGACAATGAATTGAGGGCGTATGTAACTAATGATGGTGCTGAGTTTACCGAGGCAAAATTCCCATATGATGAAGATATTGGTAAGCAAGACGCATTCACTATTTTAGGATCTGAGGAAGGATCAATATTTTTACATTTAGCAACAAACTTGGAATCAGGACACGATTTCGGAAACCTTTTGAAATCCAACTCGAATGGTACTTCTTTTGTCACCTTAGAGCATGCCGTTAATAGAAACACATTCGGTTATGTGGACTTTGAAAAAGTTCAAGGTCTTGAAGGTATTATTATCACCAACATCGTTTCGAATAGCGAAAAGGTTGGCGAGAACAAGGAAGACGAACAATTGAAGACGAAAATCACCTTCAATGACGGTTCAGATTGGAACTTTTTGAAGCCTCCAAAGAAGGATTCGGAAGGGAAAAAGTTTCCCTGTGATTCTGTGTCATTAGATAAATGTTCTCTACATTTGCATGGTTACACTGAACGTAAGGATATCAGGGATACATATTCCTCTGGCTCCGCGTTAGGAATGATGTTTGGTGTCGGAAATGTTGGCGATAGGCTTCTACCATATGAGGAGTGTTCCACTTTTCTAACCACTGATGGAGGAGAGACGTGGACTGAGGTTAAAAAAGGCCCCCATCAATGGGAGTACGGTGATCATGGTGGAGTCTTGGTTTTGGTCCCCGAAAACGCAGAAACTGATTCTATTTCTTACTCCACCGATTTTGGTAAAACATGGAAAGATTATAAATTCTGTGGCGACAAAGTCCTCGTAAAGGATATAATCACCGTTCCCAGAGATTCTGCTTTGAGGTTTTTGCTATTTGGAGAAGCAAAAAACATGGGTAGTGGTTCATTCAGAACGTATACAATTGATTTTAGAAACATCTTCGAGAGGCAATGTGAGTTTGATATTACCGGTAGAAAAAGGGCAGATTTTAAGTACTCTCCTCTGGGTTCCAGAACTGGTTGTTTGTTTGGCCATAAAACAGAATTTTTACGTAAAACCGATGAAAAATGTTTTATTGGGAATATTCCACTTTCTGAATTTTCGAGGAACGTCAAAAACTGTCCATGTACAAGACAAGATTTCGAATGTGACTATAATTTTTATAAAGCCAGTGATGGTACTTGTAAATTAGTCAAAGGCTTAAGTTCGGCGAATGGTGCCGATATCTGCAAAAAGGAACCCGACTTAATTGAATACTATGATTCCTCCGGCTATCGGAAAATTCCCTTATCAACCTGTAAAGGTGGGCTGAAATTGGATGCACATTTAGCACCACATCCTTGTCCGGGAAAAGAAAAGGCATTCAGGGAAAAATACTCTATAAACACCGGCGCTTATGCGCTGGTTTTTGTTACAATTCTTCTCGTTATTTTCTTTGTCGCATGGTTTGTATACGATAGAGGTATCAGGAGAAATGGGGGATTTTCAAGATTTGAAGAAATCAGATTAGGAGACGATGGGCTGATAGAAAACAATAGGACCGATAGAGTTGTCAACATCATTGTAAGACTAGGATTATGCATTTCTTTAATCACCAAGTCTGCGTTTCAACGCGCGAAGGCAGGTACAGCGCAACTTTCTTCAAAATTTAGGGCAAGGTTTGGCAACAAAAAAGGTGCCACTTACTCTTCGCTGCTTCATGATCAGCTTTCAGATGAACCAGATGGCTTCCATGAAGATTCCAACGATTTATCCAGTTTCAGAGGTCAAGGTAGTAATTCTGAAATTGAGCAAGAAGATGTTGACACATCTCAACAAGAGCATACGTCGCGGACAGACCTACTTGGTGCTAGCAATATTCCAGACGCTTTGCCAGCGCGTAGTGCTTCTCACGAGTCCGATTTAGCAGCTGCACGCAGCGAAGACAAGTAGGTAGGTCTTTTTAAACGAACGAAATTGTTCACGCATTGTATGTTGGGTTTCTTACATATCAATCACTCAGAAGCCCATTTTCTACCTCCATCACCGTACTTATAGAATTATTTTTCTTTCTTGACACAATATACTGTGGCTAGTTTAACATTTCGTGCCCTTTAAATATTTTTCATGGTGTGGACAGAACAACGTCAATTGTAAGGAGCATGGAGGTCAAATAAACAATACCTCAAACTAAATAATGAAGACCCCAAGAAGCCTTGCAATCGGCAGTAATTATATTCATGGTACTAATTGTCACTATTCGTCTACACTCTAGTAAAAGTTCTTGATGCAAATTTTTTTATTTTTATGTATGAGAACTGCCGAAAAAAAAGGTTTGGATATTAACTTTGTTAAATAAAATAATACAATCAATTCAAACTTTTTACTGTTTCTTTTTTCAGCTAACTATATCATACTATTGTACACAATTATTAATTACCACTTACATTAACTGTTATTCGCTACGCTTTAGAATATCACATACCCAATATCGCATTACCACATGTATGTCGTTACTATTTAAAGTGCGGTATGTAACATAGATAAATATAAGTATATGTATATGTATAAAAATCTTGTCGTCACAATCATTAATCATTCAGATATGTAAATTCTGCCCTCCCATGGCTTCAATGTTCTGGAAGACGCATCAACTTCACTTCTTGGGTAGTTTCCGAATTCCAACTTAAACGATGAGCTATTGTTTGGAATCGTGAAGTCGATCGAATCAGAGCTGAAGTTCAAAGCAGCAAACAATGTTTTGTTGTCGTATTTCTTTGTGAAGCTGAACAGTTTCTTATTGTCCAAATCAATAAACTCAAAATCATATCCATACACAGTAATATCCTTGTGTGCCTTTCTAAATCTCAAGGCCTCCTTCCAGAAGTTCAAAACCGAGTTGGGGTCCTTGGATTCGTCTTCAGCGTTAATTCCTTCCCTGAAAGACTCGTTCAAGTAAAACCATGGTTTAGCATTAGGACCAGAAAAACCAGCATTTGGCTCCTCACGAGACCATTGCATAGGTGTTCTAGCATGGTCTCTGGAAATAAGGGCAATTGCTTCCAAAAACCTCTTCATCTCCTTCGAGTTTTCTCCATGCTCTTCCTTGATCGCATCATAGTTATTTCTAACTTCGACATCCTCGTATTTTTCGATAGGCCAGTTCTTGAAATTGATTTCACCCAGTTCCTGTCCTTGGTACACATATAGAGTACCGCTCAGTGACACCAACAACACAGACAACAACTTACCAGAAATAACACGGTTTTTGGGAGAATCGTCACCAAATCTGGTAATTGAACGAGGTTGGTCGTGATTTTCCAGATAAATTGTTGACCAACAATCAGTTCCGTTAACGTATCTGAAAAGTTCAGCAAGGGCAACCTTCCAATCCTTTAGTTCATATGGTATCAAATTTTGACGGAACTTGGGCGAAGTCCCGACATCAGTGTGGGAAAAGTTGAATAACTCACTAAGTTCGTGTCTTGACGCACTTGTATACAACCTCTTGGTCTCATCAGTAGCATGTCGCATTTCACCAACTGTCATAATTTCTCTGCCATCCTTCACTCTGTTTCTGATGAACTTGTTCATTTCTTGATGAAACTCATGGATACGTGGTCCGTTCATTGTGAAAGGATCACTGAGTTGCCACTTTGAGTTTTCGTCAATCACAGGAGCGTCTGGTAGACCAGCAACCTTGGAGTACAAGCTTCCCACATCAATTCTAAAGCCGTCTACACCATGGTCTAACCAGTATCCAACGGCACTTTCGTAGATTGCCTTTCTGCAGTCTTCGTTCTCCCAGTTTAGATCAGGTTGGGTGGAGCAAAACAAACGCAAGTAAAACTCTTGTGTCTTTTCATCGAACGTCCATGCAGAACCACCGAAGTAAGACCTCCAATTGTTTGGAGGAATTGGCTTGCCTTCGGCGTCATAACCCTTAGGAGGTCTCCAGAAGAACCAGTCACGTTTTGGATTGGTTTTTGAGGATCTGCTCTCTTTGAACCATTCATGTTCGCTGGAGCAATGGTTGATGACTAAGTCGGTGATAAATTTCATACCAAGCTTATGTGTCTTTTCGATCAAGGCAAAGCAGTCCTCGTTCGTACCGTAGGTTGGCCAGACCTTTTCGTAGTTGGCAATATCGTAACCCATATCATCTTGTGGCGAGTCGTAAAATGGCGAGATCCAAATGGCATCGGTACCAAGCTCTTTGATGTACTCCAACTTGGAGGCAATACCCTTCATATCACCCCAACCATCGTTGTTGGAGTCTTTGAAACTTGCGGGATAAATTTGATAAATTGTGGCCTCTTTCCACCACTTGGGTTCTGTTTCTGGATGTGCAGAAGAAATAGTCATTGTACGTTGCTTTCTTATCTCTATGAAAAAACTTTCACTTTTGTTTGTGTGTTTGGATTGGTGAATGGAACATATATTCTAGTACAGCTAATTCCTCGAGTGAAGAAGTCTTCCTTACTTATATATGTCTGTGGACGTCTTACGAATGATCGAAAATAAGAAAAGAACAAAGTAAATTTAGGATCTGGAAGGAGTGCTGTATGTAAACGAAGCTTTCAGTTTTAGGTAATGTTTGCACAACCTACATGATATAAGATGGTATGTTCTGCAACAGCGTGCCTGTCACTTGGCCCGTTATAGCAGATTATACCATCTGCAAGCAGACCCCATTATTGCATTGCCTCCGCAGCCTTGCGTATACATAGCCCTAAGACAAAATACGGAGCGTAAACAACCCTCGATCCCCGCAACAATTACATAACCATTTCTCCGCGGAATTACATAATCATTTCTCCGGGAAAATTACATAATCATTTCTCCGTGCGAGTTATAAGTGCTTTTCTCGTGCATTTCCCTGACACTTCACAAAACCTTCTTTTTCTTTTTTCTTTATTTCAGGGGAAATCAGTGCAAAACTAAAAAGAAAGAAATTTTGTGAAATGTAAACTCCAGGTGTCAAAAAATAAATTATATCCGTGGAAAATCAGGCGTCGGAAATTGTAGATGAATCCGCCTCCTCCACAATAAAAATGCTGACCACACGAGCAATGCATACACTCGGACACCTTCGTTCAAAGTATCAGTAGCAGTTCGACACACCCTATACTACTTAGCTCTTAAGGTCTAGGCTCATCTTTCTCAGTTCCTCTTTTTCGCTAAATAAAGGTATATAATGTCACAGCTGTGTAACTAAAGAACACTGTTGTTCCTATCTTTTTCTTCTTCTTTTTTTGGTATGAGTTGGAAAAAATAATCATTGCACAATTGAGTACTAAAAGCTTTCGTATCTTACCCAATATCATGTCCGGTGTTAATAATACATCCGCAAATGATTTATCCACTACCGAGTCTAACTCTAACTCAGTAGCAAATGCACCATCTGTAAAAACTGAGCATAATGACTCTAAAAACTCCCTCAACCTGGATGCCACTGAACCACCTATTGACTTACCTCAAAAACCCCTCTCTGCATATACCACCGTCGCAATCCTGTGTTTGATGATTGCATTTGGCGGCTTCATCTTTGGTTGGGATACCGGTACCATTTCTGGTTTTGTTAACCTTTCTGATTTCATCAGAAGGTTCGGTCAAAAAAATGACAAGGGAACCTACTACTTATCGAAAGTAAGAATGGGTTTGATCGTCTCAATATTCAACATTGGCTGCGCCATAGGCGGAATTGTCTTGTCAAAAGTCGGTGATATATATGGTCGTCGTATTGGATTGATTACAGTTACTGCCATTTACGTTGTAGGCATCCTAATCCAAATAACTTCCATAAACAAGTGGTACCAATACTTCATTGGAAGAATTATTTCTGGCCTAGGAGTGGGAGGCATTGCTGTCCTTTCCCCAATGTTGATATCTGAAGTTGCTCCCAAACAAATCAGAGGAACCCTGGTCCAATTGTACCAGCTGATGTGTACGATGGGTATTTTTCTAGGATACTGTACCAATTACGGTACCAAGAACTATCACAACGCCACTCAATGGAGAGTCGGCCTTGGTCTTTGCTTTGCCTGGACTACATTCATGGTTAGTGGAATGATGTTTGTACCAGAATCACCACGTTACCTGATTGAGGTTGGTAAAGATGAGGAAGCGAAACGTTCACTTTCGAAATCCAACAAAGTCTCAGTCGACGATCCAGCCTTGTTAGCAGAATATGACACTATAAAGGCGGGAATCGAACTTGAAAAGCTGGCAGGTAACGCATCATGGTCTGAACTACTCTCCACTAAAACAAAGGTCTTTCAGCGTGTTCTCATGGGAGTGATGATCCAATCGCTGCAGCAATTAACCGGTGATAACTACTTCTTTTACTACGGCACCACCATCTTCAAATCTGTCGGTCTAAAGGACTCCTTTCAGACTTCGATCATTATCGGTGTGGTTAATTTTTTCTCTTCATTCATAGCGGTATACACCATTGAGAGGTTTGGACGCCGTACGTGTCTATTGTGGGGTGCTGCTTCTATGCTATGCTGCTTTGCTGTGTTTGCCTCCGTCGGTGTGACAAAGTTGTGGCCTCAAGGAAGCAGTCACCAAGACATTACTTCTCAGGGCGCCGGTAACTGTATGATTGTGTTTACTATGTTCTTCATTTTTTCGTTCGCCACCACTTGGGCAGGCGGCTGTTACGTTATTGTCTCAGAGACGTTTCCTCTTAGGGTCAAATCAAGAGGAATGGCAATCGCAACAGCTGCAAACTGGATGTGGGGTTTCCTGATTAGTTTCTTTACCCCATTCATTACCGGGGCAATCAACTTTTACTACGGTTATGTATTCTTAGGCTGTCTGGTTTTTGCATACTTTTATGTCTTTTTCTTTGTCCCAGAAACAAAAGGCCTGACGCTGGAGGAGGTGAATACTATGTGGCTGGAAGGTGTGCCAGCATGGAAATCAGCCTCATGGGTGCCACCAGAAAGAAGAACCGCAGATTACGATGCTGACGCCATAGACCATGACGATAGACCAATCTACAAGAGGTTCTTTTCCAGCTAATCTTCCGGTTTTTAGTAACTGGAAAAAAATACATGAACTTAATTATTTATTATATACAATATTTACTTTTTTACGCCTTAATCCTTAACGGACTATTTGTTATGCCTTATAGAACTAGAAATTATATGATAAACATGAGCTACACGAGTTGACAGGGTGAACAGATTACTATAGCATCTTTCTCTCATGAATAATTTTTAAAATGTATAAATTTTGTAACGTTCCGAAGGGTGGAGTGAAATTCCATTCAAGAAACCAAGCATTGAGACAGAACAGTACAGAGTTCAGTTGTTGCGGACCGAGAATTGTAACAAGTAGCCCCAGAAACATTCATATGACGTCTGTTTCAAATTAAGCTTAGTAAAAGTACACATTTACCATAAAAAAATAGTACCAAGTCGGTGGCCTGATATCCTTATTTTCCTTCTGCCAATTGGGCAAGTTGGTACTAATATTTTAGGTGACACTGCCACTTTATTGTTATGGATTGAAATTTCTTAAATGTTCTCACAATCGGCCATAACGCTATTTCTCCGACGTAACCTCCTGTCATAGTGTGCCGTGCCTGAATAACTTAAAAAATTAAAGTTTTCAATGTGCCCAAAAAAATTCACAAATAGTACGCGCTCGTTAAACACCCTGTGACGCTGGGCCAGGCACTATTTAGCATTACTTCGAAAAGACGCAAGTATAAAGAGTGAGATCTCACGTACTACAACAAGAACATAGAGAAGCATTCTAATAAGCATATAAACAAGGCTTCTAGAGAAAAATGGGCGTATTAGAAAATATAGTACCTGGTGAGCTTTATGATGCGAACTATGATCCAGATCTTTTGAAAATTAGAAAAGAGACTAAAATAAAATTGCACGAATACAACACCCTTAGCCCCGCTGATGAGAATAAAAAGAGCCAGGTAATAAGAGAATTACTTGGTAGTTGCACTGATAACTTTATAATTGAACCGCCGTTTTACTGTGATTACGGAAGTAACATCTATATCGGAGACAACTTTTACGCCAATCACAATCTTGTTATATTGGATGGGGCCAAGGTAGTCATCGGTGACAACGTATTTATCGCCCCTAATGTTGGTATTTATACGGCAGGTCATCCAATTGACGTGGAAAGACGGCTTCAAGGATTAGAATATGCCATGCCTGTGACCATTGGAGACAATGTATGGATTGGAGGTGGAGTGTCAATAATTCCTGGAGTAAATATAGGTAAAAACTCCGTGATTGCCGCCGGTAGTGTTGTGATTCGTGACATACCAGAAAATGTAGTGGCAGCAGGTAATCCTTGTAAGGTGATAAGAAAGATCACTGAAAAAGATAGTACAACTACAAACTATCGAAAATGATGGATCCACTTTCTGGAGGAATTATCGAAAGCAAGTGTTGTCTTCTATGATTATGTACCGTATTTTCTTATAAGAATAAATAAAAAGCTAGTTCAGTTTTAGTCGACTAAATACGCAGAGAGATTATTAATTATTGGTATATGTTCTGGTTTAAGTTGCTCATTCTCAACTCGACTGTGTATAGTAGCTTCTTTCTGGTATAATCTATCTTCGAGGAGAAAATTATAGTTTACAACTTATGTAAAACTGCTCAAGTTCCAACCGTATAGAAAACGCGTGGCTGGTAGCTTTATGTTCGGATTTGAGAAATTTTCGGGGAAATAAGTACCGTTCTAATTTTTCAGCGCAAATTAACATGCGGAGAAACTTTAAACTGAAAATATGGCCACCTGCATGCGTCCATATGAAAGGGTCATCAAATAGCCTCGAACAAAACAAGTAACATTTTCGATGGAGTTAGAAAGGGATGATCCTATACGCACAGATTTCCTAGGTATTTAACCTGACCTAATATTAACAAAAGTCCAAGTGACGGCTTCTCCATCAAACAAGATAAATTACCAAACACAATGGTCGAATCTAAGAATACTGAATTATCGCAAGGAACATGGCTCAATAAGCCAAAATCTGTTTTTCAAGAGGCAGGAAAAGTCACTCTGGAAACAGATGAAAAAACTGACTTTTGGCGTGAAACATTTTACGGATTTACCCGTGATAGCGGTCATTTTTTGGGAGTAGAGACAGGTAGTGCTTTTACTGCACAAGTCCGTGTTCAGGGAAGCTACGAGAGTCTTTATGATCAGGCTGGTATCATGGTTCGTATAGATGATGGACATTGGCTCAAAGCTGGCATAGAAATTTCTGATGGCCACGCAATGCTAAGCAGTGTTTTGACAAATGGAAAATCAGATTGGTCAACTGCTGTTTATGGCGGAAATGCTCGCGATTTCTGGCTTCGTGTTACTGTTGAAAAGGGCGTTTTGAGGATTCAGGTGTCCTCTGATAAAAAAACATGGCCGTTAGTACGTTTGGCTCCATTTCCAACTTCTGACCATTACCTTGTTGGACCAATGGCTTGCACACCTGAGCGTGGCGGATTGAAAGTTACTTTCTCGGAATGGAGTCTCACAGCTCCTTTAGGAAAAGCTTTACATGATTTGAGTTAGTTCACCTATATATCAATATATAAAGAGGGGTTTGCTTTTGTTAAGAACAAGGCCTGCACCTCACTAAGATCTGTTGATTTGGCACTATGCTTTTTAAAATTTTGTTTATACTCAATTTCGTCAAGATTTTTTTTACTAGTACAATCCATACAGTTAACAAAATACTGGGCAATAAGGCGTGCATACTACGAAATTTTTAGTTTTGTTATAATAAACGACTTTTAGCTAGTGTTTTAAGATAAAGTGACGAAAGTTAGGGTGAGAATAGTCGAATGTATTTACTAATTATTGAATTCGTGGTAATTAGTACTTATGATGATGGGGTTTAAAGGGCTAAATTTAGACAATAGAAACAGTAATAATGATGTTTTCTATTTTTCTGCTGTACGTTGCTTTTTATTTTATATTTCTTCGGAAAAAGGTTCAGTGAATTTTCTGTCTTCTATATACATATATAAATTGCAATTGAAAATAGCGTACAGCGTAAGTTAAGTATCCAATGCTCACATATGAAAAGCAAAAGTAAAAAGAAATATACAAGTTTATTATTCATAAATATCGGCATAACTATTTGTTTCGAAAGATCAGTACGTTTATGTTAAATGTGCTCGTTACTTCAACAAGTAAAGTCTTCCTTCCCATGGCTGCAAGGTGCGGGAATCACCATTTGAGTTTGCATAGTTGCCAAAAAACATGGTGTAGGAGGCCTCATTATCAGGAACTGAAAAGTCCGTATTATCGCTACTGAAATTGAAAACAGCAAACATTTTTTTGTTATCTGTGTCCTTTGTAAACATGAATAGCTTGTCATTATCAAGATCAATGAACTGAAAGTTATGTCCATAAACAAGGATATCTTTGTGCTCCTTTCTAACTTGTAAGGCCTTTTTCCAGAAAAAGAAGACTGAGTTTTTATCTTTTAACTCAGCTTCTGCGTTGATTCCGTCTCTAAATGATTCATTCATGTCAATCCATGGTTTGGCATCCTTCGAGAAACCTGCAGAAGGCTCATCAGCACTCCATGGGAATGGTGTTCTCCCATGATCTCTAGAGATCAAAGCTAATGCTTCAAAAAACTTTTTCATCTTTTCAGAATCTTCACCATAATCACGTTTAATGGCGGCATATGTACCAGTACCTTCAACGCATTTGATTTGCTCAATTTTTCTGTTTTTGAAGTTGGGCATACCCAATTCTTGTCCTTGGTAGATAAAAACAGTACCAGTCAATGAAATGATGAGAGTAGCCAACATCTTGGACGAAATCTCACGCCATTTAGGAGAATCTGAGCCAAAACGCGAAACGCTACGAGGTTGATCATGATTCTCCAAATAGATGGTCGACCAGCAATCTGTGTTTTCGATAAACAGAAAGCTTTCAGCAAGAGCCAGCTTAAAGTCTTTTAAAGTAAAGGGAATAAGTTCGTACTTGCATTTTGGGTTTTCACCTACTGAGGTGTGCTTGAAGTTGAACATCATATTTAGTTCTCCTTCTTTGGCACTGGTATAAACTCTGAAGTCGTCTTCATTCCCGATACCAACTTCTCCAACAGTCATGATTTCTTTACCCTCTGGAACTTGCGAGAGCATGTAGTTATGCATTTCTTTATGATACTCATGGATACGTGGCCCATTTATGAAAAATTCAGTTCCTTTTTGGTAAGGAACTGTAGGATCAGTGATAGGAGCATCGGGTAGGCCCTCAACCTTAGAATACATGCTGCCTACGTCAATACGAAAGCCATCAACGTTGTGACGTAGCCAATAGCCCACTGAGGAGTCATAAATGGCTTTACGGCACTCTTCATTTTCCCAATTGAAATCAGGTTGGCCAAGAGCAAACACATGCAGAAAGAACTCACCAGTTTTTTCGTCATATCTCCAAGCAGATCCACCAAAGAAAGATCTCCAATTGTTGGGAGGAATTGGATTACCTTTCTCATCGTAACCCTTTGGAGGTCTCCAGAAAAACCAGTCACGCTTTGGATTAGCCTTAGAAGATCTACTCTCCTTGAACCATTCATGCTCTTCAGAACAGTGGTTGATAACCAGGTCAACAATAACCTTGATACCTCTCTTATGAGCTTCTTCTATCATTTGGAAACAATCCTCATTGGTACCGTAACGTGGCCAAACCTTCTCATAGTTGGCAATATCGTAACCCATATCTTCTTGAGGAGAGTCATAAAATGGGCACACCCATATCGCATCGACACCTAATTCTTTGACATAGTCAAGTTTGGAGGTAATCCCAGCTAAATCACCCCATCCGTCATTGTTGGAGTCCTTGAAACTAGCAGGATAAATTTGGTAGACGGTGGCTTCTTTCCACCATTTAGGATTATGGATGATCGTCATGTTTTTCTTTTCAATATTGAGCACTTTCTATATAGTCATCAAGAAACAGTAGTTTTTCGCACCAAGATATGTGAACAAGTGTCCTAATTTATAATTCGTCAGACGTTTATGAACTTACTCCTCAAAACCGTATCAATTACCGTAGCGGTAATGGAAGATACAATTCTTAAGTGTGAATTACTTTTTCCGGTGAATTAGCTTCTAGGATTGTGACTATTTCAATGGACAATGTTGCAAATAGTTTCAAATATTCCCGTGTTTCTCCGAGGATTCTCCACGGAGGAAAAATAATGCAAAGTTTATTTCCCCGTTTTCTTTTCTCCGTCTAGGCATTTACGCTTTCACGCAACTTTATTATATCACCTCCGCGGGGATTCAACAACGAGGTATGTGGAGAAGGAGAGAAATTCCAGAGAAAGCAGCCTAGAGCATCCTGCTGCAGCAACTTATAAACGTATCTCACAGAAAAGGCCGGAGAAAGTTCTTGAAATGTGTAATTTAGCCTACCTGCCAAGCGGCTGGAATTATCCCGAGAATAATTCCGCGACCGGGCCTGTTCCTGAACTCTAAGAAGTTTTGGAATTTCCGAACGCTTCTTCGCATGAAAGACATGAACTCTTAAGTAAAATAATATGAACTGGCATGGTCGTAATCTTTTGGACGACGGAATATCATCGCTAACCATTGTAAGGGATGAAGCTTGACTAGATATATTTAAACGACCATTTTTGTTTCATTCTTATTTTAGATTGCATTTTTTATAAGTCACTTTTAGTTAGCTCAGAACGCCAGCAAAAACCATGACTGATCGTAAAACCAACTTGCCAGAAGAACCGATTTTCGAAGAGGCAGAAGATGATGGCTGCCCTTCGATAGAAAATTCTTCACATCTGTCAGTACCTACAGTGGAGGAAAACAAGGACTTTTCCGAGTATAATGGGGAAGAGGCAGAGGAAGTTGTTGTTCCAGAAAAGCCTGCTTCAGCCTATGCTACTGTTTCTATCATGTGTTTATGTATGGCTTTCGGTGGATTTATGTCCGGTTGGGACACAGGTACGATTTCTGGTTTCGTCAATCAGACTGATTTTTTAAGAAGATTTGGTAATTATAGCCATTCCAAGAACACTTACTACTTATCTAATGTGAGAACTGGGTTGATTGTGTCCATCTTCAATGTGGGAAGCGCCATTGGCTGTCTTTTCTTGTCTAAATTGGGTGATATTTACGGCCGCTGCATGGGTTTGATTATAGTTATTGTCGTTTATATGGTTGGTATTGTCATTCAAATTGCCTCTATAGATAAGTGGTATCAGTATTTTATTGGAAGAATTATCGCTGGTATAGGTGCTGGTTCCATTAGTGTTCTTGCCCCGATGCTTATTTCGGAAACTGCGCCAAAGCATATCAGAGGTACGTTGCTAGCTTGTTGGCAATTGATGGTGACTTTCGCAATTTTCTTGGGTTATTGTACCAATTATGGTACCAAGACTTACTCGAATTCTGTCCAGTGGCGTGTTCCGCTTGGTCTATGTTTTGCATGGGCTATTATTATGATTGGTGGTATGACGTTTGTTCCGGAATCTCCTCGGTTTTTGGTGCAAGTCGGTAAGATTGAGCAAGCTAAAGCTTCTTTTGCCAAGTCGAACAAGCTTAGTGTTGACGATCCTGCTGTGGTTGCAGAGATTGATCTTCTTGTTGCTGGTGTGGAGGCAGAAGAAGCAATGGGAACTGCTTCATGGAAGGAATTATTTTCGAGAAAGACTAAAGTTTTTCAACGTTTAACGATGACAGTCATGATTAACTCTCTGCAGCAACTAACCGGTGACAACTATTTCTTCTACTACGGTACTACTATCTTCAAATCTGTCGGTATGAATGACTCTTTTGAGACTTCAATTGTCTTGGGTATTGTGAATTTTGCTTCTTGCTTCTTTTCACTTTATTCTGTTGATAAGTTGGGCCGTCGTAGATGTCTTTTACTTGGAGCAGCCACCATGACGGCGTGCATGGTTATTTACGCCTCCGTTGGCGTCACAAGACTATATCCGAACGGTAAAAGTGAACCATCATCTAAAGGTGCTGGTAATTGTACGATTGTTTTCACGTGTTTTTACATTTTCTGCTTTTCCTGCACCTGGGGACCTGTATGTTATGTGATTATTTCTGAAACATTTCCATTAAGGGTGAGATCCAAGTGTATGTCCGTTGCAACAGCGGCCAACTTATTGTGGGGGTTCCTAATCGGGTTTTTCACTCCTTTTATTACTTCGGCAATTAATTTCTACTACGGTTACGTTTTCATGGGTTGCTTAGCGTTTTCATATTTTTACGTCTTTTTCTTTGTTCCAGAAACAAAAGGTCTAACTTTAGAAGAAGTTGATGAGATGTGGATGGACGGTGTATTACCTTGGAAATCTGAATCCTGGGTACCAGCTTCTAGAAGGGATGGTGATTATGATAACGAAAAATTACAGCATGACGAGAAACCCTTCTACAAAAGAATGTTTTAGACCGGTGAAAACACACGCAAGCAAACTTCAAAGTACATTGATAAATAATGTCCAATGCCCTCTGTAATATAGGGGCTTTTTAATTCCTAAGACTGATTCGATATATTAAACACCAGGGCTACTGAAGACTGACAGTCACGTTGAGTCCTATTATATCATTTTACTCACAGAAGATTTGGTAATATGATACTTAGATGGGCTTAACAACAAAGTGTTTTCTTGATGTTACTGCCCATGAAAAAAAGCAAATCAAATTAGTAGGCGGATTGTTAACTTTGTTTATTTTGAAACCCGTCAGGACTACCAAAATATAACAAAGTATTGATTATCGTCAACGCTTTATAGATCACTTTTTTTTTTTTTTGAGGAACCGATTAATTAATACATCGTAGCCTCTGCTTATTGCATAACACAACAAAAAAATACAATAATACGCAACTTTTGTTTATAGAAAAATAAAAATGGAACATATGATATTCTCTGTTCGTCATATGATAACTTAAGCACTTTCGTGTGTACATAGGTATTCTAGTGCATTGGAATGAGATCAATTATGATTTCCTAACCCAGAATTTATATTACTAATGATTTCAGAATTAATAAAAGCTGAAATAAAAGGAGTAGCAATGTAATAGGAAATAAACGAGGGCACATAGAAAGGAAGAAGAAAAATTACATTATGTGGAATTATTGATTCCCTTGGCAATTTCCCATAGTCTCATGAAAATTCCTGGCCTATTCTGTATTCATAATTCCATACTCTTTTTTAACAATGAAACTCCGGTAATTACCACAATATTTACTTATATCTCAATACGAACGCATGTTCTCTTCGAGGAAGACCAGCATTAGCGCTAAGCGCTAAGCGATGAGTTGACTTAATTTTTAAAAGGACGATGTTGGCGCGTTAGTGCATAAGAAAGTCAGCAAATCCCTTTAAGCTGAAAACCTTGATATATTTCTCGGCCTTTAATAATGGCGCAACTGATTTTAATTATCTTTGAATGGCTTATCTGTAACGAACATGTGTTACTAAACTAGTAGTAAGTTAGAAATACTGTTTATCCAGAATATGTAAGTTGGTGCTTCTAAAGTAATATAAGACCGCTTTAATTTGTTGTAACCTCTGAAATACAGGTAACCGCTGGGTCATCTCCTATCTAACTTTTGGTAAAAATGACATCGAAAAGAACAATTTTCGAAATATTCAATTTGTTCGGGTGTCGGTTTAATGCTCAAGGCCCCAATATTTCATAATAGGATTCTAAGAATTGCAGAAAATTCAGCTATGTTTCACCCATTTTGTTATTGGTGAAAACCGCCAAATCGATATCGATATAGTCACATTTTAGAGCGTGCCGATAGTCTCTAAACTTACACGAACGTCATTATTTGTAAGTAGACAACTGGGAATTTTAAAAAAGGTTGAGAAGATTCGTTTTATAAAATATGACGTCGTAAAAGAAGAAAGTGACAATACTGTTGCTGCGGGTTAAAAAAATAATTCTCCTACAAGCTTGAGACCTTTATTACAATTCCTACCTAAATTGGCTCTTCAGGGGGGTTTTCTAGGCAGGTATCTCTAGAATTTACTCAAGAAGTTTATTTTCTAGTGCCAAAAAGTCTACTGCTGATATTCGCTTCTACTGATTAAGAGCTGCTTTAAACCATCTTGTTGCAACATTGAGTTTGGACTTAAAGCCTCAAGTTGTTAGTGATGTTGCTTTTCAGGATGACGTGTAGTTGATCATCTTACAGAAAAGGAAGCAATGGTACGTATAAGATATTATTTTAAATGAGAAGTAGCTGGTCTTCAAATCACAGACATTGTGATGGCAAAGCAGTGATAAATAAAGTTTTCACACCCAAAGCAACATCTTTCCAAACCGTTTGTGTGCCGTGGTGAACAGATAGAAGAGGGCACTGTTATTCAAATTTTGAGGGTCGGGAGAATTAACTCGTTAATTATTCCTGGTGTCGAATTTGCGTCATTCCTAAACTTGGATATTCTTATATGGCAAAAAAAGAATTTTTTATGCCACCAACACGACGGCATATTCTGGAGTGATTATAGCCACTGCTAACAAGATAAGGCGGTAACACCCGATTGTGCAGATGTCCTCATTTATCCTGTTTCCGAGCATTTGATTAACCGTCTCTGTGAGACCAGTTAAAGACCTCTCTCAAGAAAAATATGTAAATTTTTTTCAGCCACTTTATCGGCACTGGAACGAAACGATATGGTATTCCCAGTATCAGCCACGGCCCCGTGTAAGCCGTAAAGTAAACAAAAATTTTTACCACTAATTTCGTTGCGTATCAATTTATACTATTCTTTGTGAAAACCTACACAGACTACCAACAGAAATTTTTTTGGTCAAACGAGTCCAGTCTGGTTATTCGCTGGTTCATGTAAAATGTTAGCACCATCTACAGATTCCGAACATTAAAATCGTATTATGCATAATATAGACATTAATGAGCAATCTGTTCATTACCCCCTTATCGTATGGCAACAGCTATTCCTGATGTAATAGTGATGTTATATTGCTTTCGCCATTATTAATTTTGAGGAAGCTTTCCAAACAGATTACATAGCTAACTAATTGCAATTTTGCGACGCCATAAGGATACGCGATTTCCTCCTTTTCTTTTTCGCGTTGTTCTGTGCGCTCTTTTTTTCAGCCAAAAAGGGTTCCTGAACAAAAAGACCCTGTTTTTTTTCTGCCTGTTAACTCTGATCTTAAAAAGTTACCAATTTTCTAACATTTCTCAATAAAGACCCTTCGATAAACAAGATTCTTGAGAAATAAAAATTTTTGTGACGTTTACTTTTGAAAGTCCTTGAAGAATTCATTACTAATAGAGAAAAAATGGTGATAATTTTTTTACTTCACCTCCTTTCTACTATCCCTCTTATTCGGATTATCTAGCTTTAACTTCGCCAGTTTTTTCTTGACACACTTCACAGATGATGGTGCCTTCATGTCGGCATGACGCATTATCTCCATACTAAAAAATGATCCGACAATATCTCCTTCCTATTTGATCAGCCTCTTATCGTTCGTAAACGACGTAACTTGACGGAGAACGGAGAACTTGTTGAATAGAGAAGAGTATGTCGGTAATTGATCTCCGATATGAGCGAATATAAAAGCAACATATTTGCTGGTATGTAGCGTAGCTTTTCTTTCCAATTGACGGGACATCGAAACAGTATATTAACCGAGATAAAAATGACGACTTATCAAATCGATGTCAATGAAGGAATGAACAAGTCCCTGGCCGACTTGGTGGCACCATAGCGCCCAGAGCCACTCAAAAATTACTGTATAAGTAACACTAATTTGATAGATGTGGTAAGCGGTGTCAGTCTCCTCGGAGCTTACATCTTCATAGAACAGGGTGTCATTTCCAAGGTCGAATTTGGTTCTGAAAAGCCGGTAACCGTTGATGAAGTTGCCTTTGAAATTATTGACGGCACCGGTAAGTATGTCACTCCAGGTCTGATCGACAGTCATGTCCACATTGCGTCGGTTGCAGGAGAGGCTGATCTGACCAAGTTAATGCTGATGCCAAAGTCAGTTGCATTACTCAGAATAAGATACACTTTGGAAGCCGCTCTGGCAAGAGGTTTCACAACAGTGAGAGACTGTGGGGGTGCAGAAGGCTTTCTGAAAGCAGAGATTCGTCAGGGATCCTTGAATGGTCCCAGATTAATTACGTGTGGACATGCCATTTCCCAAACTGGTGGTCATGGCGATCTGAGATCTGGTGCCCTACCTGCTAGTGCCTTTGACAGCTGTTCATGCCACTTTGGTCAAGTTGGTGTTGTAGCAGATGGTGTTCCCGAATGCTACAAAGCGGCCAGAGAAGAGTTTAGAAGAGGTGCAGACTTTATTAAGATTATGGGTGGTGGAGGTGTGGCCTCTCCAACTGACAAAATATCAAACAAACAATTTTGCGACGACGAAATAAAAGCACTTGTAGATGTCGCAAATAGTTACCACACATACGTAACAGCACACGCCTACACTGCGGAAGCGATACAAAATTGTATCAAGTTAGGTGTTAAGGGTATCGAACACGGAAACTTATTAGATGAACGTACCGCAGAGCTTATGGCAGAATTGGGTTGCTACTTGACTCCAACACTAGTTACCTACAAAGTGATGGGTTCTGATCAATTTAGTGCATTCTTGGGACCTGAAAATAGTAGAAAAAATACAGAGGTGCTTTACAAAGGAATTGATGCAATGAAAATTGCCCAGAAAAAAAAAGTTAAAATTTGTTTTGGTTCAGATTTATTGGGTCCTCTATATGGTTATCAAACGCAAGAGTTTCGTATTAGAGGGAAAGTTCAAACGACACAAGAGATTTTGCTCTCAGCAACTGTTACTCCTGCCGAAATGAACGGATTAGGCGATAAATTGGGACAGATTAAGCCAGGGTTCATTGCTGACCTACTGATGATGAAATCAAATCCGTTGGACGATATAACGATTTTGGATGAACCCGAGAGCAACATACTATTTGTCATGAAAGAGGGAAGGATATATTGATGTAGTTATAGTTGTTTTCACAGTCAGCATTATTTCTGAATGCTAGAAGCCTTTTTTTTTTTGAAGTCATAATAAAATATTTGGCTTGTAAATTTAAGTATTGAAGTCAAAATATCCTACTTATATCACAGTGAAATGTGAGGTGGATATGGCCCTTTAGGGCCCTTAATTTTACAAGTTACAGAATCTTTTTTTTTTTTATAGCATTTGTAAGGTCCGTGTATTCAGAAAAAAATCCAAGCTTAAAAAAGTGTATATAACATTTGGTATCTGAAATACGGATCTATCATAAAATAGAACACCTCAAGGAGGTATAAATTTTAAAAGTTTTTTTATTGTATGCTCGTGCCCGTTTTTTCTTAAAGTCGGAATTTGTTATCGAACACTTGGCATGCGCTAAAGATCGTTAATTTACAAAAATAAGGCGGATGAGATGCCTCCGCTAAATATTGCAGGGGTCGCTTTGAATGTTTCGACCAAAATGTGCTCTAAAATATAGAAATATCATTATTAACAGTATAATTAAACGTTGAGATAAAGTATTTCAAGTTAAGCAATATGAAAGGATGACAGAAAAGAAAATAATTTCTTAATATTACAGAATATGAACTAAAGTTTGCTATTACGTGTGCCAAATTTTGAATTAAAACTTGATATGAACCTCTGCAGGTTTATTATTATGTTTTCATGATTACCACCATTTATCATAACCAAATGTCTCACCTTTCTTTAAGGTATAAAATTTTTTATAATCATTATCATACGTTCTTTTCCAAACGTTGTTTCCCCACCAGCTGAGCTTACCACCTGGGTACTGTACACACAAGAAGATGATGACGACGGAGATTGCCACACCTGCTTCAACACCGGCCCCCATGACGAAATTGTACTTATTGAACCAAGCTCTCCATCTTTTTCTTATCAAGTTTAGGCAGAATGACATTGCAAAAAATAATGAGTAGTTATAAGGTGTGCTTGGTGGAATATTACCTGGGCCTGTGAAAAATACAGGAGTATGAATGTGCTTAGCAAATTTAAATTTAGGGAATTTCCATTGAACAGCATAAACGGCTAGTGGGAATAGCAAACCAATCAAGAAGAACCACATCAGCGGATTATAAATGCGCCCTGATGAGAAAAGATACTTTGGCAAAGACCAGATAATGGAAGCATTGAAAACCGTGCGACCATTAGCACAAGTGAAGCCATTTGGTTGATCGGTGGTACATAAGCCATCGATATTATGCATCATCCATTCCTGGACACCAACGTTAACCATGCCTGATATGATAGTGGCATAGATTTGAACGGCAAAGATCAAACGAGGGGAAACCTTCATGTACATGGCTAATTTCAAATCTCTACTCAAATTCAAGCCTTGTCTCATGACAATAAATCCGTATAGCTTGAATAATAAGTTTGCCATTGGTCTTAAAGGCAGCATATAACCGCAGATCAATTCTGTGATAATATTCAAACCTACGTGTTGGTTAGTCATTGCTTCCAAGATACCTTGCGGGATGAAATTTACAAGGGAAATTAATATTGCAATAACAAATGCCCAAGCTGGGAACTTAGTATCGAAACAGCACACTGCTACAAATCCTAAACCGATCATGACAATCTGCAAAAGTAAATACCACCAATCGGGACAATCCTTATAGTTCTTGGAGTAGATTCTCATGTGAATGTCAGTGCCACCATTTTTACGGTCTTTAAACTTGGCGACAATATCTTTACCGTGGTATAAGATGCAGTGGACAAAAACGGCGATAACAGCGGCAAAATTTAAAGCATACGACAAAAGATAGGAAAATGGAACGAATACCGGTGAGTATTCCTTATATTTCTCAAGATTAATGGAATAATCCTCGTTAAGAATCTTTGTTACGTTGTATTTGTTTTGAGTGTTGTCATAAGTAGAACCTGAAATGACGGGCATGTATTTGGCATACCAGGTATTCGTAAAATAAAGACATGGCAGCACTATGACGAAGAATATCAACACTGATGCATAGGTGTTGGCGGAGACGTAGAATGGTGTGGCGAAAACAGAGCCGGACATGGCTTGGGAAACCTGGGTGTAGTCAAATGTAATTGGCAACGCACCGAGACCACTTTGAGTACCAAAGATTGTGTTAGCGATGAAATTGTGTCTTGTCTTCGACCCCCATAGGATAACGTTGAAATAGGACAGACCGGTAAAGAGGAATCCAGGTACCCAATACCAGATGAACGATCCGATAAGGACGATTAAGAAGAACCTGTAACGGGGCATCGTCCAACCATTTGCGACTGTCTTTTCAACTTTTCTCGAGTGCAACGAATCAAACAAGGACACTGAAATTAAAGTCTGAGGCCAGATAGAGCTTGCAGGGTTGACGACCCATCTTCTGGTAAGACCTGCAGCACCATAACCAATCATTTGAGATGTCCAAACCAACAAGAACTGATATCCGACATTAAGTTTCATGTTGTAAAAGCTTCCCTGGGCGTTCAAAATGTACATAGCGTATGCAGTAGAGGAAGTAAGCGCCACGGCAATTGTGACCACGGCGTGTTCCTTTTTGGTAAATGGGCCCGGGTTTAAATCGAAAAATGGCACTTTAGAACACTTCCAGTCGGGCAAGAGAGCCAGTATCCTACCAATTGGGTAGCAAACAACTTGTGCAACAAGGAAGTTGATCTCTAGCGATGGATATCTCAGGGAAAAAAATTGATTAACACCGGCGAAAACTACCACAAACACCGTGGTCAAGAACCACGTTCTCCAGTGGTTGAGGCGGATGGTGGGGTCATCCTCGATGGACACCGCCGATCTCACTTCAGGATATGGAGAATTGGGCAAGTATGTAGGGTCGCCCTTCCAAACGAGACCTTCCTCCTGTATGGAATGCCTGTCGAATTTTTGGCTTTCCGGATCGCGGTCCTCCTCATCAGTAGTCGCAGTGAGATTATTGACGTCCTCGTCAATATTCTTAACGAAAGCATCTTTCTTTTCCTCTTCCATATTGATCTGGATAGGAATGGTTGTTGGCGTTGGCGAGGGCTCCGACTCCAACGAGTCGCTCTCCCTATAAATGGTACTCATGTGTTCTGTGACGTTATATAATTGTTGCGGTTATTTTCTGCCACACAGTCGAAAACTTTTTACCAAGAATACACAGCTTCCGATGATTGTCCATATATAGTCGAAACAATTCATTGAATAGCCCAAAATTTGAAAAAAAAAGAAAAATGATGGGCACCCCATGATGATAAGAGCTCTCTTTCTTCAACAACGATTGCTAAGGCGTTTACAGACCCATCGACTGCCCTTGCAGTGGGTTTGATGTGATTAACAGGCAGCAGCAACAAGCAACTGCTGAAAACCTTGGTGCCTTGCAGACGGCTATTGTCCTGGATTTTGTGTGACAAAACGTAGATGTGGCGTCTTGTAGTCGGAGGTGTGGCGGGCCGGAAAAATAGTGGAAAAAAAGAAAATTAATGCGATAGCGACGGGCAGGTAGGGAGGTTTGAGGGGTCCGTAGTATGCGTCTATCGTTGCAACAAGGGTGACTAATGCCATGTCTTGGCCTTTGATGCAACGTCTCGGAAGTTAGTATCGATCCGAGGAGTGGAACGGATGCGATTTCCCCTCCATTCTATCGATAAGGTTGCTGGGAAACGCATTATAAGGGATGAGTGAAGACGGAGGGAAAGCATAACGAGGAGAGATTGCCGAGATAACTGAGAAGACGTAATCTAAAGGCAACGCAGCATGTCTCGAGTTGCACAGCTCGACTCGATAGCGCTTGATAAAGAATTGTATGGACAGTTTTGGTCCGAGTTCAATGCAGCATTCAATACGAGTGAACACAAAGAGGAATGGGAGTTGGCACTGAACACAGTTGTGTTTATGTGCGCGACGAGGTTCCTGCCACACTATGGCTCTAGCTGTACGTATGGATCCGCACTCAGTGGCGTGGTTTTTCAGTGCAGGAAACGCACCTTGTATGTCGTCACTGTCTTGGCAGGGTACGTGTGGAAGAAGATCACACATATTATTTTTAATGGGCCGCACTGTGGGAACCAGATGATGTGGCTGAAGCTGTACAAATGGGTTAATTTATTGTATCACGGCTGTGATGTAACCAACTTCCTGAGGTTTCTAGCAGCGGAAGGGCCCAATGCGAGGGCGTTTTTGTCGCCGTTATACCGGGCTTTTAATGTCCATTCCACAAGGTTGATTCGGGATGGTTCTGCAATTGCCTCTGAATTTTATTCGAACTCTGTATTCGCTGGGTTAGAATACCAGAATAGACAATTGCTATGGAATGCACTATTAGAACTCTTTTCCAATACACTACTTACGAAAAGAGGACTCTTGACCTTTGTTAAAAAACCACCAAGGTCTCGTTCTACGACTACTTATAAGACAGTTTGCCCCCGTTGCGGCGGTTTTCCAACCAACCCATACCAGATCGCTTGTTGTCGTGCGAACTACTGTTACGTGTGCGTTGTAAAGGCGTTGGAGTGGTCTATGTGCGATGCCTGTGGATCCTCTGGGAGACTGACCGCCTCACCAGTGTACTAAAGGGCCCCGTTCCCTCGCTTGTATCTCTATATATGTGTATACTATATTCATATTCATGTTGTCAAAATCGGTCACGTGGTAAAGGGTCTGGTTTTTTTTTTTTCACTTTCTGCTCAAGAAAAAAAAGAAACAATAAAGAAGTGGTATAATATCATCATGGAACGCTGTACGGGACGATGTGGGAAGCGACGTCTGAAATCCAGTAATAATAAACAGTGAGCACTTTAGGATAGCAGTAGTTTGCATTTTGCACGTTTCCCTTTCCATGCAATGTTTTTACCTCGTCTCGTTCGGTACAGGACCGAGAGGTTTATAAAAATGGTACCTACCAGGACCTTGCGACGAATCAACCACAGCAGCAGGGATCCAATTCAAAAACAGGTCTTGGCCCTTATCAAAGCAAATGCGAATTTAAATGACAATGACAAGTTGAAAATACGGAAATATTGGTCTGACATGGCGGACTACAAAAGTCTTCGGAAACAAGAAAATAGCTTACTGGAAAGCTCTATATTACACGAGGTCAAGATCGAAGATTTCATCAGTTTCATCAATCGCACAAAAACCTCATCTATGACTACAAGAGGAATTTATAGAAGAGAATGTTTGTACCAATGCAAGAAAAACTTGGATCTAGTCAATCAAGTGGTCTCCCAAGTTTCATCCGTAAGACATCAAAAGCCCTTGACTACGCAATTGGATACTATGCGCTGGTGTGTTGATGATGCCATCGGCACAGGAGACATAGTTATGGCTGCCGACCTTTTCCTGCTGTACTACAGATTATTTACAGATGATAAAAAGCTAGACGAACAATATGCTAAGAAAATAATATCAGTATTAGCGTACCCAAACCCACTGCATGATCATGTTCATCTAGTCAAATATTTACAACTGAACTCTCTGTTCGAAAGTATAACCGGAGGCGGAATAAAGTTAACGAGGTTTCAATTAGAAACTCTTTCTAATAAGGCCCTCGGCTTAAGTAATGAAGCCCCGCAATTATGCAAGGCTATACTGAACAAACTGATGAATATAAACTATTCTTTGACTAACGATTTGAAGCTTCGGGATGATCAAGTGCTGCTTGCGTACAAGTCCATTGATGAAAATTATAGAAGAGGAAATGTTGCAAGTGTGTATTCTATTTGGAACAAAATCAAAGAGCACTATGTTTCCATTTCTGCACATGATTCCAGAATCATTTATAAAGTCTTCAAGATTTGTACCCATAATAGAGCCTATAGATCTATATGTAGCGAAATGTTTTGGCAATTAACTCCAGAGTACTATTGTAATAACCCTTTGATATTACCGGCAATTATTGACTTCATTACAAAGCAAGACTCTTTAACAATGGCCAAGGAACTCATGCAGAACATTAACAGATACACTTTACCCGAAAACCATCATATTGTCTGGCTTAACAAGAGATGTCTTTCTTCATTGCTAAGAATGCATTTGAAATTTAACGATTCTAACGGTGTAGATAGGGTTTTGAAGCAAATAACAACAAATTTCAGGGCGCTTTCGCAAGAAAATTATCAAGCAATAATTATTCACCTTTTCAAAACACAAAACCTCGATCATATCGCTAAGGCAGTCAAATTACTCGATACTATACCCCCCGGACAAGCAATGTTAGCCTATGGGTCAATAATTAACGAAGTAGTTGATTGGAAATTGGCTTCAAAGGTCAAGTTCACCGATAATTTGATGGCACTTGTAAACGATTTGTTGACGAAGGCACATGATTTTGATCCTGACCACAGAAACTCTCTTTGGAATGTGGTTTCCGCTTTATACATTAAAAAACTTTGTCATTATAAAAAGCGAGATGGTAAATTTGTTGCCAATGCCAAGAAGGATATCGATTTGGCAAAACTACTTTATATAAATGCTGCAAAGAGAAGTAAAACATACTGGACAAAATCGAACTGTAACCCATTCATTGCATCCTCCCCATGTGATGTCAAATTAAAAGTGAATAATCAAAACAGGTTTACTATTTTAAGGAATATTGCATTAAGCGCACTGCAGATAGGAAGAACAGACATTTTTCTTTGGGCGTGCGCAGAACTATACCAGAACGGTATGACGATTGAGGAATTGAAGTTAGACTGGAATTTCATCTTAAAACATCAAATTAGAAATTCAGAGTTCAAAACAAACAAGGAGATCATACAAGATATTAAAAAGCATGGTGTGTCGGCTGTCAAACGTTACTTAAGATGAACGGCCAAACGCACATTTACGATATAAATAACAAAGCAAATAATAACAAAACAAATTTCTGTAAATATATACTAAATCCAAGCATTGCATCCTAATTCTTTTCTTTTTTTGATCATCAAATAAATGTATTATTTTATGTTATATGCGTTAGACTTGTTATATTCTTTCATGCTATTCTATCGTTGTGTTATGAATTAATTTATATTTACAGTTTTTCAGTACATTCAATTCCTTTTTTTTGGAGGAGGTAACAATTTCACATCTTTCGATTGTTTGATCGCCGCGTTAGAGAAATCTCTCACTACAATTTGACAATTTACCTCTTTGCATAATGCCTTCTTCTTTGAAGGTGGTACTTTTTGCAGAAGTTCTAGCCCAGTACTTCTCTCTAAAGCATCTATAGGAACTTCAAAGTCAGTCAATTTCGTCTCATTTGATATCGGTTCGTTTGGCAATACAAATGCCGCGACAGCAATATCCTCTCTAGCAGGATTGGCTGTTGGTGCTTCTGCAACAATCAATTTAAAAAAGTGCGTTGGAACAGCAATACTGGGTGGATTGCCAATAACTTCATAATTAACCCTAAATTTATTATCTATGGGATCCTTTTTGGGTAGATACAATGGACCAGTCACGATTCTTACACTCTTATATTTCTTAGTCAATCCCCTACAAAAGTACTCCAAATGCGCCCAATAGTCTCTATTAAAACCTTCTCCTACTTGAGGACACATATTGGATAAGTAGAATGTATCATCCATGGCCTGTTGAGAAAATTTTGCGTCTGCAGCTGGGGCTTGATGGCCTCGATCATAGCCCGACCTAAAATAGTCTCTTAGTTTACCTCTAAACTTTTCTGGAATTACTTCATCTTCCTTGAAAAAGGAATTTTTTCTGTCAGCATTCCTTGCAGCCAATGATTCTGGCGTTATATGTTCGAGGACCCAATAAGGATTTTGAGTTTGTCTGTTGTAACATGAGATAAACTCTTCGCGGTTCTGCAGATCATGAATCGGACCAGGAAAACCATACTTGAAGAACCCGGAAGGATCGACGTTGAAAGAGTGAGATTGAATATTACTATTAGGTTTCTGGGTAGGTGGATAAGGTGTCTCAATGATTTGCGTTGGAGAATGTTTGTTCAAAAGAAGATAGGTTAAGCCAGTACCAGCACCCAGTCCGACTAAACCGGACAAGAGTATCCTACTGCACATGATAACTTTAACTTTGGGATCTAATAAGTGGGGAACTTAACTAAATGTTCTTATCTTTATACAATTGTAACTCTATAAAAACTAACAAATTACTTGATGAGTGACCAATAACCAATTGCACCATTGATATTTTTTCACAGATTTTATTTTTTTTTTCTTTTTTCGCGATGAGTTTTATTTCCGTGCATATGCATCCGACTTGCAATTAGTCGAAAGATTTCAGTTGAAAGGCCTCTTCGACAGAGCCCAAAGACTGCGATTTAACGTATGCCTCCATCACGGAACCTATAATTGCTTTTTGTTGAGGACTTATAGTGCTAGAAATGGCTTCTTTAAATGAATTTTTGTCCAATTTAGCCAAAGCAACTATGCCACTTGCTACTTCGTTGTCTATTTTCTCTGTATATGCGCTATGATATGCGGCAAAGAAAGAAAGACATAAAGCAATTGACAATGATGCCTTTTGGTGATCTTGTTTGATTACTTCCTCGGAAAACTGAATTATCAACTTAGTTTTAATGCTTGCCTGCGATAAGGAATCGTTTGTTTGAATATCTTGAAAGAATCTTTTTATAACCAACTTCATAAAATACTGCAACAACGGGTATTTGAAAATATTAGATATTATTCTCTTGAAGCCTTGTAGAGCAATTGGCTGCGTAGCAGGATTATTCAATGCCTCCGAGAGAATATTTGCGCACTGATTCAGTTCCTGAAAACTTAGCTTAGAGTATCCATTAGACAGCAAGATCAAAATGGTTGCAACTTTATTCTTTGAATCCAGCTTATGATAAATAACATCTTTTATTGACCCGTAGAATATTTCTAGTAACACAATATTTTTTTCGTCCTCAGATTCCGTAAGCGCTTTTACTAGTGCCTTGAAAAGTGGGAGTATGATTGGAATTATTACTTCACGATGACTACATTCATAAATTTTCCCTATGATGAATAAAAGACATGAATAAAGATCTACTTTGAACATATTGTCGAAGTTACTGATATTTGATTCGAACGCAATAAATGTTTTTTTCAACAGACTAATATCTGTGGGAGAGATTTTTATTTCATTATCATCTTCTTCGCTGGTAAGCACGTTATACTTAATAAATGGCAACCTCTCAGAAATAATTGTCATCAGTAGTCGCAGTAGCTCATATAGTTTGTCAATATCTTGTAGAAATGTTTCAGGAGTAGCATTACACTTCGAATACCCAATGATCAAGTCACTGATGATATCAACAAGCAAAAATTCTTCTTTACTGTCGCCTGTAGAAATCAGTCTGTCCATAATCTCAACAACTTCAGTAATAATATCATCCTCAAATATACTTTTTATGCACAGATTGCTCTTCAAAACATTGTGTAAAGCCGGTAAAACTTGCATCTTGACTGAATGATCATCAATATTTTTGACGATAGCCTCCAAACATTGGCTAAATAAAATAAAAAGAAAATACTCTAATTCCTCATCGTTAAGAGATGCCAAAATGACTTGAACGTCTGAATCCAGAGTGCACCCAAGGGCCTCTACGAAATTTAACCAGACCGGTTCATATAACTCAATTTTCGTACTTCTTGGTTCAATGAGACTATTTTCTTTCGAGTCATTCTTTACTTGCACAGTAGAATCATTATCGTTATACTTTATCATCATGTATTCACGTAAAGAAATGATCCATAATGGGACTAAAATGCTCCAATATTTCCTGGTAAAAGAGAAAAGCGCATCATTTGACGACGTGATGGATCTTTGCACTACCTCAGCCCACGCATCCAAAACGGCAAGTTCAATTTTTCTTTTCGCTTTGGGTGTAACGATTATAGCTTCCCCTATCCGTATACCGGAATTAGGATCTTTAAAGTTACCAAGAAGGTCAATTAGTAATTGTGAAATTCTTCCCAATTTATCTGGTGGCATTATATTCGATGCCAACACTTCAGCAGCAACAGTAATAGCAAAGGACATTACAGTAGGTGAGCTTCCTTTACTAAAAGCAGGCATTAATGCGCTAGTTATTTGGGCCTCTTGCTGTTCTAAAATCGACGATCCAGGAACCTGAGGATCTCTCATGGTGGAGTAGTTCTTGAGAACAAAATTCAAAATGTGTAGTCCCGTTAACTTCATGCCTTCATTCCTCACTGTAGATCCACGAAATGATATTTTAATGAGATCTGCAATTTTGTTGCTGAGGGCAAGGAGCAGATTTTCATATTTTTCGGATTCTAAGCACAACATTAATATTAAATTTAAGATAATCTGTCTGCTCTTCCATTGCAGGTTCTCAGAGTCGAGACCACCAGCATCTGTGTCAGTCAGTTGGTTAACATTCGCTATTGATTCTTCTTCTTCGCCTTTAATTTCCTTTTCTGAAGATTTTTTTAGGCCATTTACCTCTAGTAGGGCTGAAACGTCTCTGTTATAGCTTTGGAAGAGTCTTCCTAAACTCATATTAAATATTGAGTATAATTTATCGAACCAATGATTATCTCTTTTGAAAGTATGTAATATCCATTCGGTAAAATAATTCTTGACAGAACCGGAATTTGGAAAAAGTGCGAGATATCTCCAGCTCAAATTTTCCATTTCTTTCATGAAAAATTCCTCCATCTGTAATTTGTACAACAACGTCAATAAATCAAAGTTTTCAAAGGCGCCTTTCAGACTTGAAGTTCGAGAAATGAGTTCATTTGAGCCCGTGAATGTAGTGTCAAAATATGATGAGCCTATTCCAGTCACTATTGAACTTTTAATTATGCTCTTAGAAGCAAGAATAAAGATTTCATAGTTTAGAATGTTTTTCATTTTAAAAGTAGCTATGTTTTCAAACATTTTAATGCTGGTTATGCTGTTGAGAATATTATTTGAAATTAACATGGAGAGTGTAATGTTTCTGAACGAATCAAGAACCTTGGTGTTAAGTTCTAGAAAATTTGGCCCCACAGTTTCAGTCAATGTCCTTGAAATTTCACCGATTGCTACGTGAGAATTAAAGTCCCTATTATAGTTACAGCGAAGAGTAGAGCGTCCGTAAATACCATACTTATCCTGGACCAAAAGCTCTTCCATAGAACTTAGCAACAGAGCTGCCGTCTTTAAATCAATCACTAAATGTTTCTCAAGAAGAATATGCATTGCTTTCAATGACCATGAATGAACAACAGGGTGTGGATCCCTCATTAATGCAAAAATTACATCAAAGTATTCTTCAAAATTAGCATATTGTGAGTTATATTTAAAAATTGTAGCCAATGATAAGACATGAAACATCCTTAAGTATGGTTCGTCCATATCTGCGACGTTTTTAATGAATATTCTTGATTGCTCTGTAAGGAATTTTTGTCTTTCTTCATCGCCAAGTGTTCTTGCGATAGCCGCTGTCAGCAATCCTACACAATCTGCCTTGATTTTTGTGAGAAAAATGTCATTAAAAAACTGAATCTTCTTTATTGATTCGATAATTAGCTGCCCCACTGAATAGTCCAACTCTAGATTGTTTTCTTGCATGATGCGTAAAGCATTATGCAGAGCACTACAAACATTAGCAGCCACAGCCACGCTTCTCAATGGTGTAGTCATTTTGGAGAACATGGACAAATTTAAAGTTTCCATAATGGAATACTGTATTTTGCTATTCAAAAAAGGGAATACAGATGAAAAAAGTTCCATAGAAGAGTCGATTAAAGATGTAGTGACCTGAGGTGCGTAGCGGTCAATTTGGGAATAAGACCCAGATCCATATAGTAGAATCAGTGAATCTAAAGATAAAATGGGTGAAATTGGTTTTGATACTTCTACTTCGAAAATATTGTACCAATTGTAATCCTTGGATGGCCAACTTCCACTTATTGATTCATCATACTTGTAAGCACTGGACATCGATAAATTCACGATACGGTCCCCAGTTATTTTGCTGGATAGGCCGAATGCAAAGCCGTTGTTTTGACGAAGTAAAGTATTAATTGAAGATTCTAATACTATATTACTTTCCATGTCGTCCTTGTTACTCACTTTCCTGTTACCAATATCTTTCAAGCTTCCCAAAACGGAACTACTTGACTCGGTGTAAAGATTGGGATCTGAAAAATTCTTCACGATTAATATTAGTAAAGAACTATTAAAATCGCTATTTATGTATTTCTCCAGCTTAAGGTATACCTGTAAAATTCTGTTTTCATTATGCAGTAAAGCATTGTCAATGTTTTTCGATTTCAGGTCAATGGAATGATTAAAATTGGAGCACTTAGTTAGCAAATATGATACTTGTTTAGCCATTTCTTTATCAATTGTCGTATTGCTTAAATACGTCAATAAACAAGTCAATGCATGATTTCGGATTTCTAGGTTCTTGTATAATTCATCCTCGTCGTGGTATGTGTAGGTATGTGTTAATAAAACTTTCCAGAAAAGAAATAGTTGGGGTATCTGCAGCTTCAAATACTGTTCATCTTTATAATTCATCAATCCTATCAATAATATCCAGCATAAAAGACCCTTGAAGTACAAATTAGAAGAGGTAGATGTAGTATTATTCTTAATGAATGATGTAGAAAACACTGTAATTCTCATGATCAACTCATAGGAAATATAATCGCTCTCGGCACCTTTGATTAGATTTGCTATTATAAAAGCATGGCCATGATTTTTATGAAAAATAAATTTTCCTGTAGATTTAAAATCAGTGGATAGTGCACGTAAGGAGTTTTCAATGGTCTCCGAAAGATATTCTGGACAGTTGTTCAAAAAAACCTTCAAAATTTCCACAGTGTGAACTCGTATCGTAAAGATTTCACATGTAGCTAAATCAACCAGTTTATCTCTAATCTCTTTAACGGTATTTTCCTCAGTGGTGAAAGTAGAACCTAAGTCGCTGATTAACACATACGTGAAGTCAAGCTGCAGTAATGTAAGCCACTGTGTTTCAGGCTTCGCATCAATACTATATTTGAAATTTGAAGCTGAATCACTTTTAGAGGAGCTCTGGTAAGTATCAGAACAACCTAGGATGTAGTACAACATTTGAGTCTTTGCAGAATCATTCAAATGTGGCAATATTACTTCATGCATATGTTGAAAGTATCTCAAATACCTTGATAATGTATTCATGCTCCTATTATTCACTTCGTAACTGCTGAAGACGCCGCTTAAAGAGAGAACTATATCCAAATATTTTGAGTTACTCAAAAAAGTGTTGTCAGCTAATAAATTCAAGTTTATCAAATGAATAATAGATTCGAAGCAACCACTTTCCACGTCTCGTGTATCACAGTTTAAGAATATCTTAACGTAGATGGACCATACTTCTTGTAGAGTTAAAATATTTTTAGAAAAGTAATAATCAAATAATATCTCCGCTAAAGATTTTGCGGTAAAGATACGAGTTTCGTCGTTTGCAAAACCATAAACACCTATTTCACCTTCGGTAAATCTAGAATATATGGTCTCTATAATATCATGGGAGTGCTCTCTGATAAAATTAGTTTGTTTGAAATGAGCTGTCCAGCATTCAATTAGGACAGACACAAAAGTAACTGAAAAGTCCTTCTCATCAGTGGAAATACTGTCAAAAACGGTTTTGGATAGTTTCGAAAATTTCGCATATGTGGCTGGATCAAGGATTTTATCATCATTATTGGAATTTCTTAGAATCGCATTAAAAAGCTGAAGAAGGGTTGTCATGAAGGTAGCATGATAATATTTACTTTTCTCCATAATTTTTTTCAGGTTTTTGAAAATAGCATTAAATAACAATGGGATTAAGGAAGAGATGCTACTTCCAAAATTTTCAAATAATTGAACAAGTATGGTACATGCGATATCTTTTGCCGGTGAGTATATGTACTTTTTTTTTTTTGTACTTGACTTCTTCTTTTTTTTCTTTTGGTTAGGGTCGGTATCTCCATCATCAATGGATACATCTTCTTCACACAATACGTTTGTTAAGAATGCTGCGGAATCAAAAACTACACCAGGATATTCGTCCTTCAAACGCCATATGGAAATCGTATAGAGCTGAGACAAACTGATAAACACTGAATGCAGTTCTAAATCATCCGTATTTTCTAGTACGGAGATATACCTCACAAACTCATCCAGTTGAGTGTGTATTTCCTTAACCTCCTGTATTTCATTATCATTAACTTCTTTCAAACATATAAGCTTTTCCAAATTGGTGGTTATCCAAGTTAATAAATCGTGACCATTGTTTGATGATGTTTCTATCACTTTCTTGAGGGATCGGTTTGCCATTTTCGTGGCCTGGGCTATTTATTTTATCTTTTAGTTTTTTTTAAACCTAATAACTATTATTTCAATTGAATAATAACAAATCACTGTTTCAATATGGCGATGAAAAAAAAAACGGCCACACACGGTATGCCACTATGTGGTGTGAGGAAGCAGATAAAATAATAATACATAAAAAGAAGGATGTAGAAGAATATACAGATATAAAGAAGTCGCGAGTTTAAAGGTTCAATTTACTGTTGGGTCAGAGCTGAATTCTGAGGAAAATATTTGATTGTTGGCAGAAGAATCTTGGCCAATTAGTGCTGAAAAATCGATGACATCAGGTAATACTCTGTTAATTGAGTAGTCAAATTCCTCAAATTCTGCTAGAAGTTTATCTAAGTATTCTTCTTGTGCAGCTGTCGTTGTATGGCTCTCATTATTGGTATTCTGAAACTTTAGATCAGCTTCCCCTTGTGGAAGATTCAGAATGGAACGAAGACTCGTGGCTGGAGTTTGGTGATGCTGCTGTCCATGATGTAATTCTCCTTGGCACTTCGTAAAATTATTATTTGTCTGCAACTGGGGCACTAAAGCTCCACTACTTTCTTGCCGTTGCAATTTAACTATATTCAAAAGTTGTTCAGATAATACAGAGGTCTTCTCGTTAAACTCTTTGAACAATTGGTTCAATACTTCAAAAGTACGTTTACTCGCATTTGAAGCACCCTTCAAAAGTGATAATATTTCACTGCCAAGCTGCGTAGCGTTATGAATATCCGAATCAACCTTCCCATTTCGTATCAGGCCCTTTTCTGTTTGGTAGACATAAAATTTGAGGCAAGCAACACTAAAAAAGATTGTATGAATGGAAAACCAGTAGCTACCACTCAAAAGGTTTTGCGTAATCATTTCATAAGATAATTGAATAACTTTTTTGGCAACTTCAATACAGTTTTCCGCCATGTGAATTTGAAATTGGAACTCTGGGATATCTAACGGGTCTATAGAAATATAGTGGTAGAATGGTTTATAGAGTACGATTTTGGATAGAAGGAAGTCCAGATATAATAATTTCTTAGGTTTAGTGTATGGAGAACTAGTATCATTTGCGGAAACAGTTAGAGGTGGTTGCGTTTGACGATACCGTATTGTGTCAACCTTCAAAATATCTGGTAATTGGGCATACCAATTATCTAATTGATCGTTCAACGATACAATCTGCGTCCTAGAATCCTCTTCTAATGGTTTTCTTCTCAAAGAGTACATTAGCTTGTAGATCCGAGACATGATTAAAATAAGCTTTGTATGCTTATTATTCATTCCACAGGAACTTATCGTTCGCCAATCTTGAAACTTTATTCCAATAGTAGATATATTTTCATCGTCGACGTCTAGAGGAAACTCTTGGTCGATATCAGATTCGTCGATACCGCTTGGAAAACCAAGAATACAATTCATGTACAGATCTAGTTTGTACACAGACCAAAAGAGCCTTTTTTTTGTCTCATCCTGAATCGGAGTAGGACCAACTATGGAAGACCGCCTGTGTAAACCTTCCTTTAACGCAGCACGCAGAGCGATACCAATGAACGAATAGCAAGCCTTCAAGTTTGCTGAACATTGCAAAAAGATCGTCATCATAAATATAGCTTGAATGGAATAGATGTCAGTAATATTAGAAAAGTCCAAAGAGTTTTTGGCCTCTAAAAAGTATCTGTAGCCTTCATCAGTGTAAAATTCCCTAGTTGCTTTACTATCCTTGCTGAGATCTTCCTTAGAAAAAAGGGCTCCGACTGCTAAAACAGAATAAATTAAAGGTTGTGTTTTCACTTGTTCTGGAGTATATTGCTTGCCATGTTTTTCTGCTTCGTATATCGAGTCCAAGATAGAAATGATAGTAGGTCTGTGATAGAACCTAAATAGCACACAGGCACAATCCCAGGTCTTTTGAATAAATTTCAAGGCAATCTCTCTGGGTGGTAATGGAACACTTGTTTGCATGTGCCAAGGCGTATCTTTTGGTAGACTTTGACGTATTACCTGATTAACATTTAATTGTCCTTGAAGTAGACACGTTTTAATAGTGTCCAAAAAATTCTGGCTGTTAAAAGAAGAAGAAGCAAGTATTTGACGGAGTGTTTCAGGTGGAAAGATCGTCTCTACAACCTTTTTGTAATCAATGGAACTTATAGGGCCCTTGCTATCTTCCCGTTCGTGGGAAGCTCTCTGTGCATATAAGGAACTATCATCGCTTACTTCCCTATCAAATACCGATGAGTTCCGTGGGGGGCGATCATATTTGCATTCGTAACTATTAGTCTGGCAAAGTCTACATGGTATATTACCACTACATCGTACTTTCCTCTTTCTGCAAGCTATGCAAGCTCGATGTGCTCTTCCTTTCGTTGGCTTCAATTCGTTGGTGCCCGCATCTCTAGATAAAACCAAAATCTTAGATCTCTTGCCTTTCAACTTCTTCATTGCACACGAAATAGGCTTTCCAGATTCTTTCGGCGTCATCTATTGAATAATTCTTTGGTCTAAGTTGTATGTATTACTCTTTAAATTGAGACAATCAAGGAAATCACACATATAAAAATACTGTGGATCTGAAAGATTGGGTTTTTATAGGATAAATGCGTATAAAGGTAGATCCTAGGATTAATTATTATGGTATTTACATATCGCCAGAAACTTATATATACTCCCCTCACGCCGGATTATTATTTGCGATCGTCCCATCGCTTCTTTATGAGCTCGTGTAAATGATGACCTTGTGGACGCCCCATTTTCCTTTCGTACACATAGTAGCTGAGACAGCCTACCATAATTGCCAATAACGGATCAGAAAATCTGCAATAGAGACCAGCTTGGGAAAGAGCACATCGACTTGTTTGATGTTGCCTCTTCGAAACAGCAAATGGTTAACTATGCGTTAGTAAAAGAATAAGTGTGAAAAAAAAAAAAATAGAATAGCGTATGAAGAATGAACATACTTTCCTAATAGAAAGGGAGCGTACTGAACCATGTTATCGATGATCTTGTGTGGAATCCTCTTATAAATGGAGTGAACATTTGTATGCCCCTTGTGTGCGTGTGGCTAACAGGGAAAAATAGAGCCCGCGTAATCTTGAATAATCTAATATGTGAACAGTCTTTTATTTCCGCACTTCATACCTATATAGAGTAATATAATTAATCATTGATAGGAATTTACATAATGCAGCAATCTCGTATGCCTAGGCCGTACATTACCTTTTCAACGTCTTTCCGTACACGAACCCAATCGCTTCTCCTCTGAACAAATTCATAAATTTCCTCTTGCGTAAAAATGCCATTGAATTTCCCAAGATCAGAAATAAGCTTTCCCAACTCTTTCGAGTCCTTGCCTGAAATGATGTATAACTGGCCAATAGACTTAAGCCCAACAAAATAGGGAACAACATTTTTTTGTTTTAATTTGTTAGCAATAAAATCGTAAAAGTAATTTAAATCGCAGATTAACCAAATTGCGCCCTCCGTAGATATGAAGCACTTCTTCAGATGTTTGACGATTTCATTAAAGAATCTCTCGCCAATTTCTTGTTGGTACACGTCAATAGTACCCTTGTCTGTGGCACCAGTCAGTAGAAAGCAATGATTAGAAAGTAACTCGACTACCCTGATAGCACATTTGGTTGGCTTTATATCCCTTATTGGAGAATTCCTAGAGGGTGGCGGTGGATTATAATCGTCAGGCAATTGAAGAGTCTTGAATACAAATGAGATTTCATCCATTAGTTTGTTTATACCGATATTTAAACCTTCGGCTACAAAATCATCGATAGAAGTCTCAAAATTTTTTTTTAATTGGATAACATCATTAAGAAAATCTTTATTTTTATCGATAATTTTTTTGGGAATCAATTCGTTCTTGTAAAAAATGGAAATCATTTGTAATATTATGTCACCTATATTGATAAGTTCAGTGAATTGTACTAAAGGTTCGACTTGAGTATTGGCTGGCGAAAGTGAATTGAATTTTATTTCTATTTGTTCTATTTCGTTAGGATTATATTTTTGTAGTAGCAGGATTGCCTTTTCAAATGCAGGTTTAACGTGATTTTTATTCAATTGTGTAATTAAAATTTTGAAAATCTCTTGACAGCGTAGCTTGATCAATGGTAGCAAACTTTCAATCGTATGAAATTTGTAAATTTGATCCGTCTTTTCGCTTGTTTCCTGTAAAATTTTGTAACATAAATCGAGACTTATTAACGATTTAATGTTTTGCAAGTTATTGGAAATTAAATTTAAGTTGTAGGCTAGTTGTAGTTGTTGCTTTAGCCTTTGATTTTCATTGTTCGAGAACTTGAAAATCTTGGTGAAGGAACTTAGAAAGTCTAGTTTATCATTAGAAATATCAGTTGAATGAACTGATTGATGGATCGTACTTGGTTTTGAATCCGCTTCTGGGACAGTTTTGGAGGTTTCAGTAATTATTGAGAGGTCATTCGGCAATTCATTGTTACTTGCACTCGAAGCATCCGTTTGATCTTTTAAAGTGTTATAAATTTTTGCGTTTTGCTCACGCTGCTTGTCTTGAACTTGTGTGTCATAATTAGCTAATTGTGAGTTGATCAATGATTCAAATACTCTAGTTGTCTGATTCATATAGTTGACAACAAAGGGCTCGAGATACAGGTTTAAAAGGTCACGAACAACTTTACGGAAATTTGCGCCTGCGTTTACTGAGTCGTTTAATTCAGTATCAAACTTTTTTATAAATGTGAAATAAAGTTCGGGTACGCATTCATAATTGGCTTTACTATCCTTTCCATTTTCTTTTAAAAATTCACTATAGCTTAATAAGATATTGTTTAAAATATCTAATAAAATATCTTGGATAAAGGACTCGATGAACTGTAATATTACAGGGAACTCATCTTTGAATAAAATGTCCGCTAATTTAATCTTTTCGTTGAGGAAATCCCTTAGCTGATTGAGAAACGTATCTAAATTTTTAGAATTAAATATCACGGTACTCCCACCGCTGTCCTCTTCCCTTGGTTGTTCGGCCCAAAATAATTCATCATTAGACGGCAAAACCGTTAAACTGGGAGGCAAATCAGCCTTTGACTTGAAAAATTCGATAGCATTGCTTTCCTCATTAGATATCAATAAAATTTTCATGAAACGAGCGACGGCAGCTAAATTATTAGACTGGTAATTCAATTCTGACTCTTTGAGAACAGAATTAATGAAGATTTCCCTAAGAATGTTGAAATTAGTTTCAATCCTAGTAAATGTTTCTATATCATTTTTATTCGAGAAATTGTACTTTTTGATAAAATTTAGAATTCTTGTTTGTTTCAACGGATCGTTGGAATATGAAGTAGGAAAGAAATTTGCTAGATTATTATTATATAGCTTCCTAGCGTATGAGTTATAACAACGGTAAAATTTCACAAAGATTTTTTTAGAATTTTGAGCAGTGAAAGATTTGTATATTTCGAAGATGCGAAGGGAATTTTGATTATCATTTTCATCCAGCAACGTAATTTCTTCTTCTTCATTTGAATGCACCTGTTGGAGACCCATTCTAGTCAATTTCAATGACCAATACTTTGAATCATTTTTGCCGTTAATGATTGCATAAACCCGTTTATTCACTTGTTGAAAACTCAGATAATCTACAGTAGATAAATATGAGGCAATATTGGTTACAATCTCGGGAACTTTTAGCAGATCATCCATTTTACCGATTTCCTCAAAAGCTTTTGTTTTCTTTTGGTTTTTCTATTGTTTGTCTGTTGACCATTTTTTGATAAAATAAGAACCTTCCTTCAACGAAATATTTCGGCAAAAGTTAGCCTTGAAACACTTAAATACAGGAAGAAATAAGGTAAAGCGTAAAACTAACAGCAATAATTTGCAGTTGTATAAATGGAACCAGAAGATACCCAGCTGAAAGAGGACATTAAAACCACAGTAAATTACATAAAGCAGCATGGTGTTGAGTTTGAGAACAAACTGCTAGAAGATGAGAGATTCTCATTCATCAAGAAAGATGACCCACTCCATGAATACTACACCAAACTCATGAATGAGCCAACAGACACTGTCAGCGGTGAAGATAATGACAGAAAGAGTGAGCGAGAGATAGCAAGGCCGCCGGATTTTCTGTTCTCTCAATATGATACTGGAATATCCCGAAGAGACATGGAAGTAATCAAATTGACAGCACGCTACTATGCAAAGGATAAAAGTATTGTTGAACAGATGATTTCAAAGGATGGTGAAGCCAGATTAAACTTTATGAACAGCTCACATCCGCTACATAAGACATTCACTGATTTTGTCGCCCAGTACAAGCGAGTATATTCTTTTACTGGTCAAGAAATCAAGAAAAGTAAGAGAACCATTTTAGATAATTGTTTTGAGAGAACACAGTATTGGGAATTTGAGAAAGATAAAGACCGGGAACATGATAAGCTCGTAGAGTTGTGCAAAATACAATTTGCAGCCATTCCATGGGATAAATTTACTCAAGTGGCAAAATTTTCTATCCCTGAAGACACAGAAATCTTCGAAGGCTCTCTAGATTTAGAACAGATGAGGCTGCGAAGAGTACAAACTGGTATTAAGTTATTCGATAGTATCAAGCCGACAAATGAAGAAGAAAAGATAGTATCCGACCAAGGTAAGCAAAAAGGAGGAGATAGTAAGGGCAAAAAGCGTAAAATTAGAGCTGTGGGAGAGACAAGGTTAAAGAAAAGTAAAAAATAAGCCTCATGAAAATCAAAGTTAGCTAGAAGTATGTAAAGGTTGATGATGCACCGTAATTGAGCACATGTATCACTATTAACGGCGTACGTATTTTGGCGTTTTTTCATGTTGATGTTATTTTGTATATAGAAAGTGAAATTCTCGAGGATATGGCCCTACTGGATAATACTATTGGTAGCGTGAAAGAAGGCCAGGATGATAGATATCAACGTTAATAACATATTTTTTAGATCTTATTCAGTTGATCCTAACTCTGGTCACGCAATTTATGTCTTTGATTCGACTTATTTGCCAGCATCTGATGAAATTGGCGATAAGCAAGTTTATGACTTGCTTATTAATGCCCTCATGGATCGATTGGTAATGAAATTGCCACAGGCACCATATTCACTGGTGATTTTTTCATCTGGGTTTTCCCAGAGAAAAATAAGCTGGGTTTACGGTATTAAAATGTTTGCAAAGTTACCCAAAGAGACCAAGTTCTATTTACAAAAGATTTTTATTGTTCATGAGTCATTCTTCGTTAGGTCGGTCTATCAAGTAATTTCAAACGCTATGAACTTTAACTTCTTGGACTCAAAAGATAGTCAGCATGATTTTCCAAGTTTAGTTCATGTCTTGGACCTGACTTCTTTATCCGAGCTAATAGATATTACGCGACTTAGAATATCGTTGAACGTGTACTTATATGATTACCAGATACGCGAACATATAAATGTCCCGGAGGAATATTATAACAGATTGACCCCTCTGGCAATAAGACAGTATAGGCAGTTAGTATTCGATAAAATTTTCAAGAAATTACAGAATGACGCTCTGTTGTGTGAATTGATATTCCAGAAGCCGGGAAACTATAAAAAGGTAAACATTTTTTTGGATATTATCAAAAGAAACAACTACATTGATTTATCTCAATGGGATATTTATTCTTTGGCATCCGTGTGGTTGAATTACTTCATTAAGAATAAAGCCAAACCTCTAATCCCAATTGAATTAATTCCGTTACCAATTGTTGATGATCTAAAGTTCACAAGTGAAACATTCCGCAAAATTATTAAATTCAACCAATACCAGGACCTCTTTATGGTCATAATTCCTTTTTTTAATAGGATCATAGCGCATGGTGAATCGACTAAACATGATTCAAGGACCCTAAGTAAAGCTTTAACTCCGGCGTTATGTAAGGAAAAACTTTCCATGATGACTAATGATCGTTTAGCTATTGGGTCGAGATATATTAAAAATTTACTGGACTTTTTCCCCGAAATCGCGAAGGAAATATCATCACCTCCTTCATCCGTATCATCGTCTTCTACTATCCCTGTTTTGCCTAAGCCAAGGAAGTCGTCGCCAACCAGATACAGTGAACTAGGCTGCTTAACCCTTCCTAGAAGTCGAAGCCCTAGTCCACAAAGATCTGTTACGTCTCCAACGTACACACCTGTCGCATTACAAAATACACCAGTCTTGAAACCTAAGTCTTCAAGCAGAAATGTTTCATCCCCATCATTCAATGCCAAACCTCCACTTCCTATTAAGGCAGTTACACGACCACAACTGTCTCTAACTTCCAATTCTAATACAGATTTGGCATTAGCTTCTTCTTCTACAGATACATTATCCTCACCGACGAAGACTCCATCAGCAGACTCGCTTCCATTGAGTAACAGCAGCACCGATTTAACGATATCAGATAATATCAAAGAAATGGTTAAGGACGAGCCAGCAAAGGATAAAAATTCTGTGGAAACAGATATATTCGTACAACAGTTTGAAAGTTTAACCCTCGTCCAAAACGCGAAGATTAAGAAGTTCGACAAAGAACTACAAGAAAAGAAGAAGAAAAATGAAACTACTTCAAAGACAGCAGATAAATTCTCTCAAAAGGGATATTCAGATATTAAAGCAAGCAACAAGGTTAGCAGGCTAGCTGCATTGTACGAAGAACGTTTACAAGGTTTACAAGTAATGAATGAAATGAAACAAAGGTGGTAACTTACATAATTGTATCTTTTTAACACATACATATTGCATATACGACAACAAAATACCCCCCACCCTTGAGTTAAGCCGTAGTTGAAGCAGTCGAGATCTCGTGTATAATATTATATATCAAACAATATTACGTTTTTTATAGTAAATAAATAAATAAATAGGTAGGTTATTTGCACCGTCTATATGCAGAGTCTATAGAATTGTGTAAACTAGCTTATGACTATTAAATCGGACTCTTAATTTTTAGCTAATATCTCTTCAGAATTTATTCGTTTCTTCGTATATTACCAATATAATTGATTGCTGAACCAGCTTTGAAAAAATCGATTTGATCTTTAGACATAGTATGTTTTGCCTTGATGGTGAACGATTCACCGTTTGGTTTAGTAATTTTAACATCAATTTCACCACCGTTATTACCATCCTTAGCAATCATGTCAACTAGGTTCAACGTTTCTAAAACATCTCCGCTTGATATTTTATCATAGTCAGATTCGTTGGCAAAAGTCAATGGCAACACACCTTGTTTCTTCAAGTTTGTCTCATGAATTCTTGCAAAAGACTTAACTAAAAGAATCTCTCCGCCTAAAAATCTTGGTGACAAAGCAGCATGCTCTCTTGCGGAACCTTCACCATAGTTATGTTCCGCTATCACGGTCCATGGTCTACCGTCTGATTTCCATTTCATCATCAAACCAGGAATATCATATTCAGTTCCGTCAAGGTCATAAGCCTTGTTGACTTCACCGGTTTCTTTGTTTTGTGCACCAATCAATGTATTGTAAGAAATGTTTTCTAGATGGCCTTTATATTTCAACCAGACGCCCGCAGCGGAAATATGATCTGTTGTACATTTACCTTCAACTTTCAAAAGCACGTTTGTCTTCAATTCCTTCCCGTTCCAAGGTTTGAATGGCTCTAATAATTGCAAACGATCAGAATTAGGGTCTACCTTAATCTCTACATTGCTATCTGGCTTTGGATCCATTTCAGGATAAAATTTGTCTCTACCGTGTTCAAATCCTCTTTTTGGTAACTCATCACCCTTTGGTGGTTGGAATTTGAAATCCTTCCCATTTGGCAATTTAATTGAGTCAGTTAGCGGATTGAACTGAGCATCTCCAGAATAACTCATCGCTGTTACTATTTCTGGGGATGTTAAGAAATTCATTGTATTCCTATTACCATCGTTTCTAGCTCTGAAATTTCTATTGAATGATGTAAAAATAGTGTTCGTTTCTTTTGATGTTTTCGAGACATCTTCCCTATTCCATTGTCCGATACAAGGGCCGCATGCATTTGCTAAAACTTTGGCACCATTTTCTTGGAAAATATCGATGATTCCATCTCTTTCCAAGGTAGCTCTAATTTGTTCTGAACCAGGGGTGACAAAGAAGGGGATACGTGGTTTCAAGCCGGCTTTGGAAGCTTGCTTGACCAAGTCGACAACACGACTCATGTCTTGATAAGATGAATTGGTACATGATCCAATCAAACCAGCGCTAACTTTTTGGGGCCAGTTTTCCTTCAAACTTTTTTCGGCATATTGAGATATTGGGGTTGAAAGGTCTGGTGTAAATGGACCATTAACGTGAGGTTCAATTGCGGATAAGTCAATTTCAATAACTTTATCGTATTGAGCATCTTTGTCGGCTCTTAAGAAGTTAAACTTGTTTAAAGCAACATCAGCTGCTTCAGCGACCTCTGCTCTATTAGTTGCTTGCAAATAACGCTTGTGAGCTTCTTGGTAAGGGAAAGTTGACGTTGTAGCACCGATTTCAGCTCCCATATTACAGATGGTTGCCATACCTGTGCAAGATAGAGTGGATACACCTTCGCCGAAGTACTCGACGATATAACCAGTACCACCTCTGACAGTTAGTAAACCAGCGAGCTTTGTGATTACATCTTTAGGAGTGGACCATCCGTTTAACTTTCCGGTCAATTTAACACCTAAAATTTTTGGTGCTTTTAATTCCCATGGAGTGCCTGTGAGGGCATCAACTGCATCCGCACCACCAACCCCGATGGCAATAGCTCCCAGACCGCCTGCATTTGGTGTATGGGAATCAGTACCTAGCATCATTAGACCTGGAGCTGAGAAATTTTCCAAAACAATCTGGTGAATGATACCAGAACCTGGGCCCCAGAATTGAATTCCATATCTCTTTGCGCAACTCTCCAAGAAATCGAAAACTTCTTGGTTGGTAGCTATGGAAGAGGGTAAATCTTTAGTTTCACCGTCCTTACCTACAATTAAATGATCACAATGTATGGATGCTGGGACAGATGTTTGATTTAGACCGGTGGTCATGAATTGTAGAAGCGCCATTTGGGCAGAAGCGTCCTGCATAGCTACACGGTCTGGGTTTAGCTTCAAGTATTTATTACCACGGATGGTGGACAGATCAGAAGAAGTAATCGATTCTTCAGGATCGCAAAGATGCGAGTATAAAATTTTTTCTGCTAGTGTCAATGGAGCATTGTTTGTTATTTGTTTAATCTTGTCTAGGTTGGTCAAAAGTTTTGCATAAGGTGGCACTTTTGTTTGAAAATTTTTAGATACAGAGGGGAACATATTGGCATGTGTTGCCAAATGCCTCTTTATATAAAACCTATTAGCTGAAGATAGCATCGAATCTCTTGCTTATTGCTCTTAGAGTTTTATGTTTAAAGAAAGTCGAAAATTCTTATTTTTGCAAGTGCGCAAATCGAATAATACGAAAAGATGAAAATATTTTAGTTTATATACATGTTTGATGCCATACCATCTATTGACATAATCTACGATGTGAGAGCTGTATGATATTGTGGAACTTTGTATATATTGAAAAAATTTTCCAGTGGAATTTTACTCGCGATGACTCAAGAGCGTGAAAAAAAAAAAAAAAAAAAAATTAATTGCTAAAAAATCAAATATATGCTTCCAATCGGATTTGAACCGATGATCTCCACATTACTAGTGTGGCGCCTTACCAACTTGGCCATAGAAGCTTCTATTTTATATTTGCCTGACCTATTTTAACGGTTATATTCCACAAACATTTTAATCATGAAGCAATTTTTTTGATGTTGATGTGAGAGTAATAAGCACTGTGCTGAGAAGAGGATCAACAACATGATATTCTACGGAACGTAAAGGATACAATGTTATTGGACTAAGAATCGTCTATCATCTTAAGAAATGGGTGGATGATCGGACAATTATTGAGAAGGTTTCATTGTGGAGAACAAATCGCAATATTGTGCAATCCTTTAGATATGTCAAGATAAAATACTAGGGAGGCTTCGCCCATTCATTAAAGAGTATAGCTACCGCATACTGTTTAGTAGTATACTATCACATGTGGTGTAAAAAGATAACATAAAGATTGAGAATCAGTCATCAAATGTAATGGAAGCTGAAAATGCAAGGATTGATAGTGTAATAGGAACGAAACATATGAAAACGGAATGAGGAATAGTCGTATTATTAGTATGTATAGATTCCATTTGAGAATTCTTATATCCTCGAGGGGAACTTCTAGTATATTCTGTATACATAATATTGTAGCCTCTATCAACAACGGAATCCCAACAATTATCTCAAAACTCACTTATATCTCACAAAACACTCAATAGCGACCCTTAAATGTTACTGAACCTCATATTGTTTCGCTCTGCTCCCTTATATATTGTTAATGCAATCGGGACAGCTCACTGACTGAACGGTGAATAGTGGCTCCCGGAAAGCTGAGAGTTGTGAACTCGCCACCTCTGTTAAGTAAGTCGTAAGCTGTTAAAGCTGCGTCACGAGTAATGAGCTGCCAGTTCGGCCTCTGATCGCTGTACTTTATGGTAAAAAGATAGTTCCTAGTAGAAGACGAGTCATACTCGTAAACAAGCACCGCTGGATACTCTTCTCTATCAAGACGTAAAGCGTACTTGTAATCTCTAAGTTCGCCAATCCAAATTTCTGATATGCCACTCATTATCCTCACCCCACATGCTGACACCTTATACATTCAATATCTCCCTTCTCCTACTTAACCTTATGTTACCCTTTTTTTTTGGCTTGCATTTATATTTGGTTTACATAGCAACAACCGATAGCGGGTAACAGCATTAAGCTTCCCATCTCCCGTTCACTGTTATTACCTTTGGCACGTAAAGGGCCGGCTAATAATGTCGTATTTCCACTGATTTGGATGTATGTTGCATGGTGCTAGATTGTGAATAAATCATTTCCACTGGTTTCTAGCAGAGGTAAGAAAATCAGTAGTAGCGGCAGCAGCCAAGAAAAATGGCAGCCTGGCAAGCAGCGAAGGCCATCTGTGCTGCATTTCCACACTCCTTGTATGACTGCATACGCATAAAGAGGTGCCTTGCTGTAGGCGTATATGATCCTAAGCAACAGAGAAACCACGGTTCTCTTCTCTTCTTATTTCGTTATTGTCTTCCCTTTTTACTATGGGTAAAGTCGCCCTAAAGCGGGGCGCTCACAATATCGCCGCAGCTACAGCCGTTTTTTTTTTTTTTGTTTTTTTTTGCGCTGCTTCTCGAAGAATGAATGGCTCACTGAAAAATTTTGATTCATCGATATAAAGAACACTGTTCACTTCGATGTCATCCGGCCAATAAAGTTGTTTTTAGGATAAACGAGTAAGTGGTAGCTGGTACAGGATCATGAGATTTTCACACTTCTTGAAGTACAATGCTGTCCCAGAATGGCAAAACCATTATATGGACTACAGCGAGCTGAAAAATCTTATTTACACGCTACAAACAGATGAACTTCAGGTTGGTGATAACGAAGAAGGATTTGGCGCAGGAAAGAGCTCTAACATTACAGATAGGTTCAAAAACAAGTTTTCTTTTAAAAATGCGAAGGAAGATACGTCTTCCGGTATGAACAAAGATGCAGGCATCGTTGAGGAAACCATCGAGTTGCGAGAGTTGCCTACTGCTCAGACGGTCGCTGCCAAACCTTCTCCTTTCAGAAGAATGAAGGAAAAGATATTTTACAAAAGAAGGTCGTCTTCCGCATCGTCCGTCTCCTCCACGGCCAACGAAAATCTGCAATTAGACACTTATGATACGTTTGTTGGTGATTTAACAGCTGAAAAACAGAAAGTAGATGATTTTTATAAGAGGACAGAAGCGAAGTTCTACGACAAATTTGACGCGCTGGTGAAGGACCTGAAGAAAATCGGAGTTATAGAATACGATATCGACGATGATACTCTGTTTAACGAACCGATTGCCAGCACAAATGACGAAGTTCCCCCACTAGACTTGGATGATGACGAAGACGACGACGAATTTTACGATGATCAATCTAATATTGAAGATAATACTGCTTTGCTGCATCATTCGCAGTATAACATTAAGTCTCAGAAAAAATCGCTGTTGAAGAAGTCGATCGTAAACCTATATATCGATCTTTGCCAGTTGAAGTCGTTCATCGAATTGAACCGCATTGGGTTTGCAAAAATTACAAAGAAATCAGACAAAGTTCTTCACTTGAATACAAGAACCGAACTGATCGAATCGGAGCAGTTTTTCAAAGACACATATGCATTCCAGGCAGAAACGATCGAATTGCTAAATTCCAAAATTTCCCAGCTAGTCACATTTTATGCGCGCATCACTGACCGGCCTCATAATATCTCGCATAGCAAGCAAGAGTTGAAATCCTACCTGCATGACCACATTGTTTGGGAAAGAAGTAACACTTGGAAAGACATGTTGGGACTGCTATCGCAAGCTGACGAGTTGACACCAAAGGAAACAGAATATAATGCAAATAAGCTGGTAGGCAAGTTAGATTTGGAATACTACAGATGGCCACTACCCAGACCGATAAACTTAAAATTCACTAGTATAAACAACGTTGCACTACCGAAATTATTTTTCACCAAGAAAGCATACAAGATTTACTTTATTATTCTAGTCACTGGACTCTTGTTAGGAATAAAGACCTTCAACGACGCTGCTCAGCACCGCTGCATGGCCCTTGTCGAGTGTGTCGCCTTTTTGTGGGCTAGTGAGGCCATCCCATTACACATTACAGCATTCCTTGTACCACTACTTGTAGTCCTTTTCAAAGTCCTAAAAACCTCCGACGGGGCTATAATGAGTGCTGCAAGCGCTTCATCAGAAATTTTGGCCGCCATGTGGTCTTCTACAATTATGATTCTGCTGGCAGGTTTTACTTTGGGTGAAGTACTTGCACAATATAACATCGCCAAAGTTCTTGCCTCGTGGTTGTTGGCCTTCGCTGGTTGTAAACCCAGAAACGTTCTTTTAATGGCAATGTGTGTCGTGTTCTTCCTATCAATGTGGATTTCCAATGTCGCAGCACCTGTTCTAACATATTCGTTGTTATCTCCCCTATTGGATGCCATGGATGCAGATAGCCCATTTGCGCAAGCATTGGTGTTAGGTGTAGCGTTGGCTGCAAATATCGGTGGTATGTCTTCACCAATCTCTTCACCTCAAAACATCATTTCCATGTCGTACTTGAAACCCTATGGTATTGGCTGGGGCCAATTCTTTGCTGTTGCATTGCCATCTGGTATCCTGGCCATGCTTTTGGTTTGGATTTTATTGTTCACTACTTTCAAGATGAATAAGACCAAATTGGAAAAATTTAAGCCTATTAAGACGAAATTCACAGTTAAGCAGTATTATATCATTACTGTCACTGTGGCCACTATTTTGTTGTGGTGTGTGGAAAGCCAGATTGAAGGTGCTTTTGGGTCATCAGGTCAAATTGCAATCATTCCCATCGTTTTGTTTTTTGGTACCGGATTACTATCAACACAAGATTTAAATGCCTTTCCGTGGTCAATCGTTATTTTGGCAATGGGAGGTATTGCTTTGGGGAAGGCCGTCTCATCCTCGGGTTTGCTATCAACCATTGCAAAAGCATTACAAAAGAAAATTGAGAATGATGGTGTTTTTGCCATTCTATGTATTTTCGGTATCCTGATGTTGGTTGTGGGTACTTTCGTCTCGCATACAGTATCCGCTATTATCATCATTCCCTTGGTGCAAGAAGTTGGTGACAAGCTTGGCAACCCCAAAGCTGCTCCTATCCTTGTTTTCGGTTGTGCATTATTGTCATCCTGTGGTATGGGACTAGCTTCTTCGGGGTTCCCCAATGTCACTGCCATCTCTAAAGTAGATAGAAAGGGCGATCGCTATTTAAGTGTCATGACTTTCTTAACGAGAGGTGTTCCAGCTTCTATTTTGGCTTTCCTATGTGTCATTACTCTAGGTTATGGTATCATGGCATCTGTTGTCAAGGGTAACGCAACCTCTGCGTAAGAGATACGTCTACGATAGCATGTAACAGCGTATATATAATCTATATGTATTCGATTAATCCAACACTTCTGTTGTGTAGTCTAATGTTCGAAAAAAAGGTACGCTTCCCTGTTATAATCAGGTATATTTCGTTATTCTTATAAGCTAAAAGATTAAAAATTTTTCCACTTTCCTTGAAATTTGGTCGGTTCGTGGAAAAATATTATTACGTATTGAAGAAGTGCATGAAGATAAAAGATGGGATTACTGGAAAAATAAAGGGAGGAAAATCCTGCAGAACGTTGTTGTTTCAATCGAAGGTTTCTTCATTCGAAAATGGGTTCTTCAGATGTTTCAAGTCGTGAATGTTCATTGGTTTATAATGAAGATCCCGATTTCACCGATGGCACAACACCATGTGATCGGTTGGGAGTGGACTTGATGAATGTTCTAGATGACAAGGATGAAATAAAGCAAGAGTCTGTCCCAGTCTCAGATCGTGAAATTGAGGATACGGAATCCGATGCTTCCGCTGTTTCTTCATTTGCTAGCGCTAATGAGTTAATAGCTGAGCCACACGCTGCAAGTGAAACTAATCTTGGAACTAATGGTCAAGATGGAAGAAATGTCTTAGAACAACAAAGAGACGTGGTTGCTAGACTAATAGAAGAAAACAAGGAAACGCAAAAAGAGGGTGATAAAGTCTGTATTGTCCCCAAGGTTTGGTACGATAAATTTTTCGACCCCGATGTTACCGATCCTGAAGATATAGGCCCTATTAATACACGCATGATTTGCAGAGACTTTGAAAATTTTGTGCTTGAGGATTACAATAGATGTCCGTATCTGTCTATTGCAGAGCCTGTTTTCAATTTTCTATCAGAAATTTACGGCATGACAAGTGGCTCTTACCCAGTGGTAACTAATTTGGTTATCAACCAAACCACAGGGGAGTTAGAGACAGAATACAATAAATGGTTTTTCAGACTACATTACCTGACCGAAAAACAAGACGGGAGGAAAAGGAGGCATGGCCAGGACGATTCAATAATGTACCTCTCGATGTCTGCGTTGAATTTAGTACGTGATTTGGTTGAAAAGAGTATGAATCTGTTTTTTGAGAAAGCTGATCATCTAGACGTGAATGCGGTGGATTTTAAAATTTGGTTTGTGTCAGAGGGATCTGATATTGCCACAGATAGCAATGTTAGTACTTTTTTGAATTCTTCATATGAAATAACTCCGCTTCAATTTCTCGAACTACCGATAAAGAAACTACTAATACCAGACATGTTTGAAAACCGTTTAGACAAGATAACTTCAAATCCGAGTGACCTTGTCATAGAAATTAAACCTATAGAAGGGAATCACCATTGGCCTTCAAACTATTTTGCTTATAATAAACTCGAACCAGCATCAGGTACTACTGGTTTGGTCAATTTGGGAAATACATGTTACATGAATTCTGCGTTGCAATGCCTGGTACACATTCCGCAGTTGCGTGATTATTTCCTTTATGATGGTTATGAAGACGAAATCAATGAAGAAAATCCTCTTGGGTACCACGGCTATGTGGCTAGGGCATTTAGTGACTTGGTTCAGAAGTTGTTTCAAAACAGGATGAGCATAATGCAAAGAAATGCTGCTTTCCCCCCTTCAATGTTCAAATCCACTATCGGGCACTTTAATTCGATGTTTTCTGGTTATATGCAACAGGATTCTCAAGAATTTTTAGCCTTCCTGTTAGACAGTTTACATGAAGATTTGAACAGGATAATAAAGAAAGAATACACAGAAAAACCATCATTATCTCCTGGTGATGACGTGAATGATTGGAATGTAGTCAAGAAACTGGCAGACGATACTTGGGAGATGCATTTAAAGAGAAATTGTTCCGTTATAACGGATTTATTTGTCGGGATGTACAAATCAACGCTATATTGTCCCGAATGTCAAAATGTTTCTATAACGTTTGACCCGTATAATGATGTTACATTGCCGCTTCCGGTTGATACAGTGTGGGATAAAACTATAAAAATTTTTCCCATGAACTCTCCACCACTTCTTCTTGAAGTTGAGTTAAGCAAATCGTCCACTTATATGGACTTGAAGAATTATGTTGGTAAAATGTCGGGCCTAGATCCAAATACACTATTTGGCTGTGAGATTTTCAGTAATCAAATCTATGTTAACTATGAGTCAACAGAGTCGAATGCTCAATTTTTAACCTTGCAGGAATTGATCAAACCTGCTGATGACGTTATTTTTTATGAATTACCAGTAACAAATGACAATGAAGTAATTGTTCCCGTATTGAATACTAGAATTGAAAAAGGCTACAAAAATGCAATGTTATTTGGAGTCCCTTTCTTTATTACGTTAAAAGAAGATGAATTGAATAATCCAGGTGCAATAAGAATGAAATTGCAAAACAGGTTTGTCCATTTAAGTGGTGGGTATATCCCATTTCCTGAACCTGTAGGAAATCGAACCGATTTTGCTGATGCTTTTCCATTATTAGTAGAAAAATATCCAGATGTTGAATTTGAACAATATAAAGATATACTACAGTATACGTCTATTAAGGTGACTGACAAGGATAAATCCTTTTTTTCCATCAAGATTCTGTCTGTAGAAAAAGAGCAGCAATTTGCTAGTAATAACCGAACAGGGCCTAATTTCTGGACCCCTATCTCCCAGTTAAACCTTGACAAAGCTACAGATATAGACGATAAACTTGAAGATGTGGTGAAGGATATCTACAATTATTCATCCTTAGTAGATTGTGCTGAAGGGGTCCTTATGCAAGTGGATGATGAGGGAGATACCGAGGGTAGTGAAGCAAAGAATTTTTCCAAGCCCTTCCAATCGGGAGATGATGAAGAAAATAAAGAAACTGTAACAAATAATGAAAATGTAAATAATACTAATGATCGGGATGAAGATATGGAACTAACAGATGATGTTGAAGAAGATGCAAGTACAGAGCCAGAATTAACAGATAAGCCAGAGGCGTTAGATAAAATTAAGGATAGCTTGACTTCCACTCCGTTTGCGATTCTTTCTATGAATGATATTATTGTTTGTGAGTGGAGCGAATTGGGTTCAAATGAGGCATTTTCCGATGATAAAATATATAACTGGGAAAATCCAGCTACTTTGCCTAACAAAGAGTTGGAGAACGCTAAGTTGGAAAGATCTAACGCTAAGGAAAGAACCATAACCTTGGACGATTGTCTCCAATTATTTTCCAAACCAGAAATACTAGGATTAACCGATTCGTGGTACTGCCCTACATGCAAGGAACATCGTCAGGCTACCAAACAAATACAACTTTGGAATACACCAGATATTCTGCTAATTCACCTTAAAAGGTTTGAAAGTCAAAGGTCTTTTAGCGATAAAATTGATGCCACGGTTAATTTCCCCATTACAGATTTGGATCTGTCGAGGTACGTTGTCTATAAAGATGATCCCAGAGGTTTAATCTATGACCTGTATGCAGTAGATAACCACTATGGTGGTTTGGGTGGTGGGCACTATACCGCGTACGTAAAGAATTTTGCCGACAATAAATGGTACTATTTTGATGATTCTCGAGTAACTGAAACTGCGCCAGAAAATAGTATAGCTGGATCGGCTTATTTGCTATTTTACATTCGCCGTCATAAAGATGGCAATGGATTAGGCAGCTCTAAACTACAGGAAATAATCCAAAAGTCACGCCACGGATATGATGAGCGTATCAAAAAGATATACGATGAACAGATGAAGTTGTATGAATTTAATAAGACTGACGAGGAGGAAGATGTTTCTGATGATATGATAGAATGTAATGAAGATGTGCAGGCCCCTGAATATAGTAATCGTAGTTTGGAGGTTGGGCATATTGAAACTCAGGACTGCAACGACGAAGATGACAATGATGATGGTGAGAGGACAAATTCAGGTAGGAGAAAGTTAAGATTGTTGAAAAAAGTCTACAAGAATAATTCAGGCTTGGGTTCATCGAGTACGTCTGAAATATCTGAGGGATGCCCAGAAAACGAAGTCGCTGATTTGAATTTAAAAAATGGTGTGACACTAGAATCGCCAGAATAATGACATGAGTTTATATGATAGATAAAATTAATAAATTTCCACATGTATAATACTTTTCAATCTTTTTCGCCTACTATTTACTGCCTAGGCTAATAAATTATATGTTTTTGTCCTGGGCGCGACATTCCAAAAAAAAAATAAAAAAGAAGAGAAAATACTGGCTTATGAATACAAAAATTACATAAACGAAGCAAAATGATTATTTCGAATAAAACAGTCTATATATAAGTCAAATACAAGATAGGAAGAAAAACAGAAAAAAACAAAACAGAAGGACTGGTTAATTGTTTTTGTTGATCTTCTTCTTACCACTAGCACTTCCACGTTTGTAAACCTCAATATAGAAAGAGATGAACAAAAACAAGTAGGATGTAAGAATGGCTGCACCAGCAGCAATAGCCGTCATTGAACCTAAGCAATCCTCACACTGTGGAGTACAAGCATTTTTGAAATATGCAGCAACAATCTTCTGATAAAGCACGTAATAAACGACAATGAGATCAAGCATGAACTGCACAATTTGTAGTCTTGTAACCCAGGCTTTCCACCAAACACGAATTCCGCTAGCAGAAAGGAAATAATACCAATACATAAGAACGTGAACAGCTAAGTTTAAGGTGACAGGAACCCATGTAACTGCTGTGTAACCAACCAATTGATTATAGCACAGTAAAGCTGTAGCACCATGATGGTATGTATGTAGGAAAGTCAACTTTCTATGTTTCAACACCATCAAGACAGTGTCTGCGAACTCCACAAACTTTGTCATATAGTTGAGATAATATAATGTCTCCATCGGTTGCGTCCACGATTCAACATTACAAACAGCAAAATACAGCCCATGGCGATACACTATGGGTAGCATCTGTTCCACCATCAAAATCAACCATAAAAAGGAAACAGAAGTCAACATCAAGTTATGGACTTGAGAAATAAATCTCAACTTGAGAGGTTTACATGACTTTACCAGGGACCTCCCGCCAAATATAACCACATAATACATGGCAATAAAAAGCAGTACCGGACGAGGTTCACTCAAAGGCTGCTTCCCAACGGTAAACTCAAAATCCTTTGGCTGGAAGCGACCTGCAGTGGCCCACCCAACCGCACGATTGAAATAGTCCCACAAATAAATATTAAAAAAAGGCCTATCTATTGTTGGGCGAAACCTAGAGGCTTTCTCGAGGCAAAAATTTTTCCAATCACTTACCATACTTGCTTGCAAATTTAGCTCTCAAGTTCCTTAAAATTGATAAGGTATCCTACCTTAATATTCATATCAGTTAGTCTTATATACTTCTACCTCTTTTTCTGGCTTCCTTTCTTTCCCTTATGTCCTTCGGTTTACTAATCCGTAAAGCCGACGCGGGTAAGCCAAGACCCTGAGTTTAGAACTAATATTTCGTCACGTCACGTAAGTGCAAGGTAATAAAAGCAGCAGAAATATCTGTAGTTTCAACAAAATATGTCTGGCTTGCGATTTGTTGTGTTTTGAAACTAGTTGCTAGTCTGCATTCCTTTGTTTTCCCTGAATTACCCAAAGAAGAAAGCGACGCGAGGCCTCACGCGTCGGAGTTTCCAGATCAGGAAATTACCCACTTAGGAAATTGAGTTGGCTGGCAGAAAAGATATAACGCCATCTTGAAAAATAGTATTAGTTAGTCTATTTTTTCATTTATATAGTAGAGGTATATTCTCTGGAAGAACAATTTTGGAATATTCAGAACACTGCGCTGCACTATTTTCATCAATAGTACCATATACGTTCATGTCAGCTATACCAATAACTCCAACTAAGCGTATCAGAAGAAATCTATTTGACGATGCTCCAGCAACGCCTCCACGACCTTTGAAAAGAAAAAAGTTGCAGTTCACAGATGTTACACCAGAATCATCCCCAGAAAAACTGCAGTTTGGCTCACAGTCTATTTTTTTGAGGACAAAGGCACTTTTGCAGAAGTCATCTGAGCTAGTCAACTTGAATAGCAGCGATGGTGCATTGCCAGCAAGAACAGCAGAGTACGAACAAGTTATGAATTTTTTGGCGAAGGCAATTTCTGAACACAGGTCCGATTCACTGTACATCACGGGTCCGCCTGGCACTGGCAAGACTGCCCAGCTTGATATGATTATAAGACAGAAGTTCCAGTCCCTCCCATTGTCGCTCTCCACGCCACGCTCGAAGGACGTGCTGAGACATACGAATCCGAACTTGCAGAATTTGTCCTGGTTTGAATTGCCCGATGGAAGGCTAGAATCCGTGGCGGTAACCAGTATTAATTGTATATCGTTGGGAGAGCCGTCCTCCATTTTCCAGAAGATTTTCGATTCCTTCCAAGATCTGAATGGCCCAACATTGCAAATAAAAAACATGCAGCATCTACAGAAGTTCTTAGAGCCTTATCATAAGAAAACTACGTTTGTGGTTGTGTTGGACGAGATGGACAGGCTATTGCATGCTAACACGAGCGAGACACAATCAGTTAGAACTATTCTTGAATTATTCCTTTTGGCGAAATTGCCTACTGTGAGTTTTGTGTTAATCGGTATGGCTAATAGTCTAGATATGAAAGATAGGTTTCTTTCCAGGTTAAATTTGGACAGAGGGTTGTTACCGCAAACTATAGTTTTTCAGCCATACACTGCTGAGCAAATGTATGAAATCGTCATTCAAAAAATGAGTAGTCTGCCCACTATTATCTTCCAACCGATGGCCATCAAATTCGCAGCAAAGAAGTGTGCTGGAAATACGGGTGACCTTCGAAAACTTTTTGATGTCTTAAGGGGAAGTATCGAAATCTATGAGTTAGAAAAGCGGTTTCTGCTTTCACCAACAAGAGGATCATTGAACTCTGCGCAAGTTCCTTTGACGCCAACTACTTCTCCGGTAAAGAAATCGTATCCAGAACCACAAGGTAAAATAGGCTTGAACTACATAGCCAAGGTCTTCTCAAAATTCGTGAACAATAATTCTACGAGAACGAGGATAGCCAAACTAAACATCCAGCAAAAATTAATTCTTTGCACCATAATTCAATCACTGAAGCTAAATTCCGATGCTACAATCGACGAATCGTTTGATCATTATATCAAAGCGATAACAAAAACTGATACTTTAGCACCATTGCAGAGAAATGAATTTTTGGAAATCTGTACAATTTTAGAAACTTGTGGGCTGGTTTCAATCAAAAAGACAAAGTGTAAAGGGAAAACCAAGAGATTTGTTGATAAGATTGATGTTGATCTCGACATGCGAGAATTTTATGATGAGATGACCAAAATTTCAATTTTGAAACCTTTCCTTCACTAGTCAGCTAATAGATTTATTTTTTCTTTTTTTTTTACAGTTCCACTTGCATCCCTCATTTTTCACATTCCTTTTTTTATAGAAAAGCATATCACTATATAAAAATTCTATTATAGTTGTAACAGCATAGCATATTATAGACTTTTTTTTTCTGGAAACGGTTAAACCGTTTGGCTGAGATGCAATGATATACGCAACATTGCATTCAAAGAAATTGCAAAAAAGACACAATAAAACGTAATTTGTACAAATATTTTACTATCATTAGCTACTGGATGCAGAATGGATGATTGTTAGGGGGAGGTGGGGTACAATTGTTTGTTTTTGATACATTTTCTCTTTCAAATCGCAACCAATTCACTCTGCTAATGTGATAACAATGGCGCCTGTCGGAAAGGTGAAAAAAAAAAAATGCAAACAAATAAATTGGCACGGTGTGACATATGCCTTCTATAATAATGAAGGAACTCGAAGAAAAAGGGGAAAACGATGTTTCAACAGCTGTCGGCATCCATTAGGCACAATGCACACATAATTTTTTTATGCATAAGTTGGTATTTTATTTCATCGTTGGCATCTCAGGTAACGAAGCAGGTACTAACGGTTTGCCCATTACCACTTTTTTTGGGTGAGTTTCAGTTCATTTATACTGCTGTGCTAGCATGGTTTACGTGTTATATTGCATATAGTTTCCCAGGATTCTATCGCATATTTCCTAATGGTACTTTTCCGGAATATTATATCGACGACAGAGAAACTAGCCGTGCAGCTAGGAAAGAATCAAAACTATCCTCCCTCATTATACCGCCCTCTAAACCAATCCTGCAAACAGTTCTACCTTTAGGTCTTTTCCAATTTGTAGGGAAATATTTTGGGCATACAGCTACCTCTTTGGTGCCTGTTTCCACGGTTGCAAGTATAAAAACGCTATCCCCCATGTTTATCCTTTTGCTCCAAAAGATTTTGAAAATATCCACTTTGAAAATTACTTTAACTCTTATCTTTAGTTTATGCACTTTAGTTCTTGGAGTTTGGATTATAGTTCAAGAAGATAATCGTTCACCGGCCTCTTCCAATGAGCTGAGAGAATTCTCTAAATACGGCGTAATATGCGCTATGATATCAATGTTCATTTTTGTCTTGCAAAATATATATGGCAAGACCGTGTTCACGTACAGATCTCAAACAGATGAATCTCAAAGTAATTCTGGATTCTCACGGCAAGAATCACCTTTACCCTTATATGAAAAGTTGGATGAGAAACTTGTTGCGAAAAAGAAACCTAAATCATATGACAAATTGACTTTAATGATTTATATTTCCCTTGTTGGATTTTGTTTATCGTTTGGCTGGTTTATCACTCTAGAATTTCCTGTACTATTTAGGTATTTTTTTCAAATTAACAGCTCTTCTACAGTAATAAAAGCTTTTCCAGTCTCTTTATTTTTACTGAACGGGACATTCCACTTCATTCAGGCAATGATTACATTTCATTTACTGGGTGAGGTCTCAACTTTAACATATTCAATAGCGAATCTGATGAAGCGCTTTGCCATTATTGCGGTTAGTTGGGTCTTTATTGGAAGAAGAATTACTTGGCTGCAAGTGTTCGGTTTGGTTCTGAACACATTAGGGTTATTCCTTTATGAAAGATGCACATCACAATCGAAAATAAAAGCGAAAATACGTCCTGAGTAGTTTAACATGATAGAATATAAATGCAAATAATATTTATTCCCTTTAGGAAATACGGGTGTTTTGAATTTACTTATCTGTACCATACATAAAATTTACATATAATAATAGAATCTTTATCAACACATAATAGTCACTCTACTTTGAGGCAACGGCAGCATACTTTTCTCTTTGTTTTCTTTTTGCCTCCTCTCTGATGGCTCGAGCTGTTTCGGGGTCCAACTTTTCTACTATGATTGGGAAAACGACAAGGGCAATTAAGGTAATAACGCCCGCCAGTTTCCAACGTGAGTTCAAAATATTACCCACAATACCTGTAGAAAAGATACTGACGTTTCTAGCCTGTAAATAAGATCTAATCGGGGCCTTATGTAAAAGCTCCACTGTAATATAAGGGTGCACCTTCATAGATTGTAATTTTTCTGGGTACGTTATATCTTTGGATGGGAAATATTCTCTTCCAAAAAAGTTCTTGAACGCGTTCAATTGTAAGGTGCCATTCTCTAAATTCTTGAATTCAATAAGAATTCTGTTTGGCTTCAGATTGAAGTCCATAGATGCTGGGTACATCACATAGTATGTCGTTTCATTAACACCGTCGTTTAAAGGGAGATTAGCGAATTCAAAGTTGCCTTCGTCATCTTGAAACATGGTCGTAGATGTGTAAGGATATTCTGTCGAAAAATTGCCGATCTGATAAAGTTTGAAACTTGTTCTAGTTGAAACAAAGCCGGTGATGTTACTTGCTGCTAAGTCTAAGCGACCCTTAATGGTCCCTCTCCTGGCCGTAGCACTGGCGACATAAATAAATGCACTGAGTAAAAGAACAATCTGTGAAAACATCGTCACACTGCTCTTTCACTTGTTGATCAAATTTACTTTGATGATATTTAATGGCTTGACAAATTCGTTCATCTTAATTTCATACATAATTTCATCCTGAAATCCTCGATCATTTTCGAGACTGTTTTTCGAGCTTGATTTTATATGTGGTGTAAACACATCATTGTACATCCTTGCACCACACTGAAAAGAATATGGAAAAAATTTCAAACTTTTTAATGGGTGATAGACTTGAAAAACAAAACGGAATAAAAGATATAGTCGCAAGAACTTGCCTTCTACGAGTATAAAAGCGGTACTATTCCTTCTGTATGCATCTTCATCGCAAGAGAGAAAAAGACTGAAATCAACAACTCCCAATAACAATTAAGAATGGCTAACGGTACGTGAAAGGGGTGATATCCTGTTTAAAACCATTTAGTTATTCTTTTTTTCAGATGGAGACTGTGATCGGGTAGCGCATGATGTTATTATTGGAATTTTATTTTTTTTGCAACTTTGAAGCACTCCTAACTATATTGCAATAGTGTTATGAGATGCTACTTATGTTTGTAAGGCCATGAAATTCTGTAATACGGAGTTAAAATTTCTGCAATAAAGCACTTCAATGCTATTGTGTTATAGAGGCTCTGCGCTCACCCTTAATACTGTATCATCTGTAATAAAGAATGTTTATCTTAAAAGGATTGTAACTAAATGGTTGTTAGATAGTGACTCATTCGTTTATTTTTTAATAATCGAAAAAGCAGAAGTTCTGTTTACTAACAACTATACCTCTTATCATGTATAGACCTTGTTCAAGCTCGCGATAACTCTCAAGTCTTTGGTGTTGCCAGAATCTACGCCTCCTTTAACGATACCTTTGTACATGTTACCGATTTATCTGGTAAGGAAACTATCGCCAGAGTTACTGGTGGTATGAAAGTCAAGGCCGACAGAGACGAATCATCTCCATACGCTGCTATGTTGGCTGCCCAAGATGTTGCCGCTAAGTGTAAGGAAGTCGGTATCACTGCCGTTCACGTTAAGATCAGAGCTACTGGTGGTACCAGAACCAAGACCCCAGGACCAGGTGGTCAAGCCGCTTTGAGAGCTTTGGCCAGATCTGGTTTGAGGATTGGCCGTATCGAAGACGTTACTCCAGTCCCATCAGACTCCACCAGAAAGAAGGGTGGTAGAAGAGGTAGAAGATTATGATTTCTTTTTTTTTTACTCTATTAACGCATGGAAATACGGCTTTACCTTCTCACATAAATATAGTTTGTTTAATTAATAAAGCCAATATAAACATTTGCATATTCGACTTCGTGCATGCAGAAATGCGGCAGATAAATTCATTTCTGTCTAATCTTTTGAACAGTTTTAAAGTACAAATATATTAGTATTTAACAGGAAAACTAAAAAAATGTATAATAAGAAATGAGTAAAGTTATGAGGCTATCTTGTGTTTATTATAGTATATAAAGCTACCGAAAAGGTTGTTGTAACAAGTAGCTTAGTAAACGAAACCCAAAATCTTACCAGAAACGTGCTTTCTTCTGGCTTCTTCATGGTCCATGATACCAGCAGAGGTGGTCAAGATGACGTAACCGAATTGTCTGGCTGGCAACAAGTTGGCAGTCCATTTTTCAATGTCACCAATCTTAACGTTGAATCTTGGGGAAATAACACCACACTTGTTCAATCTACCGTTCAATTGAACAACAATCTTACCAGATCTGTGGTCATCGATGTATTCAAATTCACCAATGTAACCGTGCTTTTGCATAACTTGCAAAAACTTGATAATGACCTTGGAGGATGGTCTGATTAAAACTTGACGCTTACCGGTCTTTTCAGCGTTGTTAATGGCATTCAAAGCATCAGCTAAAACGGAAGATCTGGTCATCTTGGATATGTATGTTGGTCTTGTTTTATAAAAAATACTAGAACTGAAAGGCCATTAAAAAACCTTACAATTTAAGAATTGAATAGTCGATTAAGATTATTTAGATTGAAATTGACTAACTGCAAACCCATATTCAAGAATTATTTCACATCTTCCAGCGAGTAAACATGCCGCTGGTAATCGCGCGTCCTCAATATTTGAGTTTTTCAAATAGTGAGGTGTGGATGTATAGAGGAATTACACACTTTTAAGTATGTGATGTATGGGCGCACAGTACCAATTTAACTTTTTTTTTTTTTCATTTTTTAGCTTGATTTTCAAAAAACTTATGGGCGTTTTAGGCTCCGGCTCAAACTACCACCACCACGCGGCAGGCCGAGGCAAACAGTACGCCTTGGCGGGGACGCCGAAGCGACTCCTTCTGTTCCAAGCTCAATGGTCCTTGCGTTTACGCTCGCGCGTGGGCTAACTAACGCAATTCGGCTTTTGGGCTGTCGAGAACCGAGAATTATTCTTCGCCTTGATAGATACTTTAAAACTTCTACTTAATATACTTTCTACAATTTTTGGTACATTCATATTATACTGAAAATTCGAAAAAGACAAGCAAATAAACACAGATAGATCAACATGGCTGTATGTTAGAAAGATATTATAAATCCCAGTTAGATGCTGAACTGATCAATAGCAAATTATAAACCACATCCATCTAAATGACCTTACCACCTACAATTTGGATTTGAAATAGAAGCAATGTGTAAAATATAGGGAAAGGATTAGGAGTGTTAACCATACTAAAATTTTTCTTATCCGAAACAGAAATCTAAAGTCGCCACTACGCAGATTAAAATATGGTCATAAACTGCTTATTCTGAGAACTTTTGGTGGTCCAGCGTGGTTTATGTCAGGTGGTATTGCCTTGGATCCGTGAATGCATCACATTGATGAGTTTGAACATTGTTACTAACATTTTTTACAATTGTACACTTCGTATGTGCACGATATGTTTCCCTTTTAATTAGGCTCAAAAGTCTTTCAGAATCAAGCAAAAAATGGCTAAGGCTAAGAAGCAAAACAGACCATTGCCACAATGGATCAGATTGAGAACCAACAACACTATCCGTTACAACGCTAAGAGAAGAAACTGGAGAAGAACCAAGATGAACATCTAAGCGAAGAACATATTTATGCTTCAAACTTTTTGTCATTTGTCTTCCATCCTTCCCTTATTCTCAATATATATGTAATACGTCGTATTTGATATATATATATATATATATATAATATAATTTAACGGTTGTTATCTGCTACATCTGTAAAATAAAAATAAAAATGCTTGAAGCGGCTGTACTTAAAATAAACTCATCTAAGGTTTTACATGGTATTACTACCGGACTGCAATTACACTCTTTTTCGTTATTGGATTATTTATACAATGCGGCCCATAAGCACGTGTGGGAAAAAAGTATGTAAATAAAACAAGGTTTTTTGTTCCATTTATCATATAAAAAATTTTGGCTTAGGTCCAAAGTCGTCTTCCTGGATAATAGCACCTGCATTGCGTGTCATTTCTACATACAGGCATTCCTCAGTTTGTAAGATTTGATTTGCCGTGGGCCTTCTCTCATAATTGGGCTCTATCATCCATCGTACTATTCTCTCAAGTGATTCACCATCAATAAGAAATTTCGGTACCCATGCGGGAATTTTAGAACTTTTATGCAAAATAAGACGATTCTTGGTAGCGGCAGTATTGACATTATTATTATCGTTGCCATTATTCATATTAGGGTTGTTGATATTACTATTGTTATGAACAGTGGAGGTGCCAGCGTTGTTACTATTACCACTGATATTGTCTCTTTCAAAATCAAATAAATCATTTGTATCTACTTTCGTAATGTCTGAAAATAATGATTCAGAATGAATATCTGTGGAACTTAATCTTCCTGCATCCGATAAATCACCCGATCTCAACTTATGCCATGCGTTGCCATTGTCAGGTAACACAACGTTCGCTGCAATTTCAACAATCATCAGACCCAGGGAAAAAATATCTGCCTTGTAATCGTACGTACAATCAGAAATGATTTCTGGTGCAATATATTCTCTGTCACCTTCATTTTCAAAACTTTTATCCTCCAACGGTAAATGAGTAGCCATTCCAAAGTCACCTAGTTTTAGGTTACCTTCAAATGTGATCATGACGTTTGCGGGTTTCAAGTCCAGATGCACAATGTGACAAGAATCATGGATGAATCGTAAAGCCAGGCTTAATTCCACGATGATTTTCCAAATTCTCCAATCTTCCAACCTTTTTTTCTTTGCGATAACTTGCTCTTGTAAAAATCCATCCAAATTACCATTTTCGCACAATTCTGTCATAATATAGTATGAATTTTGAAACTTCCAGGAACTGATGTAATCGATGATGTATTCCTTCCCTTCTTGATCCATTGTAATTTGGTTTGTTACCTCGTTTAGTATTTTAATTTCCAGTAATATGCGTTTCAAGGAATTATATTTGTTTGGTTTAATGGCTTTGATTGCATACTTTTTGTTTGTTTGGGCAAACGTAACCTGGTAGACCGTGGAAAACTGGCCTTTACCAATGGAATGCACATTCGTAAATTTTTCGAAAAGATGGGAATCTGGATTTGCTGATAACTTATTTGAAGAGATTAGACGCCTTTTGGAATTTAACGGCGAAGAATCGGTGGAAGATATGGAATGCGTCTCTGCACTTGTTGTGTTTGTCACGATGGCAGAGGAGAGTGACAATGGTCTGCTTTCTCTATGTGTTTGAGATGTTGCCCCAATAATAGATTTTCGTCTTGTTGGAGTGGAGATCTCTTCGTCAGTGTCATTGTCATAGCGTCCACGAAATTGATAAGGTTGAGGGTTCTTTCTAGTTGAATGATGACTTGATATTATGATTGGAGGTGGGAAATTCTCGTCCGTGCCGTATAAATCATCTTTGAATTGTTGTAAACTGTTTGTTAGCTCTCTATTTTTCAAAATAACCGAATTCCTTGCTCTTTTGATTTTTTTGAACTTGTTAGAATGCAATGTTTGTGGAGAGCTGTTGGTAACCAAGCTATTAGTGGGAGACAGGATGTTTGTCTGGTTATTGTGACGATCATGTGCATGATATTTTGCCTCGCTCAGTGGGGATGAGTCTATGGTTGGTACATGGATGGAAGGTAAAGCTTTCGAAGACGGAGAATCTGAAAATAAAAGGTCTTCTTGTAAATTATTGTCTTCAACAAAATTTAAAGGGGAAACACTTAGAGAAGACGATGCATTTTTCGAACTCGAAAGGTGGACATGCTTATGGTCTCTTCCCTCCACTAAGGGTGATTTTTTCACTGGTGTTTCTGGTATCCTCAATTTCGCAGGGTATAACGAAGTGTCCATAGACATTTTAGATACGAGGCCCGAAGACGTAAAGGCTGATTGGTTAGGTTTAGCGACGCTATATGAAGAGGATGAGGATGTATTTTCAGTGCGAGCATCATTTTTCGGAAACCATCGCTGGTTCCATTGTTTGAGAGAAATAGGACTGTTCGTTTTTTCCGCAGATCTTTTTGTAATAGGAGTAGTAACACTTTCATTTTCATGGAACGGAGACCACCTTTTAATACGAGAATCCACGCTTTCCTCATCCTTGCCTTCTTCCTCCTCTTCTTCCTCTTCTTCAATTTTCCCAAGAAATTTGGAGTTAGCCTCTGACAAAGCTGTATTACTTAATGACAGGTTCAAGGTCCCCGTACTTCTTGTCAATTTGTTGTTCGAATATGGATAAAATTTCAGTTTATTGGTCGGGGTGCTACCCCCTATAGCAAAATCATCACTCTCGTCTTCGCCGGCCTGTTTGCCAAACATCTTCTTCCCCATAAACTGGAGGTTCTCCGTGTCCAGCATTTCGAAGTCCTCTTCATCCTCGTCCAAAGAACTCATCTGTTCTCGTGTGCGCCTGTGTGTGTTTACTTTTCCCCAGCACTACGCAATCAAAAATAGTAAGACCTGTTCAGTAGTAATCCTTTTTTTATTGGACTAACTGCGCAAGATGATGTGCAGGATAGTTAACACACGCATACATACAAAAAAGAGCCTCTTGGACAACCTTTACTTAATACACAGGGGCACGCCAATGTTCAACTGTGTTGTTGATTTCTTATCCAGCATTCTTTTACTTCTCTGCATTTTTTTCGCGTCGCGTCGCAAATTGTGATGGTTAAAAGAAAAATGAAAAAATATTTTTCGCGTCGTTATCACCCGGAGGAATAAAAAAAAGAAACATACACATCACGTGACCACAAGAATGTTAGAAAGGCTTACCAGTACTAGAGACGTTAATAAATTGCGAATAGCCCCCTATCTCCCACATGTTGGCATCTGTGAGGTGGAACCTATTTAAAGGTGCCACATTTCTTTCCTTAGAGGACGATGGTTGCAAGATCAGCACAAATCCATAGTTTGATGCATGGAAAGCGAAGCACTCTAACAGAAGTAAGATAATAAACAATCTCACGATTCTACTGATTTAAGTGCAACTAGCTCTTGGGCTTCTTTTGGTTGCCAAGTCGGAATAGACGACAGATGCATGTTTCGGTGCAGAGTTCAGAGAGATAAGTGCCTTCTTTTATCTTTTTCCCCGTTCTTGCGGATTTTTTTTTTCACTTTCTCATCGGCGGGGAAAAAAAAGTGTAACAACTAAAGGATCAACACGGCTTTAAAGTGTTTTATATATACGCAGATATGAAAAAAGCATTTTCACGGTTATTGGAAATTTTTATTTTACGACTGGTTCCTAGCACAACAAGAGGATATACTAATAGTTCAGGTTACAATGCTGATTAGGTTAAAGAAGAGAAAAATCCTGCAGGTCATCGTGAGCGCAGTAGTGCTAATTTTATTTTTTTGTTCTGTGCATAATGATGTGTCTTCTAGTTGGTTATACGGTAAAAAGCTTAGATTGCCGGTTCTAACAAGGTCGAACCTTAAAAACAATTTTTACACAACACTGGTACAAGCCATCGTGGAAAACAAGCCGGCAGATTCGTCTCCGGACTTGAGTAAGTTGCATGGGGCGGAAGGGTGTAGCTTTGCAAATAACGTTGCTGCACACGACTCTGGACACGATAGTGACTTAAGTTACGAGAGCTTGAGTAAATGCTATAATTTGAATAAAACAGTACAAGAAAGCCTACGAGAAGTGCACAGTAAGTTTACAGACACCTTATCAGGGAAACTGAATTTTTCCATCCCACAAAGAGAGGCACTTTTCTCAGGTTCTGAGGGCATTGTCACCATTGGAGGTGGAAAGTATTCTGTGCTCGCGTATACGATGATCAAAAAGTTGAGGGACACGGGTACTACATTGCCTATTGAAGTCATCATTCCGCCTCAGGACGAAGGCGAGGATGATTTTTGTAAGAACTGGTTGCCGAAATTCAATGGTAAGTGCATTTATTTCTCAGATATCGTTCCTTCAAAGCCATTAAGCGATTTAAAACTCACGCACTTCCAGTTGAAAGTCTTTGGGTTGATAATTTCCAGTTTCAAGCGTATTATCTTCTTGGACGCAGATAACTATGCGGTGAAAAACCTTGACCTTGCTTTTAACACTACATCCTTCAACGATACTGGCCTGATATTGTGGCCCGATTTTTGGAGACGTGTCACCCCTCCCGCCTTTTACAACATTATAGGATCTAGCATTAACATCGGCAAAAGAGTCCGTTTTGTTAGTGACGATATTTCCCCCGTGTCACGTTATGATCCATTTGTTAGTAACTCAAACGATTACACTCCAAAGGAGAGACAGGAGCATTTCCTGAAACATGTTCCCTTACATGATCTGGACGGCACGATGCCAGACTTGAGCTCTGAATCAGGCCAGATGGTGATTGATAAGATTCGCCATTTCAACACTCTATTACTGGCGCTATACTATAATGTTTATGGGCCTACCTGGTATTATAAGATGATTTCTCAAGGCACTGCCGGTGAAGGTGACAAAGACACTTTCGTCGCTGCTGCCCATGCCTTGAATATGCCATACTATCAAGTGAGGACTAACTTTGAATTTGATGGTTTCTTCTATCAAAAAGATGATTACAAGGGTCTCGCCTTGCTCCAGCATGATTTTGAACAAGATTACAAGCAATACCAAAAGGCGCAGCAGAAAGTTAAAGCCAACATTGAGGAATTTTCCAAACTGGATCCAGATTATACTTTGGACAATGGTTTCTTGAAAACTTTGATGGTTAATGATGACGGTTCTGATTTGGATATCATGTTCATTCATGCCAGTTTCTACAAGGCAGATCCATGGACTCTTTATCATGAAAACAGATTTATCGGTCCAAATGGCGAACAAGTACGGGGCTTCAGGAAGCCGCATCGCTATGGAATGGATTTTGAATTGTTTTTATTCAATGATATGAGGGGGTCCTTCTGTACCACTCCGAAAAGCCAAGTTATTAAATTCAAGTATTTTACCGATAAAGTTAATACCCCAGAATGGGATGCAATGTGTGAGTATTTGACCAATCATGTTAATTATCTGGAGAGCACACACAAAGAAGCTATGGGGGAGAAAAACTAATGAAGTGATTAACTATAATAATTTAATAATAACTCGCCATCCGACCTTGTATAATATAATGTAGCATATATGTGCACGGATATATATACATCTTAGAAAAAAATGAAAAAATGAAACCAAGAAAAAACTAACTGATGGTGTTCGGACAACGTTTTAGAATGAGGGTATCTAACTTTCTTCTACCATTCTCTGTCCAAAAACCTAGAAAGTAAAGTCCAGCCAAACCAAGATGTGTTTTCCAACGACGAAGACGCTGCGCTTGGTGAACGGTTTAATGTTTCTCCAGTGCTCTCATCTGTAAATCGTGACCGCGATGACGAATCTATATCTACGTCTGACAACCTGTCGAATTCAAGAGGCATCGAGTAGTAATTGAAAATAAAGTCACGCTGGGGGAAAAAAGATGGTATATCGTCAAATATTCTTTCATGATGGTATGTCAATAATTGCCGGCGAGTTTTCTCGCGGTAGCATGTTCTTAGAATTGGATACAAGTCTCTTGATAGTTTCTGCACAGCAATTCTTTGGGCATTTGTAAGTTTCTTTAATTTCGCAGAGGTATAAAGTTCTCTTTCCTTAAAGGAATAAACGGGAAATCCATGATTGACACCGTCGCTTGATTGAGGGACATTTTGATGCAGCTCATTAAATAAATGGCTGCCCAAACACCACTCATCGATCCGGTCAGAGTTACTAGACGATCGAATGTTACGAAGAGCGGGCGCCGGCTGCTCTGAGGGCGGAGAATTTTTATTGCTGTCACTGGATATCGACAGTATAGCAATTTCGTCAGAAGGAACTTCGAAGGCACTACTTGCAGATTCCAGTGTCTCATCGCGACTAATGGCAGTATTTGTACATTCTGGAGATAAATCTGGGTTATTGATAACCCTTACATCATTGAATGACTTTAATCTATGGAAGTCTAGCTCAAATTCCTCTTCTGAGAGTTCCAGGACTTCAAATAGCGATTCTTCATCGTGAATGCCGTTATTAATTCTGGGTTGAATGCGAGCAGACCTTGACCCGCAATCAACCTGGTAATTGTTCACAGATGCCATTAATGAGCTGTACTGACCACCAAATTTTAGTATTTTAAGCCCTGAATACAACCTTTGCTCCTTGTCGACATTCGTAAGTATATAGAAATCTATCCCTTCAAAAGATTTGTATTATTCGGGATTACGCTACAGCCGCACGTAGATCGTACGTGTATAACGATGTTTATCTTGGTGAAAGTATCTTAACGCGAATGCTCTAGTGATGGCACAATAGAATAGTGTCTTAGCACCACAGAGCGTGATTTTTTAAAGCTCTATATTAGCAACTACGATAGGTGTTTATTTAGTTTCTTTGTTGATCTTCCTGTTTCCAGTGTTACGGCCTTGTCAGGTCAAAAATTTTACCCGGATCTCTAGTAATGAGTAACTTAAGAATATCCCATCTGATTATTGGTAGTTTTACTGAACCAAGTTAGAGCTAAATAAATATATACAGCCGATAGTGCACTGGAACCTTATCCTAATATCTCAATGAAACTACCGGTAGCACAGTACAGTGCACCAGATGGTGTGGAAAAAAGTTTTGCACCAATACGCGATGACCCTCGATACATGACCACAGAGGGAAGGACAACTGGGCCCAGTGACCATGTGCTAAACGCTGGCCAAATCGATAGAGACAAACCTTCAGAACCGGAACGCACGAAAGATGGCTCACAACTGACATACTTAGGCCAGCTGCGCACGCAGCTGACGGGGCTACAGGACGATATTAACGAGTTTTTGACAGGAAGAATGGAATTGGCAAAAAATAAGAAGAAAGCCGGCGCAGACGAGAAGCGGATCCAGGAAGAGATTAACCAGCTATTAGATGGTGGTGACGGTGACGAAGATGCTGTTTAGGCAACGATATGTAGCGCTAGAGAGTGTATATACAAACAGAAAAGAGTCTAATGATAAATGACAAATATTTCGTTACAAGTGATAATTGTTGAACTAGGAAGAGTTGATATAAAAAAATAATAAACACACGATGGGATACAGTTAAGAAGGATTGATCGACTCCTAAATGATGCGAAGAAAGCCAATTTTCAACTTGGAATCATCCTGCCGGTTTGTTGTTGGTGTTAGCTGTGTTAGGACTCGTTAAAATGGCAATCAAACCAAGAACGAAGGGCAAAACGTACTCCTCAAGATCGGTGGGTTCGCAGTGGTTCAACAGGCTTGGTTTCAAGCAGAACAAGTACGGAACTTGTAAATTTTTGTCGATAATAACGGCCTTTGTTTTTATCCTCTATTTCTTCTCCAATCGCTTCTATCCAATTTCTCGTTCCGCCGGTGCATCATATTCTCCATCCCATGGGCTGTATATTAACGAAATTCCTGCCTCCAGCCGGTTGATTTATCCACATGTAGAACATGTGCCTGTGTTAAAACAAATGACCGTTAGGGGCCTGTATATTACGAGGCTAGAAGTGGATGGCAGTAAAAGATTAATTTTGAAACCAGAAGAGAATGCTTTGACAGATGAAGAAAAAAAGAAGACTACTGATCAAATTCTATTAGTGAAGCACTCGTTCTTAGACCATGGTAAATTAGTGTATCGGAAGAGCAATGATGCACCTGAAGTGGTCGTAGTAACCCTGATAGATTTTGAAAACTACGAATTAGAAACAATTATTCAAATTGTTCAAAATAGGGTTGATTACGCTCAAAAGCACCAATATGGTGTATACATTCGTTGGATACAGGAGTTTTTGCCTGTTCTTGAAAATCAGAATTTGGCTGAAAGCTACGAATTCATTAAGCCATTGGTGATAAGAGCCGCCATGCATGCTTTCCCAACTGCCAAGTATATTCATTTTGTTGATCAAGATGCTTTATTGATGAATCTCGATCTTTCTTTACAAAAATACCTGTTAGATCCAAAGATTATGGATTTGGCTCTATTAAAGAACGTCCCTGTTGTGGCGAATTCAAACATCAAGACATACAATCATTTTGAATATAGTTCGGCAAAGATTATCATTCCACATGATGCGGATGGTAATATTGATGCGTCCTCATTTGTTATTGCCAATGACTTTTATGGTAAAGCTCTGATAGACTACTTGAATGATCCGTTACTGAGAAATTTCCCATGGGATAATACCGGTGATAAGTTGAGTGCTGCTATCGGTCATATTTTACAGTGGCATCCTACATTACTGGGTAAGACGGCAATCGTCATACCAAAAGTTTTGGCAAGTCAGTACGATGCATCCTTGGATCAAGAAGGTGAGTCTGGAAACGGTGCTTCTAATGGCGATGTTTACCATTATAATGAAGGGGACTTGGCTGCCTCCTTCAAGGGATGTAGATCAAGAGGTACGTGTGCTAGTGAAATAGGTCACATGTACCAGAAAATCAAGAAATCTTAGATGTGTGTAATCTTGCAATTTAGTTTCAAACAAGATCCTTGTATTTATATAAACAAAGATATAATTTTTAAAAAAAAATTAGAAAAAGCAAATATAATTCAGGTCCCACTTGGAATAATGGCACTGTATTGATGCATTTTCCTTATGCTTAGTGACGCGTTTTCGCGCGTCAGTTTCAAGTTTTTCTTGGCTTTTTTTTTTTCATTTTCGTAAAGGGTCTTAAAAGGATTAAAAAATGCAGTATTGAAATAAAGAACAATTACGAACGGTGAAGCTGCTATTTTGGTTATTATACCCTTCCAGGACAGTACGCGCAAACTATTATGGAGATATTCAAGGAAGAAGAAGAAGAAGCTTTTTCGGCGATAGAAGGTATAATATATGCCTGTGAGGTGTATGACCCTGTACCCCGTCATTTACATAAAAGCAAAACAAAGATCATCAATGCTGCTAAATTAATTATAGAAACGCATCTTTCATATTATACAATACTCAATAACATTTCAGATATACAAGCCTATCTTTCTACTTGGCTTAGGGATCTTGGAACGACAGGTCCATACCAAACAATTCTTTCAGAAAGTATTTCTCTCATGTTTGACCGCACTGTATCTATCTTCAGGAAATGTACGATAGAGGGAGGTTTTCCACATTTGATCGCACGTCTTTATCTCAGATTGAAAAGCTACCAGAAGCTCTTAAACGATGCAGGATTAAAGAATTTTTTTTCAAGCTACGATTATGCTTTCGGGGTTGCATACAACCTTGTAAATTGCTCTGAATACAGGTATGACGAAGTTCATTACATATCGAACGGCACTTACTCATTAGTTGCATCGATGAAGATAGATCCTGCTGAAGTCATTAAAAGGGAACATTTTAGGCTTACAATTCCGAAATTTAACATATCTAATATATTAATTGAAATTTTTCATTTGCTCGATGGATTAGCATTTTTTAAGGTGAACCCTGATAGTTTATCTATATCTACAGCTTCAGCAGAAACAATCTTTCGCAGTATCTCCGAAGGTAATCATCAGGTCCTAGAATTGGGGAGAAGTTTAATGTTTCCATTGTTGAGGACTGGAGATTTTGAAATCTGTCGTATTGACGACGCGGGAGCTGTCATAACATTTACAGAAGCGAAGGATGTAAAACTAGAAATAATCAGTCTGGATGAAGTTTCCTGGGTAATGCAGTGGAAATCTTGTCTTCAAAATTATGAGAGAAGGGCAGCAAATGACAGTTCATTTATCAAAACACACCTACAATTTAAGAAGGCCAACAATTTCAATGAAGATAATAATGGGCTAGGACTAATTGTAGACAGAAATATTCCAACAGATGATTTTACGCTAGCTTCTACAAACCGTCAAAGTCCCCCGCCTTCAAATACTGGTTGTTCATTACACAGGTCTAAACCCTTGCATATCCCTTTATCATCTGTTATTCGTGAAGACTTTTATGATAGCTCTCTAAATGAGCGTATATCTAAAGACGGAGATAGCAGTTGTGAATCCTTCAGTGGCGCCGAAAGTATCTTATCAGACTACGATTTTCATGATAATGAATTTTTTAACAACCAGTCACCTCATTATTTTTCAGAACACATAGACAATAACTCGAGAGAGGTGGTAATAACAGATGAAAATACGATAATATCTTTGGAAAATACCCAAGTAAGTCGGTGGTCAAATTACTCATGGCAAAAAATTTCACCGCATCAATTACAGGTCTCTATTATCCAACTGCGCATGGGAAACTTCATTGTGGCTTATGATTCTGATTATAACCTTCATCAGTTCAAAATTCGTTTGTGTGACGATATAAAATGTATACAATCCACAGAGCAAGACATACAAATACGTGTCCCGCTCGGCGCAATAATGTGCAGCGTCACTGGTATCTTGAATATTAGGACGAAGGACGCTGACAAGTTGCTTCGGGTATTAAGCTTTTATACCACTGACCACACGGAAGCTGTATCGCACTCAAACAATCAAGATGCTACTGCAAGTCCACTTTCGTCAGTTTCATCAGCAATGGATCTCAAGCATTCATTACAGAAATGTTCCTCTACAATAATGCCCCAAGAGTTGACGCAGGACGTCATCGGTTCAAAATCAGACCTAATCAGTAATATTCGTCAAAAAATATAATCATGTTTATTTACAGAAATTTTCGAATATATGCTTGTATATATATCATAGAAAAGTAGTAATAGAACAACAATTGAATCAACCATATTATTGCTTAAAAGCAGCAATCGCAGCAGTATGAATTTTTCTTCTGATGTCTCTTTTGTCAACGTCATGAGTATCTTCAACCTCTCCCCACTTTTCAACTTGGAAGATTGTTTCTAAGGTGGCGGCACGTACAATATTATCCATATCAGTTTTCAAGGCGGGAATTAAGTTCGCAGTATCTTTTTTATTTTCTAATAATAGCACGCCGCAAATGAAGGACTTTGTGGTTAATACAGTTTTTTCAAGAATTGCAAGATCCCATGGTGATAAGCTGCTCATATATTTTTTTGCTGCATTCTTAACGATATCCGACTGCTGATTGCCTCGTAACCCATGGATGTCGGCATCTAAAATTTGTAGTCGAATATTAGACTCGGATGAAAAGTTGCGTAAAAACTCTTCCATTCCTTTGATGATGGGTATATATAACTCATTTTGCGCATTGCGTAATCTTCCTTCAAACTCATTCATAGGGGAAAAGACCAATAAAGTATCGGTATCTAAATATCTTAACAACTGATTTTTTATAACATCACTGTTGCCTCCAATCTTTGCAACTAATTGAGGGTCACAGCCAGGCTCATTTGTCATTTGTAAATCTATGCATCTTGCCACTAATGAAGTTAGTGGCAAAGAGTGAGTTTTGATGGAAAGACTGGATAGGGACGACCACTCCAGTTTTAATAGGTATGCTAAGAGAGACTTTGCATTATCAACTATAATTCCATTTCCTAGAGGAGTTTTTATAGTCCTGCCATCTAATTGTAGAGCAATCTTTCCTTTCTCAACATCCCTATTTAGTGACACCTTTTCCCAAAACTTCTGTGAAGTTTTGCTCAATCTATTTGTTTCCGTAGGAGTGTTATTCTCAATCGTGTTGTCTGTCCCCAGTGGCTGGGCATTTAATGAGTAGAATCGGGGCAGTTTCAATCTTATGGAATTCACAATGAAGCATCCCTTCCTTAATGATGGCAGCATTCCGTATTCTCTTTTGTAGGGTTTCGTTTGCCTTCAAGTGTTTTGTTCTTATTTAGCCTTTTCCTTTACCTTAATTTTTTTCTTTTCTCTGAAGAAAATGAATGAGTTTAAAGATATAGCAATTAAAAAGTAACAGTGAAGAAATTTCTCAGATGAGCAGATGGGAATTAAAGAACTATCTACAGAGCTCTTTACTAAATTGAATCAATAATACATACTTACAAACATGTCACAGATAGCACAAGAAATGACAGTGAGCTTAAGAAACGCCAGGACACAATTGGATATGGTCAATCAGCAGCTAGCATATTTGGACAGACAAGAAAAGCTTGCTGAATTGACAAAGAAAGAACTAGAGTCTTATCCAACGGACAAAGTATGGAGATCTTGCGGTAAATCGTTTATCTTACAGGATAAATCCAAATACGTTAATGATTTATCACATGACGAAACTGTTCTTCTGGATCAAAGAAAAACATTAAAGATAAAGAAGAACTATTTAGAAACTACTGTTGAAAAAACAATAGACAATCTAAAGGCATTGATGAAGAATTAAAAGAAAGCGGCAATAGCCTTTCCTTTCTTAGCCGGAAAACTTACTACGGGAACAAGTTTTTTTTATTAGTATAATGTAGATATAAAAGCTTAGAGTTTATATAAATATAATAAAAGGTTAGCACTGCTGTTGCAAAAATATCGAATTGTAAGCCAGTAAACTTATTTAAACGGCGCTATAACCGCCTCTTTGGGCGGTACTTCTGCCTAAGATTCTCGAAACCACTTCCTTGCAGAATTCAGGTAAGGAAGTGAGAAATTGAGTAGAACGTTGAATGAACTCAGCACGGAAATCTTGAAAAGAGCCTCCTCTGGTATTCAAGAATGATACAACCATCAGGTATATCAATGTAAACAGTAGAGCGTATAGGAATAACCAAGTGAACCACGAAGTCCCGCCTGCCTTCTTAGCTGGCTTTTTCCCCTCGCTGTCACCATCCTTACCATTATCGCCGTCGCCATTTTTTTTGTCATCATCTTTGCTCTTCAAACAGCCAGATGGCCCTTTTAGGGTCAATTGGATACTTTTATCGGCCCATGTGTGACTAGTCAGCTCGTCTTGTTTCATATTGTCATTACACTGAAATTCTAGTTTTGCGTCAAAAGAATTGGCGCCCCACGTAGCGCCTTTTAGTGTCAATGTAAGCGCACTCTCAGTTTCCTCGACATTGAAGCCAATGTTTTTGTCAAAATCTATAATTTGAGTGGTGATAGCATCCTTACCGGGCAAGATGACATCTGTTAAACCACATAGCATGTCATTTTTTTTACATTCTTCAGGAGGTTCTACGTTATGCTCTTCGCAAACGTTTATCCACCACTTTTCAATAGTTGTGCTTGGCGGAGTATCCCTTTCCGTAGAAGTTAGTGAGCTAAATTTTCCCACCTGATACTTTTTCAATACATCATGCTTCTCGCAGGACAAGGCCTGTACCACTGTAATTATACTGATGAAGCCACATATCCAAGTCTTCGATACCATCGTGAAAGCTTTCCTTACCTTTATCTATCGCATCGATTGAAGATCTCAGATATAAATCTACAGCAGACTAATATGCCACTAACCTCTTGAAAACCCGTCGCTTACGAAAAAGAAGGAAGACGGAAAAAGGACGGCATCCTTTTCAATTTGCACCTGGACATTCTCACCCATACATGGCCTTGTTTTTTTTTTAACTGAAACTTTTTTGGCCGTTTTTGAGGATATGATATTTCTATGTCGGAGAACAAAAGTAGGCGTGGGAAGTGAAGCTCTTTCGCTCTTTCTGTGATGATCTCCTTCCAGCTAGGCTCGGTTCGACCCTGAGGTCTGCCCCTAGCTCCTTCCTATTCCAAACGGAATACCAAATGTCCAGCCCGTGACAATGCAGCAGGGTGGCTAATTTTTCATCCAGAGTTTGCAGAATGTTGGTTCTCACAAACTCAGAGAGAATTGGCGGATGATGGGTAACTGTGAGAGGAAGTGTCTGGATTTGATCGTATTTGTTAAATTCATCAACACCTTTTATGCAGAGGTGTAGTAGTGTAGGTAGCCCTTAGTAATTGGTGTTTATTATTGTCTATATAGAAATTTCTTTTTAGTGTAGCTTGTACTCTTTCCCTGCATTATTTTTGTTTTATTGACTTTTGTCTTGGTGAATCAAAAAATTAACGAAACGAACAAATTTAAAATGGCAAGATACGGTGCTACTTCAACCAACCCAGCTAAATCTGCGTCAGCTCGTGGTTCTTATTTGCGTGTTTCTTTCAAGAACACCAGGGAAACTGCTCAAGCCATTAATGGTTGGGAATTGACTAAGGCTCAAAAATACTTGGACCAAGTTTTGGACCACCAAAGAGCCATCCCATTCAGAAGATTTAACTCCTCTATTGGTAGAACTGCCCAAGGTAAGGAATTTGGTGTCACCAAGGCTAGATGGCCAGCTAAATCTGTTAAGTTCGTTCAAGGTTTGTTGCAAAACGCCGCTGCCAATGCTGAAGTATGTTTAAAATGAAAATATGAAAAATAAGATTGAAAAATAATAATGATGTGTTGACGGGAGATGATAAAGTATTAGAATATGTTCATATGTGTTGCATCCTATTTTCTGCATGAATGCACGATTCGAAAGAGCTAAAATTAACAGTTTTCCAAATGAAAGAGAAAAGAAATAAAGAAGAAATGGGACATGCAAAAAGGAACTATGGATACCTATTAAGCGTATAGCATAGTGTTTTCTAATCTTATTTTTTCTTACACTACGACTTTAAAATTTTTACTAACAATGAATTACTATTAATTTTCTTTTTAAAACAGGCTAAGGGTCTAGATGCTACCAAGTTGTACGTTTCTCACATCCAAGTTAACCAAGCACCAAAGCAAAGAAGAAGAACTTACAGAGCCCACGGTAGAATCAACAAGTACGAATCTTCTCCATCTCACATTGAATTGGTTGTTACCGAAAAGGAAGAAGCTGTCGCCAAGGCTGCTGAAAAGAAGGTTGTCAGATTGACTTCTAGACAAAGAGGTAGAATTGCTGCCCAAAAACGTATCTCTGCTTAAATGCTTTTTTAATTTTAAAATCTTTTAAAGTGAATATTTGATTTATATACTACTATATACTAATTTGTTTAGGCCAATACACAGAATCAAAATCAAACTAAGAACAACACAGAACAAGAAAAATAACTTTTGATAAAGGCTCTTTTAAATAAAAAAAATAGAAAAAATAGAAAATAACACAATTATAGATATATATCTACATGTACATAACATGTCTAGTCGAATCTAGAGAAATGGGATAAAAATCAGAGAGAAGCCAAGTCAAGTGACGCACCATTAAAGAAATGAACCTAGAAGAAAGAAAATAAGCAAAAATATAGAGCGAAACAAAATAGAAAGTGTTACTAATGAAGAATAATTACAACAAAAACAAAAATGATCTCCATGTGTCATTGTTATGCCGACCAATACCTGTAAAATTGAGGTGCTTCAATAGAAATGGGTTTGACATCATTCTCGTTAGATATACTTTGGCCATTATGGTTTTCACCTGTTTCAATATTAGGTTTGTTAAATGGATTCTTTCCAATACTTAAAGTTTCAGGTTTCGATAGCATACTTTTGAAATGGTCTATCTGCGACCTGATTTCCTCCTTCTCCGCCACTGAACTATTATTGATATTGCTGTCGGATATTAAATTCAAGCATTTGCTTAAAACGTTTACAATCTTGCTGGAGTTTTGGTTGAAGTTCAATCTCTGAATTAGTAAGTTTTCCTGTTGTCTTTCTAGGGTTTTCCTTTCTAGCTCCATAAATTTTTCTAGTTTCTTTAAATGATTTAATTTAGCGTCCAATTTTTCCATTTGAAGTCTTATTAGCTCGTTAGTCAAAAAATTCATTTGCCTTTCCTCGTTGGTAGCGAAAATATGACTCCTATAACCCAATGATGATATGGCAATTTCTGAACCTTCTTTAATATGTTCAATTGGCTTTTGGTCAGAGATTTCCTCTTTTTGTGATTTTATTGATTCTGCGGACTGAATGGCTCTCTGGGTCATCGACTGTACAGTCTTCGGATTGACCAAACCCACCAAGAATGCTATTGTTGATAAAACGGGGTTTTCGCTCTTCGAAAATGGCAAGTGAGGAGCATATTTCAAAGGTCCTAACCCGTTGTCATTATCACCCTTGCCATTGCCGTCACCGTATAAAAATTTATCTTCAATGGGCAATTGAAGGAAACGTAAGATACACTGTTCAGGCGACTTATTGCCAACGTTTTTGGCCACTTTGTACCAGTCAGCGCCGAATTCTTGTATTCCCTTTAATAGCTTTTGCAAATCTTCTTTTGACCAATTTTCATCAATTTGTTCTAGAATTTTGACTTTTTTCAGAGGACGTGAAGTTTCGCCTTCTTCCAATAGATTGGCATCACCAGTCATGCTTGTTGACGTACTTACTTCATTGTTCATTTTACCACCATTATCATTTTTGTCACCATTTTCATCATCAGTGGTACTGGGGGGGTGAGTTATTTCATCATATTTTCTTTTGCTTTCTTTCAAATATTTATATAAAGTACTCTCCGAATCACTAGTGTTCATCATTTTTTTAAGCTTTGCCATATCCGGCAGTTGTACAGATGGTTTGTAACTTTCGAATGGGAATAGTCCTCTGGGGGCATCATGCCTTGTGGAATATTGAGACGTTAGTGGGGGTTCGATGTTCTTAGGTAATAGTTTGGAGTCAACCTGATAGTTTATTAGCCCCCATTTTGTTAAGAATTTATGCAATCTGAATAATGCAGCAGCATCACCAGAGACGTTTCTCCTCGCCGTAGTGACACTGAAATATTCGTTGGGGTTCAGCCTGTAAGAATTTACCATGAAGTTTCTGTATCTCATGTAAACTTCAGGTGTCTTTGATGGAATCCTATTGGTGAAAAATTCAGGTAACGATTGAACTTCAATGGAATGAATTTTTTCTAGATTGAACCATTTAGAATAACTTGGAATAACAATTTCATGTGCTTGCGGTATCTCAAAAGTTTCGGGTTCTACTCTGGTGATAGTGGTTTTCTTTGGATTGGCACTTTTGGAGTGATCGTTCATGATTTCACGTTCCTGTTCGTTTCTCTCTTCGCCACTATCTACCTTCTTATCTACACTTTCCGTCTTTTCTATGATATCCTCCTGTTCAGCTTTATGCGCATCTGGAATTTCAGATGGAGTATTAGCAACCGACGAAGTGTTGCCTAGTTGTTTAGACTCACTCTTTGTGTCTCCAAAAATGGAATTATCAGGACTAATCATCGGTTGATCGTCATCCTCATCATCTTCTTCCACTTCATCCATTTCCTTTGTGTTCTCATCTGGCTGACTTTCTTCTTTGACACCTTCAATAACAGTGTTATTCTCTGGTTCTTCCTCTTTTTGTATTTTGACGTCCTCCATGTTTTTAACGTCACCATTTGAATCCTGTATTGTGCTGTCTTCCTTAATAGCAGGCTTATTGTTTTCATTGTCTACCGGGTTCGTAGGTATACTAGGAGTGTTTGCCTCATTGTTCGAAACAGAACTCTCGGTTTCGCCAAAGAGATTATCACTATCCTCATTATCTTGGCCAAAGACGTTCTGGGCCCTGCTTTCTTCTGTAGAAGGTGTTTCCTGGGAATCTAGCTTATTCGCTTGCATAGTCGGCTGCTGCTTTGCCGTTACCGTTATCGCCTCACTTTCTGCATCGCGTGTGTTCGGAACAGTTGCTTCATCCTTCAGAGACTCATCTTGTTGCTGCGATTCTTCACCAGCAGTATCTGTATTGGCAACCCCTGCCACAGCTGCATTAGCGTTGCTATCACTATTGTTGTCATTGCCATGTTGGTCCACGTCCACGGAAGCGTTTACCGTGGACCCCTCACCCAGTGTATTCTCCATGCTTGCAAACCGTATCACAATTGGTCTCTGAACGCGCCTCGATGTACCAATATATCGCGCCTTGCATGGCCTTTACACATTCCTCTTGCGTATCTGATATAGTTTGTTTTCGTCTTTTCGCCAATGGCCTAAACGCCAAACGTCCGGCCTCGTTATTCGTGATGCCTACTTAATGGCTCTTAAATCGAATTTAAACTAGCTCAAAAGTAATCAATTCAAACTAAAATAACATCATTGGCCATCCTGAATTGTTGGATGCCATCTAAACTGCGTATTGACCATTATTCCATCGTAACCACGGCGGTTCAATATAATATCACTTTTGACGATTAGGTGTTTTATTTACATTTCTTTTTTTTTTTCCTCGAAAAAGATCTTCAAGGATAATACAGGAATAGAACAGGAGTCTCAAAGCATTCTTGAAGCCAGATTTGCTCCAGTTTGATAGTTCCAAGAAGCGCTAAAAGTGGCAGTTCACACTTTGTTTTGATTACTAGGAATCTACTCTTTCGCTTTTTACTTCCTTCTCAGAGAATCAGCAACTGTGACATATTATAGATAATGCGTTTACAAAGAAATTCCATCATATGTGCTTTGGTGTTTTTAGTCTCATTTGTGCTGGGAGATGTGAATATTGTTTCCCCCAGCTCCAAGGCAACATTCAGTCCAAGTGGTGGTACTGTCTCTGTTCCCGTTGAATGGATGGATAATGGGGCATATCCCTCGTTAAGCAAGATTTCAACTTTCACGTTCAGTCTTTGTACTGGTCCTAATAACAACATTGACTGTGTGGCCGTACTTGCCAGTAAAATTACTCCAAGTGAGCTAACACAAGATGATAAAGTTTACTCTTACACAGCTGAGTTTGCTTCGACCTTAACTGGGAACGGTCAATATTACATTCAAGTTTTTGCCCAGGTGGACGGTCAAGGTTACACTATCCATTATACACCAAGATTCCAGTTGACTTCCATGGGCGGTGTTACGGCTTATACATATAGTGCCACAACTGAACCTACTCCCCAGACTTCTATTCAAACAACCACTACAAACAACGCCCAAGCCACTACTATTGACAGTCGTTCATTTACTGTTCCGTACACCAAGCAGACTGGTACGTCGCGTTTCGCTCCAATGCAAATGCAGCCAAATACTAAAGTGACCGCTACCACATGGACAAGGAAATTTGCCACTAGTGCTGTGACATATTACTCTACCTTTGGGTCATTGCCAGAGCAAGCAACTACGATAACTCCTGGCTGGTCTTATACGATATCATCGGGAGTAAACTACGCTACTCCTGCATCTATGCCTTCAGATAATGGTGGTTGGTACAAACCATCCAAGAGATTGTCTTTGTCTGCAAGGAAAATCAACATGAGAAAAGTATGAAAAATAGACGGCTTCTACTATCATCATTACAGTAAGGGTTGAAGTCAGGAAAGGTTAAAAATAAAATAAATATCAAAAAGTTTTTAGCGGAAGGCGTTAAGGCAGCAAGTACACATTCATTTATCTATCTATACATCTATAAACACAACTACAATTTTTTTAGAAATGGAATTTATTATATGAAGGGAAGACATATAGAGGCAACAGTACATAAAGGTAAGAATAAAAGCGATTTTAGCTAGTATATTTCTGGGTATTTCTTACATAGTCTCTGTAAAGCAACCACACCGTTTAAGCTTAAATCTTCGTTCTCCTTGAATTTGCATAGTACAGCGTCTAGAATCAAAAATCCTAGCTCGCCGTCATCATTGTTCCTGCAAACAAACTCATACCACGAGTCGATCTCAAATGTTTTATTCATAGATACACGAATATTGTTCAACGTAATCATTTCAACCTCGCTGCCGTTTTTCGATGATATGGTTGGCGATTGTAAAATCAACTGAGATTCAGTGGGTTGTGATTTGATTTGCGCTATTATCCTAAACACAGGAGCATTGACGTTGGAGATTTCTGTGGGGTCAACTCTTGGTGTTTCGCTGGCCATTTTTACTTGTGTTACTGGTAGACGATGTTCTACAAGAATGGTGAAGGGTGTGTTATATTGCTCTTTATTTAAACACGAACGAAAAAAATATCGCGTATTGCCACATTTGGCGCGTCAATATTAAAGAACGAAGGCATTATATAGGGCGACTTGTCATGATTCCAACCATGGCATGGGCGGTGGATGCTTCTCAGCAGTGGCCCATTACGTTAGTCAACGACTGTTGGCTGTCATCTGTTCTTGTTGGGTGCTTGCAGCTGCATCGACAAACATGGATGGATGCCTCTACATATATATATATATTTATGTAATGGACCTCTGAATATTTTACTATGTAACTGACTATAGGAGATACCACTGGTGCTGTAGTACAATTTAGCACTTGCAAGCGTTGACACAGTTGTTGCGAAGGCCTCTTTCTTGTAGCACTTAATTGGAGTATGACTGCCATCATGTAGGGAAATTATGAAAGCATAGGATCAATCTTGACGTTGCAAAGAAGAAGAGACTTGCTGTTCCCTATTGATCACTTACCGTTATTGGAGTTCATATGGTACTTTTTTCATAATTTTACGAGTAATCCCTAGTGGTAGTTAATATTCAGCAAATAAAATACCAGTTTGAGACCAAAGGTAAGATAAGAGTTTACTGATAAAGACAAAGAATTGGGATGACCTAGTCCAAGGGATTATAGTACCTTCGCGAGTATTGCATATAAGCTTTTAGCGATACACAAACAAAGCGACACCGGGATTTGCATATCGCTTGTTCCTACGACGTTGTCAGTTCCATAACCTCTGATTTCCCATACGGATTTTGAAAATCAGCTACGAATAGATAGTCTTTTTCTATTTTCAGTAAATGTGTCATTGAAAAAAGTTTCTTTAGAACGACGCTTTTTGCAGGCTACTAGAAACACCCACTTCTAGTAGCTTTACGTGACGAATTGAACCGCGTGATCTTGTGCACTGTTATCCTAAATGCTCAATGCTCAGAACATCTTCTTGTTATCTCAGCCTCGCCACCCTTATCTTATCATAGCGGCCTTTTATTTTCCCCTTTGGGCAAAATACGATACAGCCTTCCAAGGTCGGGCAAGAAAGTTTATGACATATAAAAGAAACGGGTACCCCAAATACGTCTCTTCCCATTGTAAAACTAATCCTGCATCATCACATTAAGGAATCATTCATCTAACAATTACATTATGATCGCCTTACCAGTAGAGAAGGCCCCTAGAAAGTCCCTATGGCAAAGGCACAGAGCCTTTATTAGTGGAATAGTTGCCCTTATTATCATCGGCACCTTCTTCCTCACTTCGGGTCTCCACCCAGCACCACCTCATGAGGCAAAGCGTCCACACCATGGAAAAGGTCCCATGCACTCACCCAAATGTGAGAAGATTGAACCATTAAGTCCATCATTCAAACATTCCGTCGACACAATTCTTCATGACCCTGCCTTTAGAAACAGCTCCATTGAGAAACTGTCCAATGCTGTTAGAATCCCCACTGTAGTCCAAGACAAAAACCCCAACCCCGCAGATGATCCGGATTTCTATAAGCATTTTTATGAACTACACGACTATTTTGAGAAGACTTTCCCTAATATTCACAAGCATTTGAAATTGGAGAAAGTCAATGAGCTGGGTCTTCTATACACATGGGAAGGTTCTGATCCTGATCTAAAACCATTATTGTTAATGGCCCATCAAGATGTTGTACCTGTAAACAACGAAACTTTATCATCCTGGAAGTTCCCTCCATTTTCTGGTCACTATGATCCAGAAACAGATTTTGTTTGGGGGCGTGGTTCTAACGATTGTAAGAACTTGTTAATTGCCGAGTTTGAAGCTATCGAACAACTGTTGATAGATGGATTCAAGCCCAACAGAACTATTGTTATGTCGCTTGGTTTTGATGAAGAAGCAAGCGGCACCCTCGGTGCTGCCAGCTTAGCCTCATTTCTTCACGAAAGATATGGTGATGATGGTATTTACAGTATCATTGACGAGGGTGAAGGTATCATGGAAGTCGACAAGGATGTCTTTGTTGCCACTCCAATCAACGCTGAAAAAGGCTATGTCGACTTCGAAGTCAGTATTCTAGGCCATGGTGGTCATTCCTCTGTCCCACCTGATCATACCACAATCGGTATCGCTTCAGAACTGATTACTGAATTTGAAGCCAACCCATTTGACTACGAATTTGAGTTTGACAATCCAATCTATGGATTGTTGACATGTGCTGCTGAACATTCTAAATCTTTAAGTAAGGATGTGAAGAAGACAATTTTGGGCGCACCATTCTGTCCTAGAAGGAAGGACAAGCTTGTTGAGTACATTTCCAACCAATCACATTTGCGCAGCTTAATAAGAACAACACAAGCTGTTGATATCATCAATGGTGGTGTTAAAGCTAATGCTCTGCCCGAAACTACCAGATTCTTGATCAATCACAGAATTAATTTACATTCTTCTGTGGCTGAAGTCTTTGAAAGAAACATAGAATATGCGAAAAAGATTGCTGAGAAGTATGGCTATGGTTTATCTAAGAACGGTGACGATTACATTATCCCTGAAACCGAGTTAGGTCACATTGACATTACTCTCTTGAGAGAATTGGAACCAGCACCACTTTCGCCAAGTTCAGGCCCTGTTTGGGACATTTTGGCAGGTACTATTCAAGATGTTTTTGAAAACGGTGTTCTACAAAACAACGAAGAGTTCTATGTGACTACTGGTTTATTCTCTGGTAACACCGATACTAAATACTACTGGAATTTGTCCAAGAACATTTATAGGTTTGTTGGCTCTATCATTGATATTGATTTACTGAAGACATTGCATTCGGTTAATGAACACGTGGATGTCCCAGGTCATTTATCTGCCATTGCCTTTGTTTACGAGTATATCGTTAATGTTAACGAATACGCTTAAGCGCAATGATTGAATAGTCAAAGATTTTTTTTTTTTAATTTTTTTTTTTTAATTTTTTTTTTTTTTCATAGAACTTTTTATTTAAATAAATCACGTCTATATATGTATCAGTATAACGTAAAAAAAAAAACACCGTCAGTTAAACAAAACATAAATAAAAAAAAAAAGAAGTGTCAAATCAAGTGTCAAATCAAAATTTAAATGATGATGATAATATGACCATACAATGACTTAAATCAAATCAAAACCACTTGCGTAAAGGCAGTGAATATGGCCAAAATATAATACCATACACCGTTTTGCATCTTCGTTAAAGCAACACCATTCGACTTCGAGGTGGTCGAAGGCGCAGTAGCAGAAATGCTCATCAATTGAGAAGAATAGGTTTCGTTTTCTGGAATTGCAGCCAATAAATCGTTAACAGTATCAGCAGAAACAGTTCCATTGAATGGAGTGGCATCAGATATGAAAGAAACGACATTTCCACTAGAATCGAAAACAACACCACCTTTCATCGTTCCAGTAGTATTTCTTGTTATGTATCCGTAAGATTGGATACCAGTACCCAAATCCTCGATACCTTGGAAAGTGTGGAAAGTAGAATAGAGATGGTTTTTCTCCGTACCATTCATAGCTTCAAAAATATCGTATTCCCCACATCCACTAGCCCAACATGAACAGTTGGCATTGGTTGGATATTGAGAAGTCCTTGCAATGTGATCGTTTAGCAACCAAATAGCAGGCAAGTCATAGTACCCAATAGAGCTGCTATTTTTCTCAGTTTCAGTAGGCATTTCGAATTCAAACAAAAACATCTTTGTTGTACCTCCGTACCCATAGTAAGCTGGAATGCCACTACGGTAAACCCCACAACCCTTATCATAACCTGATTTTGGACATGAGACATTCGAATAGATTATGTATTCTTGATCTGAAGAAATCAAAGTGCCATCTGCCAAAACGGTAGCTTCACTGGCGCTGCCAGTACCGTTAGAACTAGCGTAGGACAAAGCATTTCCTAAACAAGGGGAAGCTTCACCTCCATGATTTAGAAAGGTAACGTTATCAGCGGTTTTGGAACTGGACTCATAGTAGGCAAGACGGTTCCAATCAGAAGAACTTCTGCTGTTGTTGACGGTAAATCCAGGGGATGTGTAAAAAGCAAATTGTTTCAACTTCAATGGTCCACGGAAATGAACGGATAAATAGTCTGCTAGTGGAGCGTTCTTACCACTAAACCATACTCTGTCACCCACTTCGCAAGTACACGATTCATTGTTGGTGATATCTTTAAACTTATTCACATCTACGTAGGAGCCTGTAAAACCAACATTAGTGAAATCCAACTTTTGGTACGACTGAGGTCCACTGGCAGCGACTGTGTGCAACATAAACATGCACACGGAAAGGACTATACTCTGTAACATTTGTCTTATTTAAGCTTGTAATGTTTGCACTTGAGTATGTTCTATTATGGCTGCTTCCTTCGATAAGGATTGTTTCTCGAGGATTTTCAGGTTTATAAATAACCTAAGCTCGGCAAAATAGACAAAAGAAAAGGGCGGAGCCAAGACTTTGAAAAAAAAAAATGGAAAAAGGAACCCTTGCAGATACAGCAAAAATGGGAAATGGAGGCTGTGGAAAAGAAAGAGGCTGATATCATTTTCTGTCTTTAGATCTACCTAACGGCTTTTCTTACATAGGAGAACTACAAATATTATGAGTATAGAATCGATGAGGAGGCCAAGCAAAGACCGTAAATTCCAGTCGCGGAAGGTCTTACGTAATAAATCGTGCGACTCCAGCACATCGTGGGCTACCTTCTTCAAAAACGCGTAACGATATTTTTTCAAGGTGTCATTCTCGTCCTCGACTTGTTCCGTGTTCACGTTTAGGAAAGACGACGGCATACCGTCTTTGCTCTCGTAATATTCTTCGCTGTTGCTATCACTGAAATTCTGCATGACGCGAATCTCTTGGAGGACTTCTTCCTTTATGGGTATCACCGTTCTTTTAGTTATGGCTTCATATTCATAAAATCCTGGGTATTCGTCTTCTTGCAAGTCGTGGAATTCCAATTCATGTGGTTGCCAATACTGTAAGAACCACCAGGCTAAAAGATTCACCAACCAGAAAACGGGGCACAAGATTCCAAAAACAAAAAACCTTGGCAGCCAAGGTTGGACAGGCACACTCATTTTACATGATTTGCATTGGCAACAGTATTTTTTCATCCAAGGGTTCTCATCGTTCTCGAAGGGCGCGGCTAGATGTTTTGTTTTATGCTCAATACTTGATGCTAAAGTAGTCATGTTTCTTGTCGTCATTCTTTGAATTTTTGTAGTCCTATGTACAAGCACAATATAAATGACAGACTAGTCAACGACGCTGACCCTTTATATGTTCCCCGTATATTCCTTGTTTTCATTGCAGTTAACATGTAAATTTCCCGATGCGGTAATTACGTTTCAAAGTCATTTCAACACTTCTATTGACAGCAAAAAAATAAAGACACTTGAAACGCACGATTTTTTCAAGAATAATATCTGTCGAGAAGATGTGTCACATTACCTATCATTACAGTGCTACTGATAGCCCACTAATGCGGATATTTAAATATATGCACCAAAAATGTATAAAGAAATAAACGGTAAAGACAAAAAAAATTACTTATTACAAATCGCAATTACAATTAAAGTACAAGACTTCCTTTGGGACAGAAAACGTGAAACAAGCCCCAAATATGCATGTCTGGTTAATTATGATGATGTTGAAGGTGGAGGAGAAGACATCCTTGTTGATGCTGATGATAATGCCAACGCCTTTTTTTGCTTCTTCTTGAGGATAATCTTATCCATGTATGAATTTATGAATTCTTTAACTTTATGCCTTTTTCCTTTGGTTAAGTCATCAGGCGGCGCTCTTGAAGAATCTTTTTTAAGTTCCTTTGTAGTTAGGATTTTCACGATGTCTTTAGCACATTGTTTAATGTTTTCATGATCAAATTGTTTACTTTGTGGGTTTTTTTTTATTAAGTTGGGTACAAAAGATGCAAAGAATTTATTCCAGTTGTGCTCTAGTCTTTGGGACTGGGAGACCGTTTTTCTTTTCAACCGCTTAGCCTCTTTTGCTTCCACTAGTTTTTTGGCCTCTTCCTTTTGTAACTCCTTCTGTTTGTTGGCCTCCGCTATAATATCCTCCAAAACGCTTTTTCTTTCATTCTCAAGCTTTAGCTTTTGCTTCAGGCTTTCCAATTCTTCTTGTTTGGCTCTTTCTAGCGCAATTCTTTCGTATTCCAGTCTTTTTTGTTTCTTCCTCTCATATTCTTCGTCACTCAGCTTATGTTTCTTAGAGTCTAAAGCGCCAGGCGTTTTTGGTATTCCACTGCTACTCGGAGAATTTACTTGTGTATTTGACCTTGAACTAAAGACCTTAGATGATCCCGAAGGTGGATAGTGTAGTTTCGTTTTCTGTTCTGCATTATAATACAATGGGCGACCGTTTTCGTGAATGATCTCCCAGCCTGGAGGTAATCTCACCCTTCTCAAATCTATCATTTTGCTGGCTGCGACGTTTATGTCTTTCTTCGTTATCCTTTTATATGTTTCAAATTTCGACCATTTCTCCAATAACTCATCGCAGTTTGGCTTTAAAAATGGAAACTTTGCAGGGAGAGTTTTTACTACATTATCAATTTGTGACGACTCAATACCGTTTCGAGTTGTCTTTGGTAATTCCAACAAAAAATCTAAAATTCCCTTTATAAACTTTATATCATCTTCTTCAGTCTCGTTTCCTTTTCCATCTACCTGAGGTTGTTCCGTGATAAACAATTTAAGCATTTTGCTAAAACAGGTGTAACCGTGTAGTTTGATAGCCTGATGACGAAGAGAGTCATCATCGATAGTAAAAAGTCTCTTCAAGAGTTTGGATGCAATTATCTTATTATCTTGCTGTAGTAATACACTCATGATCTTCGTCACATCCACTGGGCTGTCGATAGGTTGGACTTCCAATGATTGAAGAAATTCAATATTTATGTTCTCGTTTTCATTCTTTATTATTGGCTCACCGCTTAATTTCTTTAACTTTAGCCATTTTTTCTCCATGGAAACAGTCACTCCCAAGGCATCAGCGATGTTCTGGGGCAATAAAGATGCCGCATCTGTTTGAGTCTTACCACCGAGAAACCCAATACAATTTGGCTCCTCACAGTAGCATTTCTGAGCTTGAGCACCATAACGATCCACATTATAATCAAAAGTGATTTCCTCACCTTTTAAAATTTTTCTTTGAGCAAATATTCCCATGCGTAGCTTATCCTTAACAACCCATTTATTAACATATGCATTGGGGCTGCAAGAGTGATTGCAAAATCTGGCCAACGAACCCTTTATTGTGGCGTCAATGAATTCTCCGTTCTGTAACATCATAAAATAAAAATGCTTGAAATGACGTTGGTCATAGTCTATTAACCTATCTCTAAATTCCATCTCCTCGATCACCTCACCTTTGTACTCGTAAATGAACTGGTTGGCTTCTATGTCCTGTTCGGCTCTTACGCCATAACCTTTATGCTTTGTTTTAAATATGGCTATCGGAGCGTACTGCTTCTTTTGAAATCTCTGATTTTGACAATCATTACCACAAGATGAACACAAATCGTTGACACATTCTATCAACGTAAGTCTATTGATACAGTCAGAATCCTCGTCACAGGCATGGTTGACGCCATCTGAGAATTCTTCATAACAGTCACATTCCATGAAATCATTATTCTTAAATGTTCCGATCCTCTTGTTCGCATATATACAGTCATCCAAGTTTTCAAATTTGGTCAATGCTTCCTCTGTGAGATCAGGCTCTTGATCAAAAAGCCTTTGAGGTTTATGGCCCTCAGCGTTGTTATTCAGTATTTCTTTTTCATCTTCCGACGCACTCACACTTTGGTTCTTCGACATGATCACGTAAAACAACAACCAGGAAAGGAGAAAGGTTTGACAGCACGACTATGCAGTTTTCTATCACACGTTCGAAAGCCCCTTTGAAAAGCTGCCAACGTGACCTTACGTTCTGATAAATAACCACCAAATTACCAATAATTCTAATAGTTTCTTGGAATTTTTCACATGTTTGCAGTGAATAAAAAAAAAAAAACGTTAAAGGTGATATTGATCACGTGACAAATCTGTAAAAGTACGGATACTGTCCTTATTACTGCGATATACAGTGTGAGGTATTCTAAGCGGTATATTCACCGTCCTCTACACATATTTTAAATACTGATGAAGTGACAAGCAATATCATTGAGCATTCTTTTTTCAATAGTCGAAGTCAGCTTCTTCTCGTCGGTTCTAAACGAAACGCCTTGTTGAAAAAGACCGATAAATAGAGGAAGCAACGGCAGGAAATATATATAAACGCATGTCGAAACTAATACTTTATGATAGATTGTTCTTCTATCAGTTTTCATTTTAACTTTAAAAACTCAACCAACAGGTATTGGACTGACATAGGCACAATAAACTCAAAAATATTACGTAGAAATGGCTTCAGAAAAAGAAATTAGGAGAGAGAGATTCTTGAACGTTTTCCCTAAATTAGTAGAGGAATTGAACGCATCGCTTTTGGCTTACGGTATGCCTAAGGAAGCATGTGACTGGTATGCCCACTCATTGAACTACAACACTCCAGGCGGTAAGCTAAATAGAGGTTTGTCCGTTGTGGACACGTATGCTATTCTCTCCAACAAGACCGTTGAACAATTGGGGCAAGAAGAATACGAAAAGGTTGCCATTCTAGGTTGGTGCATTGAGTTGTTGCAGGCTTACTTCTTGGTCGCCGATGATATGATGGACAAGTCCATTACCAGAAGAGGCCAACCATGTTGGTACAAGGTTCCTGAAGTTGGGGAAATTGCCATCAATGACGCATTCATGTTAGAGGCTGCTATCTACAAGCTTTTGAAATCTCACTTCAGAAACGAAAAATACTACATAGATATCACCGAATTGTTCCATGAGGTCACCTTCCAAACCGAATTGGGCCAATTGATGGACTTAATCACTGCACCTGAAGACAAAGTCGACTTGAGTAAGTTCTCCCTAAAGAAGCACTCCTTCATAGTTACTTTCAAGACTGCTTACTATTCTTTCTACTTGCCTGTCGCATTGGCCATGTACGTTGCCGGTATCACGGATGAAAAGGATTTGAAACAAGCCAGAGATGTCTTGATTCCATTGGGTGAATACTTCCAAATTCAAGATGACTACTTAGACTGCTTCGGTACCCCAGAACAGATCGGTAAGATCGGTACAGATATCCAAGATAACAAATGTTCTTGGGTAATCAACAAGGCATTGGAACTTGCTTCCGCAGAACAAAGAAAGACTTTAGACGAAAATTACGGTAAGAAGGACTCAGTCGCAGAAGCCAAATGCAAAAAGATTTTCAATGACTTGAAAATTGAACAGCTATACCACGAATATGAAGAGTCTATTGCCAAGGATTTGAAGGCCAAAATTTCTCAGGTCGATGAGTCTCGTGGCTTCAAAGCTGATGTCTTAACTGCGTTCTTGAACAAAGTTTACAAGAGAAGCAAATAGAACTAACGCTAATCGATAAAACATTAGATTTCAAACTAGATAAGGACCATGTATAAGAACTATATACTTCCAATATAATATAGTATAAGCTTTAAGATAGTATCTCTCGATCTACCGTTCCACGTGACTAGTCCAAGGATTTTTTTTAAGCCAATGAAAATGAAGAAATGCGTGATCGGAAATTACGGGTAGTACGAGAAGGAAACTTGAGCCACCCCCCAAATTTTATTCATATAATAATAGGAAAAGCAACGACCTCATCTCTCGAACATTGTTTACTTGAGCAAGTCCGATTAAGAGTAAGTTGTCGTACGTTAAATACAAATAATCAACAAAACACTACACAAAAACTTCTACGATAATGGGTCCTCCAAGCGGTAAAACTTACATGGGATGGTGGGGTCACATGGGTGGTCCAAAGCAAAAAGGTATAACCTCATATGCTGTGTCTCCATATGCTCAAAAGCCATTACAAGGTATTTTCCATAACGCTGTATTCAATAGTTTTAGAAGATTTAAGTCTCAATTTCTATATGTATTAATACCTGCGGGAATTTATTGGTACTGGTGGAAGAACGGTAACGAGTATAATGAATTTCTGTACAGCAAAGCTGGTAGAGAAGAGCTGGAAAGAGTTAATGTTTAATATTGTTTCCATGCCTCTACATTACATCGATCTTTTGATCTTCTAAAAACTTACATATATATTCTGTTTATAAAACAAGAGCAAATAACCCCCATATATTTATTCAGTCAGTCTATTTATTTACTTACAGTATCAGTAATAATAAATACTTAAGCATTTTTTGTTTTGTATATCTTTATTTACTAACCTTGGTATGTAAGTGTCTATAAACTACACAGCATTTTGTTTTCCTCATCCAGGAGCTTTGTAGTAATTGTTCAATGGTGATTCTCTTCGTGGGGTCGACCTGGAACGTTCTATATAGTGCAATTTTCCTCAACCTATTCAGTTCGCTACTAACATGTCTTAATTCCTCAAATAGATAAAACTGTCCATCATCTTTAATTTCACTGAGAAATGATTTAAAAAGAGAATCCTTTTCAGGAATGGCGATTTTCCAAAGATACTGTCCCATGACCATTGTACAGTAAACAATACCACAACTCCAACAATCTACCAGACGCGGATCGTATTCTGCATCCCTTATAAATTCTTCAGGTGCCACATATGGCTCTGAACCCATGGCTCCACTCTGGAAGTGGACGTGTTTCTCCCAGGCAGTCTGAAAAACTGAACTAGTACCAAAATCACAAATTTTTAACAACCCATTAGGTTGGAAAAGGATATTTTCGGGTTTCAAATCACAGTGTGCTATACCATGATCATGCATGTATTGAACACCATTCAAAAGCTGTTTCATAAAACAGTCTGCTTCTAATGGGTGCAACGGACTCCCAGAACCTTCTTTAACAGTTTGGATCAATCTTGAACTCCCGTTATTCGATTCATTTGAGATGTTATTCCTTGTTAGCAACGAATATAAATCACCTGAAGCACAAAATTCCATCACTTCTACGAAGGAATTGCTATATTCCATTAGGTCCAAAATTTTCAAAATGTTTGGGGCATTGAAGACATGTTTTGGTGGAGTGGTTCTTGAAACATTTCCTGCTATCATCGCATTTGCCTCAAAATGCGGATGGCTCAGTGAGTGTCCAATAATGAACTCAGAGGTTAATCTCGTGCAAAATTTATCAATTTGGTCACCTGGCTTGGGCTTCAGCTCTTTGACGGCAAAGAATAGTTTTTTTCCATTAGAGTAGGTACTGTATGGTAGGACATCTTTAGCAGTCTTGCACCTTGCGCAAATTTTGACCACCCCGTATGCACCTGCACCGACGACCCCAATAGATTTTCCGTATTTTTGTGAACAAGGTTTATGAGATGTATCGTCATTGGTTGTTCCTGCCTTGCCCTCTGTGTCATCAGAATCCTCCTGTTTATTGCTATTGCTTCTGCCTTCGCCATTGTTGCCTTTTGTATTTTCACTTTTAAGGCCCTTTCGTATTTTTTCCGATAATGCATTGATTAGCTTCAACTCTTCAACACCTACAGCAGCGTTAGGATTCACGATTTGCGGAATATTTTTACCATCGTTTTTCATCAATTCATCATTATTGCCATTTTTAAGGTTACTCGTTCTCGATTTCTTTAAAGTCTGCGATTTGATGAATCTCTGGGATGGTATTATTGAAAATGCTTTTTCTAGATTGATTTGTTCGCCGTTTTCTTCTTGTTGCTGCTGTTGCTGCTGTTGTTGGTTTCCATCCTTATGAGATTTGAATAATCCACTTAAAGAAAACACAGATTTTTGTTTATGCATATTTGCCTCACTGTCATTGTCACCATCATCGCCGCTGTTTACAGAAGCGTCAGCATCCTTTTCATCGCCACTATCCACATTTTTATTGTTTGTAATAATTGGCAGCACTCTCAAAGAATGTTCGTGGTATCCGTTTTCAAAGACTTTGAAATGACCTAAATCCAAAATACATTTACATTCGATTTCTTGAAATTTCGGTAAGCTGGAAGCACTGATAGAGTCTGAGTGATTTCTTCCCCTCATGTATATTCTATTTCCTGTACCATTACCAACATTGTTGGTGGCATTTGAATTCATTCCACCATTTCCATTTTTCATTGGTGGTGACCTTGGTGTGGACAAACTGTTCTTCCTACTTCTTGTGCGATTGCTATGATTACGTACGCCCAGACTGTTTCTCCTTCTAAGTTTTGATTCTTCGTCATAATCAAGCATAGCATCAATAGAAAAGTTATTTTCCTGATCCAAAACATGGTTGGCATTACTATTTGCAGGGTTTGAAGAACCTGCGTTTTGTGGGAAGTTTTTCAGCCGTTCCCTTGGTTGTCTTTCAACCTCATCGCTACCAACTGTATAGCGGTGATGAGGCACATAAGCTTCCTTGGAACGTACATGTTTTGCACGAGCTTTCTCTTCCTTTTTATTTTGAAGATCCTCTCTCTCTAACAAATTGGCTTCATCTTCATCTTTTTCACTTATGAAAGATTCTTGTGAAAACATTTCATTTTCTGAATTCAAAGATGGTTCCCTACTAGGTGACAACGAGAGTTTTGCAATATTAGGGACGCCCAGTTTGTGATGCTTAGGAGCCGCTTGTAGAACAGGGCTATGTACGGGGGATATAGACGGGGAAGATACGTTGCTAGTTATTATTCTTGCTGTTTGATGAGAATGTGCTTGGTCCTGACCGGGACGAGATGAAGGAGCCGCAGCATTATTACTGCCTGATATCCCTGAAGGCTTAAATAGACCCTTAATGGATTCGGAGAGCGATCTGGCCCTCTTCAAAGATGTGTGGCGTGAAAGCTTCTCATCTCCCATTGTTTTTATTTTTTCAAAATTTTTTTTTTATTTAGCAAGTTTCTCTATCTCCTTTGTATTCTAAAAGTAAATGGATGGAAAGAATGGATCTTTTCGTAGACTATAATGCTTCCTAAAATATACACGTATAGAATGGAGATTCCGACTTGTTTGGAGCCACCAATTGCCCTTTATTTGGTTTATACCAAGGGGCTCACGTAAAAAAAAAATCGATATGCAAAATCCTTCATTTCATGATGCAAGCTTTCGAAAGTGGCGCGGCGAGCAAAGTAGAAAATCAAAGACAGAAGCGTAGAATAAAAGCCCTTTTAATGGTAGGAATACGCCTCGATAACATCATGTATGCAATCTACAAGAACAGTGAACGCCGTTCCATCTCCGTAGTAACTATACAGGGGTTGAAATTTCGTTTTCGAAGGATAGTTGTTATGTAGAAAAGAGGGAAAAAAATATGAAAAAAAAAAAATATAGATACGAGAGGAAAATACAACAAAACATTAGTCATTAGAAGTCCCGGAAAAGATCAGCATATGGGTCTTCACCTTGAACACCGTAGTTGATGTCTTCTTCCGGGTACTTATCGAACTGTGAGGTGTCACCTTGTCCCTGTTGAATGGGCGGTTCATACGGCGTTTCTATGTTTCTAGATAATAATTTTTCCCAGACAACTTCTTTGAACCAGGGGTGGTTTTTGACATCTTCTGTACCATTTTGTAAATTACCTAGTCTTTGACTTAAGTCTCTTGTGATCAATCTACTCAACAGGTCCTTTACATCTTCGTTGAAAAATGGTGGAAATCTCAATTCGGCATTCAAGATTTTCTCATAGGTTTTCATCGTGTTAGAGTCGTAAAATGGCGTGTATCCTGCTAGCATTTCGTAAATCAGAATACCGAAACTCCACCAATCGATAGATTTATTATATGGTTTAGTACTAACGACCTCGGGTGCTATGTAGTCGGGAGTACCGCATAATGTATATGTGACGTCAGGAACGTATTTGGCAAACCCGAAATCTGTTATCTTTATATGCCCGTTTTTATCAAGCAAGATATTTTCCGGTTTCAAATCCCTATAAATAATGTCCTTGCTATGCAAGTACTCCAAAGCTAAACAAACTTCCGCTGCGTAAAATTTAGCAACTGGGTTGGGAAATCTTTGGGATTTCCTTAACAAAGAAAACAATTCTCCACCTTCAATATAATCCATAATCATGAAAATTTGCTGAGCATCTTGGAAAGTCCCCCACATTCTAATAATAAACGGATGTGTTACGATAGAAAGCATCAATCGCTCGTCGTTGGTATGCTCCACCTGTTTCAATCTTACCACGATTTCCTTTTTCAAAACTTTCATGGCGTAGTATCTGCCATTATGTCTTGATCTAATCAAATGGACCCTACCAAAAGAACCCGTACCCAGTGTCCTTAATATCTGAAAGTCTTGTAAACTATACTTCCCACTTGTAACTCTCGCTTGGGCAATAAACTGTTTATACTGCTCCTCATTGTAATAAGTGACATGTGGCTGCTTCGGTTTTTCTTGGGTTTCTCCACCCTCTTTTTCTACAGACTTACTTTCGTTACCGCTCTCTGTGGCTGTTGTTTCCCTTTCACTAGTCTCACCTTTTTGTGATTCCTCACCTTGTCTATCATCTAGAGACTTTTGACCACCTCCATTTTGTTCTTCAGTCGACATACCCAAAAAAAAGATTCTTTCACACAATCAGCTATAATTCATGCACTGCTTAAGCTAAGAGAACACTACTTTCTGTGCTACCTTTGAAGCCGATTGAAAATGCAAGCAAGCCAAACAAAAAAAAAAGTATAGGGTCAGATTCCTTAGCTTTATCAAATTAAAACTCTTAGATGGATACAATCGCAGCTTCTATGATGTTTCGCACCTAAAAATTCTCACGTTTTTCTGGCCAGAGATAGTAGATGAATATTTTTCAAGTTTTCAAGTAAAGGGATACGATATCCCCCTTGATTATTATGTCAAACTTTTACCAGATCCCGCCTTCCCTCCCCCCTAATAGCGCGAAAAAAAAGATCATCATGATTACGTAGAAAAAACCACAACAACACTATGTTGAATCATGTCATAAGCAAAGTCGTTAGGACACTGGCTTTGCAAGAACGAATAGCAGCACAGCTTCGAACAAGTAACTAAAAATATGTGGTGTATACGGTATGTAAATGTTTTTAAGGCCCGTCCAGCGGAGGGTTCTTGTAAATTCTTAGGAAGAATGTCAACAAGATGGCAACAATACTTGTTGAGAACGGTATATACATAAACAGACTAGGATTAACGGAGACAGTACTTCCATATAGCTTAAGGAGGATGGGAGGGATGACAAGCATAACACAGGACCTTACCAAAGCCATTGCTCCGAACATCTCGCCTGTATGTTTCTTAGAGGTGTACTTTATGATACCAGACTGCAAAGTTGGTGAACAAAACGCGCTCAATGCCTGTAAAAGAGCGAATATTATCATGGATGTGGGAGTTTTCTCGCCAAATCGTATCATGACAAAGAGACTCAGTGTTATAACAATCATAGAAAACTGTATGCAAAAGATGTCTATCTTGTCTATCGAATGGTTCAAGTGTTGATAAATCCTCTTTAGCGTGTACAGTAATGTAGGTGATACGACCAGTAACACAACACCTCTTCCGATACCCAGTATCGATATGAAATAACCTAGCTCTACTGCATGCCATTTGTACTCATATGTAGAAAACAAAATCAATGCTGGCATACACGATGTCGTTCCACAGACAAATAGTATATCGAGTACAATGAGTAATATTACGGTATGCCGGGGTACTAAAGACCCTGCACTGTCGGGCTTCAGCCATAACTTTTTTACTGGAGCGAGCAGGTCCATTAACCTCATTATTTGAAATTTTCCATAAGTAACGGATTGGTAATTTCTTGCATCGTCAGAACCCGATTGTGATCTTAGTTTCTCTCTCCTCTTTGTATAAGTTGATTGTGAATGGGCCATTTGGGTTTCATGGCGCGGTTCCACCATGATTGTCTCACATATTATAAGCGCCAGTATAACAAACGCTATTGATGTGTAAATAGGAATGAACCCGTTTCCATGAGTCCACTTCACCAGAAAGGACCCAAACATTGGGCCTACGCCCATAGTGGCATATATACAACTCATCATTATTCCTATTGTCACCATTCTGTGCTCAGTTTTCACTATATCTGAAACGTAACTATTTCCATTCGCCACTAGCGCAAACAAGCCACCGAATGATGGTACGATACACGCAGTAAGAACAATAGCCCATTTGTGATACTTCATTTTCGATGATAGGGTAAAGACGTGCGTAAGAAGCCCTATGACCCTGATGCCGCTCATGTATTTGAAAACACGCACTCTTCCTATTCTATCGGATAATTCTCCCCACTTACCAGCCATGAAAATACTGATTGCCCCTGCTATCATCATAGTGGATGAAGAAATGCTGGAAACTATTGTCTGTACAGCCACGGAATCATAATGTCCATTCTCATCTGAAATTCCTTCCGCTACCTTGTCCATCACCAACGGTATTGTAGCAGTCATAGAAATAGACTCCGCAATACAGATAATCATAACAAGGCCGTAAAGGCATAATAGTTTTCTACGTCCATGCTCTCCCTCAACGCTTTTGGCAACACTCAAAATACTGGGGGAGCGCCGGATAGAGTCATAGCTACTGTCCTGAGCTGTTTCATTAGTATCCAAATTTATTCCAGTACTGTCATTTTGACTAATGATTTCTTCCAAGGCGTTGATCCCAGCCGTTTCCAATAAATAGTCCATCTCATCTGAAGACATTAAACGAGTTGTTTCATCCTCGTTTGACATTGTTCTGCGCCTTTGCTTCGCACGGTTTGAAGATGTATACGTGAAATGCAAGAACTAGGGTTTGTATTCCTTATAAGTCTATTAGACTTCTTGCAGATCAGCCCTTCATCTTGTTGGTTTTTAGGAATCCCTTACCCTTTATTTTTTTTTTTTTTGATTTCGATTAAGGGCGGGAAATCATGATAAACTTCCACGGAACAACAATAAACGCTCGGCCAATGTTAGTAAGATACACTGTACTTACCTGATGATAATCCCATAGCACTTTCATTCACTTGGAAGCCAAACCAGTTTATAAGTACTTTTAAATTGCCAAGTGCACCCTTTGGTAATTTTTTTTTACTTTTACCATTTTCTGTAAGAATTTTCTATTTATTTCAGTAGTTTATTGAATTTCCATAACTAAATATATATTTAAGATATTAATAATTGAGACATGAAATGTACTGACTAGATACTTTTATATATTTTACATTATTCATTCAAATTATTTCCATCCTGGCGTAAGGACGACGGGTATATGCTCATTAAGAAGAGCGTTCGATTATACTTTACCGTCACATCTTTCGGAAAAAATTTTAATGACCTGCATCTGTCTTTCTTGTAAGATGTTCAATTTGTCCATTAAACTTTTATCAAATTCTAGGTATGTTTTCCAAACCATAATACTTTGCTTTTGGGTTAACATATCACTGAACTGCGTATCTGCTCTCAGGCGCTGTAATGATACTTGATGTATTGTTTCTTTAAGTTTGTTACATTGGTTATTAAACAGCTGCACGTTAAGCTTCAATGTTTCAAGGTCAGCCACTGCATCAAATTCCGGAATCTCTGGTATTTCCAAATCTAAGATCTCGGGTGTAATTCCACACTGTTCTAGTAACGGTTTGAATTTTGCACGATTACTTTCTGCTTGGGCAAAAGTTCCACCTTGTTCGTGACTCTGAGTGGTCTTCGGCTTTTTAAAAAGATTGATTGATTCTAACGAGTCATTAATTGCATCCATCATAAAATAATCTTTTTCTCTTGGTAAAGATTGGAACAATTCTTCTAAAGATATATCATCTTTCTTTCTCCTTTTCATCCCTTTAGGTTCTTTGATAGATAAATTTTCTATGTCGATTGAGTCGCTGTGATTTTTATCACCTATTTCATCCCGACGAAACAGCAAGTCTTTATTTCGATCGTCTACATTGCTTATATTGAGTTTTTCAATAATGTCTCTCAAAATGTTCCATCCTTCATTGGCACTAGTTGTTGCAGGTATCTCTTTAATGGGAGAAACTGACTTTCTAAACTGATTCTTGCATTCGAATTTACTTCTTGCGTAATGTCGATACTCATGATTGTAAAAAGGAGATTGCAAATTTGAATCATGGGATCCACTAGAAAAAGTACTGGTCTTGGGCAATTTAAATTGTTTGTGTCCCGTTTCTTCTTCGCCATTTTCCTCTGGAGAGACTCTGCTTTCCCTTTTCGGTTCTTTATTATTTTTTTTTTCTTCATCAGGACTGCTAGACTTCGACGTCATTCCATAATGTTGCTGCTGTTGCTGTTGTTGCTGCTGTTGCTGTTGTTGTTTTCCTGCTTCTTCTTCTTCTTCATGATCGCTTAGTGCTGATCCCAAACATGAATTTGGATCTTCAGAGTAAGATTTATGTGTGTACGCATTTTTACCCAATATTTCCCATATTTCTTGGAACTGAGAGTTCGTATCCATTTTACCGGCATCAGTCATTCTTACTTTTGAGGCTCCATTGGTTTCATGGAACAAAGAATCAATATCAGGACTTCCATGTTTCCTTTCCTTTTTGGATGAATAATAGTGGTTTCGTTGGTAGCTTTTTAAATTGAAGGACTTGAATATCGGAACCTTACTCTTAGAGCTTGAGGTCATTTTTTTGCCTACACCGAAACCGTAGGGCTGTTGCTCATAAGGTTTATTTTGCCTATGATAAGCTTCTGATTGACCAAGTGTGGGACTAGCCCCTTGTGATTCCTTTGCCTTGGTCTTGAAAATATGACAGTTTTTCTTCGGCTGGTAAGTGTGTAAACCTTTGATTTTCAAATCTCGATCATATCGAAGTTTTTGATCTTCATCAGTTAAAATTGAATGTGCATGCACCACAGCTTTGAATAATTCCTCAGACTTATCAGATTTTGTTTTATCTGGGTGAAGTAATCTGGCCAGTTTTAGATATGATTTATGTACTTCGGAGGAAGTCGCATTTGATGTCAAGCCTAATATGGAATAATAGGTTGTTCTATCTAATTGTGGTTCTATTACCTGTGACATAAGAATAGTACAGTGTACAATAGCATAAACTGAAGAAGCACTTTGCTACAGTCTATATTGAACATTCCAGGTCTATTTACGCTCATGCCTCAAAAAAAGTTTAAAGGCATCGCACGGTATTGTATTTTCAAGATGTCCGCACCGAATCGGTATTGTAAAAGTTTCACAATATTGAACATCTAGCACAATGATCAACTGAATTGAGGACAAACAGATAATTTTCGTGTGATATTATATTTTAATAGGATAAAGGTGAACTACTACAAACTATTTCAAAAAATAACTATTTAGCTAATCACATAAAAAATACTCCGATACGGGGAGTCGAACCCCGGTCTCCACGGTGAAAGCGTGATGTGATAGCCGTTACACTATATCGGATTATAAACGGTTAATATTCAACACCTAATAGTACTACTTACCAAATTAACAAGAGGATCATCTTTCCCATATGATAATAGACACCGGCTCTAAACTCAACTGTTCTGTACTAGTTGTTTTGATAGAATTTTTTTTACAAATCTGCCCAAAGTACGTTTTCCTAGTTTCATGCCTGTGCAACGCCGCAGCGCTAACCTGTGCAGGACAGATATGTAAATTGGAATCTTAACAGCAACAGAGACTCTCTCAAAACCGATACCAGAACTCAACCGCACTTCGTTATCCATAAATGTTGCCTTAGCCGAATGCAATACATCCCTTATAAAATCAATACAATGCGAAACTTAACACAATGCTAGTCGCTAACCACGACAAATTTCTTGCACCTCCAAATCTGCCTTTGTCCCTCTCCCACATCTTAACTATACCAGAAATGCCTCTCTGTTCTGCAAAAAACCTGTGTTCCTGCTATTAGATGAGGTAAATTCAAAACATTACATGCCATATCTTCTTCTAGACGACTACACCTCTAATTACATCAACAAATTTTAAACTTATATCGTCTAGAGTGATCCTTTCGCTAGAAATGGTAATAACTACTGCCATTGGAATCATAGTTTACAGAATATTGCGAGTTTGCTCTATATTAGATATTTATAAACGCTAGGATGGAACCGAGGGCTGCCACGATGCTTAAAAAATTACAGTGCAGCAACTCCGATGCCATTAATCTATCATAAAGTCTGGCGGCGTATTCCTTGCACAATTTTCATATCTTCCCATATGAATACCTGTTAGTCCGTATCACCAAGTGTAAACTGTTCTTTACAATGAGAACATCTAGAGTCTTTCTGATATGCGTAACTTCTGCCTCATTAATTTAAAAATTTCTTCATAGTAAATAGCTTATTTGCTTGGAGCAGATGATCGACATGTATTTTTAGGAACATAAACTGCCTAAATATAATAGATCAGCCTAAAAATAAGAATGCCAATCAACAAAGTTGTATTTCCTATCTTCCGATATTCGCAGTCCACCATTCAGACCTCTGGTGAGATAGTTTGCCTGCTTTTGCTCCCTTCCAAAGTGCTGATAAAAACCTCCGTGATTTTTTGAATACTCCCCTGAATGTCTATTTTAAGTATATTATAAAATTAGTTTAAGTTGGTGCGGATAACGAAAACTTGATGCAAGGTAAATAAATCAAGTATATCATAGAGTTCTTTCATTCATATGCTATACACAAGGTTGTTACGTCACAACTCACAATTCACCAAGTTTTCAGGCACATCGCCCAATCTTGGCTCAAAACCTTTATTTTCGAAGGGTAATTTGTACACTAGTCTTTTAGTGACAACACTGTATGGGACAGGTCTGGCATGCCTATATCTAGAATCAAATAGCTTGAATAAGTCCAAAGAGCAAGAAGATCCCCATGCCATCGCAGAAGACGACATTGTAAATATAGTCCATGACGCTCCCAATAGAATATTCAAGCCAGCACTTGATACCTATCAAGAGAAAGAGCTTGACTTACAAAAGAGTGACCTCCATAAAGTACTTCATTCTTTGACGTACAGTGATGTCTCTCAATTTTCGATTGTTTGGGGGTTTCTCATTCAACTTTCGAGCCTAATAGGCAATTCCACCTTAGGCAAAAAATCCATTCTTTATAAGGGAAGTGTCGTTAGTGTTTTAGGGTTCCCACCGTTGATTTATATGGCACTTAAACTTAGGATGAAACAGCTGGAAAAAGCTGGAGTGCGCTTTGAGTAATGCAGAAGGCAACATCTCCGAAAATAAAAACGATGAAGTAAATGAAAACTCGTTTGTGAATACGTAAAATTATAACGCGCCCCATACATAGTAAGACAGACTTACTTTTATACTATTATTTTAGTTATATTTTTGAAGTACAATCAAGACCTGCAAGATTATAATGTTGGTGATTCAACAATCGACGAGACCAACTGTTTGTAAATGAACGGGATTGCACTGGCCCCCGATAGACTGATCGTAAAGGTTATAGAAAGTGCCCGACAGACATTGGTAAAACACGTCATTATCACCAATAGCTAAAGTGCCATGCTTCGTTATCGACCAGCCGCCAGCGTAAATAGCGCCCGCCTGTGGAGGTGGACCATCAAATTGGAACTGTCTGTTTGCTACTATCGATCCAATTCTACCACTGGAGTCAATAAGAACACCTCCTTGTAACGTTATTGCCAAGGTGCCAGAACTTTTACAGGCTTGCACCTTGATCACTTTTTCATTATTTGGTTTCTTTGTTGGCTCTAACTTACTCTTGGAAAGCACAGAACTACTACTGGCTGAAGAAATAGTAACTTGCACTTGACCATCATGAATCTGAGAAACAGCAGTTGCGGTTGAAGTTGCTGTCGCAGTTACAGTTTTACTTGGAACAGCAATTGTGGACTTTGTGACAACATTTTTAGCTGTAGTTATTTGTAATTGACCATCGCCTATTTGTGACACAATATGTGACACTACTGGAGGCACCTTCTGCGTTGTAACTTGTATTTGGCCGTCTCCAATTTGCGAAACTGGATGAGGTAATTTTTGTGTCGTTACTTGCACTTGACCGTCATTAATTTGTGAAATGACGTTTCTTTTGACCTTACTTTCAGTAACGGTGAAAGGTATAACAGCGAGACCGAATGAGGTCCGGTACTCTGTTGTGCCACCATCCATTTTAGAGCTTGGAGTTAAAGTTGCCCAGGGTTCAGGTGGAGCGTACGCAGTTAGCGCAATACTACTTAATAGAGATGCTAGAAATGCTTTCTTGTAATGCATATTGGGGCGGTGTTCACTTCTTCAGTAAGTTGTATAGAATTAAAAAATCGAGACTAAACAGAAATTTCGAAACAAGAAGATAAGTATATGTATACAAGTTATTTTACTCTTTTAACTGTTTTCGTTTCCCCACTCTTTCGCAAAAAGAATAATTTTGTGAGTCAAAACAGTCGAATTTTCTTGCACAAAAAGTCGATATTCTTTTGTGACTCTGTGTAACTTACTTTCTACAGCTTTTGTTACTCCACTTCTCTTATATATACCCAATGATTCACTCGTAATATATCAGAGGAACGTTAGAATTTCTGTATTTTCTCAGGAATCCTACAAAATTAGAGGTGAAATTGATCAGGTTAAGGAGCAGAAGCCCACTATATAAGTAAGATGATATCAAGCCTAGTTGGATGCCTTCAGGAACGGCAAATAGGATATGTGAGCTTGGCAAAGGGGTTTTGATAGAGTAACAATAGATCCTTGCTAGCCAATGCGACGTTCCTCTGTAGTTTTTACCACAGTTTTACTTAATTTCGTGCTTTGTCCCTTTTTGGCAAAAAAGTCGGATAATGTCTTCACTATATTTGTGTTTTCGTCTTTTAGGAAAAGCGTACTTTAGTAAACTACAAATTTGAGCTGAGCTAATTTCGGATTAGTAAAAGATGCAAGGAACAGTAAAAATTAAAATAGCGATTGACCGAAATCAGTCCAAAAATTACTACAACAAGCAAATCCAATTAAAAACAGTAAAATACTTTAAGTGCATTTACCGTTACGAACAACATATGTCCTAGTTAGTATAGTAGTCTACTAAGTAGCAAAAAAGTAGAAACTCTGTCACTATACCAGCCATCAGTTCATAGTAAAACAGTAAAAATTGTAAAAACAAGCAAAAAAAAAACAAGAAGGAACAAATGCACCAAACTGTTGATCTATTCTGCAAAAAAAAGTATGGTAAATTTTTTCCATTATCCTGGCCGCTAATCCATATGGAGGTGAACTTAGAACTTGCACAAGGATGCGATGAATGATAGGCTTTGTGCTATAATTAATGCAGGCAGGTCCGCCATGTCCAACACGTTGCTGGCCGCAAAACGAGTCAATCTCACTGCTTTGCCACGCTCATTTCTCCCCCCTTCTGCCCAATTAGGCGACCCTCACAATGCACATACACATTTCCCACCTCTATTGGAAGGGGCCGTAAATGGTAATTCTTGGGAGTTATTCATATTAAGTGATCTTACTATTTCCTATTTCGGAAATTATTAAAGACAAAAAAGCTCATTAATGGCTTTCCGTCTGTAGTGATAAGTCGCCAACTCAGCCTAATTTTTCATTTCTTTACCAGATCAGGAAAACTAATAGTACAAATGAGTGTTTTCTCAAGCGGAACACCACATTTTGAGCTAAATTTAGATTTTGGTCAAAATAAGAAAGATCCTAAAAAAGGAATGGTTGGTGAAAAATTTATTAGCTTGAATGGTAGGAATCCTCGAGATATAAAAGGAACACTTGAAGTCTAACGACAATCAATTTCGATTATGTCCTTCCTTTTACCTCAAAGCTCAAAAAAATATCAATAAGAAACTCATATTCCTTTTCTAACCCTAGTACAATAATAATAATATAATGCAATACAAAAAGACTTTGGTTGCCTCTGCTTTGGCCGCTACTACATTGGCCGCCTATGCTCCATCTGAGCCTTGGTCCACTTTGACTCCAACAGCCACTTACAGCGGTGGTGTTACCGACTACGCTTCCACCTTCGGTATTGCCGTTCAACCAATCTCCACTACATCCAGCGCATCATCTGCAGCCACCACAGCCTCATCTAAGGCCAAGAGAGCTGCTTCCCAAATTGGTGATGGTCAAGTCCAAGCTGCTACCACTACTGCTTCTGTCTCTACCAAGAGTACCGCTGCCGCCGTTTCTCAGATCGGTGATGGTCAAATCCAAGCTACTACTAAGACTACCGCTGCTGCTGTCTCTCAAATTGGTGATGGTCAAATTCAAGCTACCACCAAGACTACCTCTGCTAAGACTACCGCCGCTGCCGTTTCTCAAATCAGTGATGGTCAAATCCAAGCTACCACCACTACTTTAGCCCCAAAGAGCACCGCTGCTGCCGTTTCTCAAATCGGTGATGGTCAAGTTCAAGCTACCACCACTACTTTAGCCCCAAAGAGCACCGCTGCTGCCGTTTCTCAAATCGGTGATGGTCAAGTTCAAGCTACTACTAAGACTACCGCTGCTGCTGTCTCTCAAATTGGTGATGGTCAAGTTCAAGCTACCACCAAGACTACTGCTGCCGCCGTTTCTCAAATCGGTGATGGTCAAGTTCAAGCTACTACCAAGACTACCGCTGCTGCTGTCTCTCAAATCGGTGATGGTCAAGTTCAAGCAACTACCAAAACCACTGCCGCAGCTGTTTCCCAAATTACTGACGGTCAAGTTCAAGCCACTACAAAAACCACTCAAGCAGCCAGCCAAGTAAGCGATGGCCAAGTCCAAGCTACTACTGCTACTTCCGCTTCTGCAGCCGCTACCTCCACTGACCCAGTCGATGCTGTCTCCTGTAAGACTTCTGGTACCTTAGAAATGAACTTAAAGGGCGGTATCTTAACTGACGGTAAGGGTAGAATTGGTTCTATTGTTGCTAACAGACAATTCCAATTTGACGGTCCACCACCACAAGCTGGTGCCATCTACGCTGCTGGTTGGTCTATAACTCCAGACGGTAACTTGGCTATTGGTGACAATGATGTCTTCTACCAATGTTTGTCCGGTACTTTCTACAACTTGTACGACGAACACATTGGTAGTCAATGTACTCCAGTCCACTTGGAAGCTATCGATTTGATAGACTGTTAAGCAGAAAACTATTAGTTCTTTTATCCTGATGACTTTTTCTCATTTGCATTGATTAGAAAGGAAAAAAAGAAGTGTCCTTTTCTACTACTACTCTAGTCGCATCCATTCCTTTGCATTTATCTTTTCTGCGGTTGGCCAATCCATTCTTCCGAGAATTTGGCTAGCCATACTTGATGTTTTCCCATTATTGGTTCGTTTGGCAATGCTAATTTTCTTAATTGCCCCTTATATACTCTTCCATAAAATGTTTTTTTTATAACTAATTTTCTGTATATCATTATCTAATAATCTTATAAAATGTTAAAAAGACTTGGAAAGCAACGAGTGATCGTGACCACATAATTGCCTCGCTACACGGCAAAAATAAGCCAGTCCTAATGTGTATATTAAAGGCTGCATGTGGCTACGTCTATTAAAAAAAAAATATTTATCTAAATAAAAGAAACCTTCTTTTAGAGAACCTTAAAAATGTAATATACAAATCATTCATACCAAAATCTTTTTACAAATCATAATCTTTTTCTATTTCTTTTCCCTTATAAAAGGTAGAACATTAGTACTTTGATGTAGCTATTTAACAGTCGACCAAAGAAACAGCTTCCAAATGAATGGCACTACATTGTTCGGCGACGTTTTGATCATACAAGTTGTAGAAATTGCCGGATAGACATTGGTAGAAAACGTCACTGTCACCCAAAGCCAAGTAACCATCTTCAGTAATGGACCAACCGGCAGCGTAGATGGCGCCGGCTTGTGGTGGTGGACCGTCAAATTGGAATTGTCTGTTAGCAACAATAGAACCAATTCTACCCTTGGCATCAGTCAAAACACCGTCCTTCAAGGTCAATTCTAAGGTACCAGAATTCTTACATGAGCTATCTTTCAAAGATGGAGTGGCACAAGAAGATGATGTGGCATTAGTAGATGTTTTAGATGCAGAGGAAGAGATCTTTTCGGAGCTGGTTGGGGTAGCGGTAGTAGTAGCTTGGGCTTGACTATCGGTGGCTTGAGCAGTAGCAGCAGAAGTGGCTTGGACTTGACCGTCACCAATTTGAGAGATAACGTCTCTCTTAGCTTTTGAAGAGGTAATAGCTTGAACAGCAATACCAAAGGTGGTAGTGTATTCGGCAGCACCACAAGAGATGGAGCCGGTTGGGGTTAAGGTGGACCATGGTTCACCTGGAGTGTAACCTTCAGCAGAAGCAGTGGCGGATAGAGCAGCAACGGAGGCAGCTAGGGCGACGTTTTTGAATTGCATTTTAGATGTAAGTTTAGCGAGTGAAATAGTTTTATGTGTCTTGATTTACAATTACTACTGCCAAAAAGAGAAGGTTAAGATAGACCCACCACAAGATAGATTGGCTCTCTTTCCCGAATACTTATATACTGACTGTTTGGAGATGAAACCTTCGAGAATTTTTCACCCACTGTCAACCTATTTCTTATTTTTGTTTTTGTTTGTGGACGTTTAGCTTAAATCGGCGCGAATTTTTTTGGCGCAGTACACGCTGACCCGTTTCTTTTGGGCGACCGTGTCTCGACCGTAGCAAAAGGGGAAAAAGAAAAGCTGGAAGGGCTAGGCGGGATCTGGCCCGTGGAAATCGTATGGAATGCATAGGCGGCCCGGCCAGGCACCACGGAAAAAAGCTGATTGTCCTCTTTTACGAGCCGTGGATTTGCAGGAAGAAGCAACGCACGCATGGAAAACACGTGACCTGAAAGTCACCGGAACAAATTAGCCACATCGACGTTTCTTTTACTATACAGCTCGAACAAGCTAACTTGAAATGCTACAACCATGTTGGTATAATTGTGTACAGACACGTGCATTTTTGGTACGAAGAGGGTTACCCGGCTGCGAGTTTTTTTCATTATGAACTAATTCAGGGAAATAATCCCGTTCGGGAAATAGATAAACAACGCCAAACGAAAAAAAATATATAGTGCATATATGACGAGATTTAATTATCGCCAATAGGTTCTTTCTTAGGCAAAATTAAAGTTTACTCAATTTCTATTTATACATTAACTGCTATTTACGACGCATTATATATATTCAGTCATTGCGTAGTATAGACGTGGAGAAACGAAAAAAAAAAAAGGAAAAGCAAAAGCCTCGAAATACGGGCCTCGATTCCCGAACTACTAGAGGTTGGGAACTTCCAGGGTCTGATGAATTCTTTGCTGCTTTACCAGGTCAAAATATTCTATTTCTATCAAACTAGAATGCGGGTGTTCATCCATAATTAGACGCGTTTTTTGTTCACCCGCAGCCATATCCCCCAAATATACTTGCTCGAATGTAGCTTGTGGTAGACGAAGAGTTACATCTAGATAACGCTTAGTGTGCAGCTCCTCTAAAAACTGCTTAATGCTAGCGTTCAATGGAGTCATGCGGCGTTGCGAAATTTCGTATCTCCAATGGTAAGATAACTGGTCAAAGGCCTTTTTTAATTTCTGATCATGCTCAATGTCAACAACGTCACTCCCGTTGAGGACCAAGATTTGCTTGGCGTATCCAGTTGCAATATGGTCATCTGTATCCACGTATGCACTTGTTGACGCTAATCTTTCACAAGTTTGTAATGTTACCTTATACTGTTGCTTTTCATCGCGGAAGACGTTTGGATTAACCACTTCTAAATTATCCAAGAAAGTTGTCCATCCGTCCCAATTTTTATTTATCATTCCGATGAAGGTGCCAAATGGGCCTACTACACCGGATCCATCTCTTCCAACAACAACTATTCCCAGTAAATCGTCTGTGTTTAATCCATCCAATATTTGATGAACACTCTTTAGAACTCTCTTGCGATACAGTTCCCCATCAGCATGCGACAAATTCAAACATACAATAAGTTTTAGCGGCGTATCACTGTGCAATCTTTTCCACGGTAGACGAGAATCATGGGATTGTGCTGATATAACATCAGGCGGCGCTCCTAAAGCGCCTATTATATTCACATGAGAGAGTTCCTTCACTGTAGAAACAATCTCACTTAATGGTAGTGTCTCCAGTGAAGAATTTTCTAGACAATACTTCCATTTGGGAAGCAACCACTTTTCGCAGTTTTCGTTGAACCTCAAGTATATTTCAGGTATATTAGTGCTCTTCAAACTACAAAGTAGTACGTCCTCATTGAACTTGATTACCTGGTAAAACTGGTCTCTAGGAATCTTACCCAGGATCTTCATTTCTTCAAAATCAAACAAAACTAGAAATTTGGAGAATAATATTACAAGGTTATTGTCTACCCATTGTTCGCCATCATCAGAATACATTAGTTTGTCAAACAAGATCAAACTGCCAAATTCGCTATCCTTATCCACATTTGTTTCGATATATTGATCAATTTTCTTTTTCCATTCCTTTTCCCTTTCCTCTAGTTCTTCGTGGTCCACATGATTCACATCTTGCAAGACCCCTAAATCATCACTGGTCCGCATTTCTTGAAACTTCACACTGACCATAACATGTTCACCACCCGTTTTACTAAACCACACTTCAGCAGCACTTTCGTCTATTTCATCATCACAGTCCAGTTTTTCATCATCACTTAAATCAAAAGGGTCTGTAGTTGCCATTTTATTAACGAATGGTGAATTTAAAAATGGGCTATCAAGATAGCTAACGGCCTCAAATTGATTGCTATTCGATAAGCGTGGTGTCCTGAACCCATCACATGAAATATCAGCAGTACGAATGAGCTGCTCCTGTGGTGTAAACTGAGGAAATTCACCTGTGAAGCTTCTCGCCGTTTTCAAATCAATCCATTGCTGTTGCATATTGGATGACGGACCATCATCATGAGCGCCTGCGCCCGTTAGAAGTTTGGATACCATTTCAGGAACAATGTCTTTATCCTTTGGCTTGCTCACTTCGCCACATATCTTACACTCAGGAAACTTGCCTTGGAAATAAAGAGTTTCAAATAGCATCAAATAACAGTTATAGTGGCTAGTGTGTGAACACGTAGACTCCACAACCTTTTCACCGGTAAATGTGGAACTAATACTTTCCTCACAGATTAAACATTTCTCACCTATGTACCTTTTTGGACTGAATTGTGAATTGCATTTTTTTATGTTTCTTTCCAGGCTGATCATGAAAGTTGGTGAATCTTCTTCGTAATATGAATCGCCGTCAATGCGATAATCTTCATCCATAACCGTTAAATTGATGTCTGACAAAGTATCACACATAGTTGTAGAATCAGAAATCGACTCTCGGAGTAAACTAGTAGTTAAATTTGTAGCTTTGATGTTGTATTTGTTGCTACTTGTGATATTTACTGGCGATTGTAAAGCGCTAAGTTGTCCTGTTTTCGAAAAACCAGATGCTACTGATCCCGCTGTTTTCTTCAAACTTGGTGGGGGAGATATAGGCTTGGAAAGATTCAGTGGTTTAGGAATATTGCCTCTTTTGGACATCATTAGGCCAAGATTTGGAGTAAATTGACTCTCTTCAATATACCCAAATGTGGGCATCTGTTGCTTCTTAAATTCTGGTGTCTTTCTAAAAACTTTACCCGATAAACCTCTTAGAAATTTCTTCGGTGGTGATCTTTCAGCGTCACGATCTCCACTTGGTGGAGTGTGTATTTTTTTTTCAAACGAAACTCTTGTTGGTGTCTTCATTAATAGATTGCCTTCTTACGCCCACGAAGCTTTCCAGTGGATCTATAGACTTTGTGTAAAGGATGGTCAAGAAATATAAAAGTAAATAGAAATTTTTTGAATAGATAAGATAATATACACTCTCAAGACAGAGTGAACAAAAAGGATAGTTTTATTTTCTTTTAATAATTTGAATATATTATATACTGTGAACCAAGGTACCTTCGCATTTGAAACCTTTACGATGTCATTTTATTGCCTATTTCCTTTTTAGGTATTTTCGGTGAAATGGCTGCATGTTGAAAATTGCATCGCTGAAAAAAAAAGATATGCAAACAAAAGAAAGTTGCATTCTGAAACGACCGGGTCTCTCTTGCCCGCCTAACAAAACCAAAGAGGTAAATGAAAGTAAACAGATATTTTTCCTTACTTGGAAAAATAAAGCAACAATGAAGGTGAGTTTTATAGTCGCTCCTACAGTGATGCAAGTGCAATGTCTTTTTTTTTTCATCCTGTAATGGGTTAAATAACTTCAAAAAGGCAAATCATCCATCTAGTTGTGGATCAATGTCCCATTGAATTTTAGTTACAGCATGTAGTCTCTCCAGGATATCACCTATAGGTGTGAACAAACCAAACTGCCTCTGTTCACCATCGTATGAATGCAACATACCAACAAGCCCCAAACCTAGACGATCTTCTAACTTGGTCAAGATCCATGCGCCTGAATCCCCCGCACTAGCAAATAAAGGAGTTGGAGATGCAACGACAAACTCGCTACTTTGTAACTTTCCGTCGGCCCAATAAACTAATTTTGTAGAATTTAACTCGCCTGAAGTGTATCCCGTAGAAGCCCCTATTTTAAATACTTTCATCCCAGGCTTCATTTTAAAAATTTTTCGTTTCACATGTAAATTTTGAAATCTTAATGTTGGATCTGGGAATGATTTTAAGCCATTACCTAGGGTATTCTGACATTTGAATGATGAATTAACTTTGATAATAGCAAAATCTGATAATCTGTGATCTACGATTGCTCTCTCGCCCCAAACTACTTGACCAAATTTGTTTGATTTCTGCCAGTTCAAGTTTTGATCTATTCTTTGCACTTCCTCCAAAAATGCTGTTTTCTCCACCGAACCATCAGGATACCTATCTGATTCTTTCGTTAAAACTTTCTTGTAAGAAGTCTGTAAAACATTAGAAGGTACCATGACGTTTGGATAATCTTGCTTCTCAGATAATACAACGTGGGCGCAAGTAATGGCAAATGAGCAGCTTGCAAATTGAGAAAATTTTTTATCACTACCAGTCTGAGGGAATAGATAACCCCCTAAAGTACCTGTAATTTTAGCGCTTGTCTCAGTGGATAAAGACATAGAAATTGGCAATTCAAGTGGATTCTCTGAAACTGCATATGGGGGGGAAAACTGAAATTTAGTTGGGGCTATTGTATCGATAGTTGCTGCGGTATGAGACGGAATACTGCCTACTGCTGATGCAGCTTTTTTAATGTAATCTTTCACACAATACATGTGTACATCTGGGAACAACGAATAAAGAACCTTTATCATTTCATAGTGTTCATGTTGCAAGTTGGGTAAGCCAAACATTATTGTAAGAATTGAACTCTTTGGGGTTATACCTCTAAGTATAGGTGCTATAAAAGCACCTTCCTGGTCAGAGATTATTGAAGAATCCATTTTGGTCAACTCATCTAGAATCATGCCTAATTTATCCATACTTGGTAAGTTGCAATGGCTGCCAATACAAAAGACTGATAAGCATGGTAAAACGCCCGATTCTGATATCAAATCGTCATCCGTAATAAGGTTTAGTTTCTTCAGGAAGAAGTAAAATCTTCGTAACAGTATCGACCTAGAATTCGAAAATGCGTCGGAAACCAATAAATTATCCAGAAAATGTAATACAATTTTATTAATTTTTCGTAATGAAGACGATTTTTCTAAACTTATCCTGTACGGTATCCTGTCTCGTGTTGTCGGTAAGAATTCTTTAAAATATTCGATGGCTTCAATAACCGCTTTTGAAATACTGATGACATCCTGATGAATATCATCCATTATATCAACCAAATTTTCCTCTAGCTCAGACAAACTTTTGTGAATGTACTCCAAAGTGATACTTCTTCTGGAAGTGAAACTGTTTTCTCTCGCATTTTCTGAAGTGGCTAATGTTGAGGACGTTGAAGAGCTGACGTCTAAAGTATTCTGCGTATCCTGAGATTCCTCCTCCTTAACAGGACTCAAGAAGCTCACCGCTCTTAATGGTTTCCCAACATCTTTGAAACCCTGTAAATTTTTACTATTCTTAGATCCACTATGTCCGCTACTGTGACTACGCATTTCTGATGTGGCCATACTAGAAGAGGCTCCCGTTCCGTAAGTCATTCTTCCTCTAGAAAATATGGATGACGATTGTATGGACGAACCAAAAGTCGTAGACGCATCATCATTGTTTGCATTTTCAGGGTTCGTATCATGACTGTTTGGGTCTATTCTTTCTTCATTTCCAGATACGTTGCTAGACGACGTTTCTGCTGCGTTTTGTTCATTGTCTGCAGGCAAGTCTGTATTTTCCTTTTCTTCGTTCTTTTTCTTGTTTAAACCAAAAAATCTGACCATCGGTATATCGAGTTTACACCAGTACTATGTACATGCAAAAAGAAAGGAGGATATCTAGTATGTTTATTCAACCTTTATTGTATATTTACGTTTTCTGTACTGTATAATTTCATTTTCGAATCTTACTTTTTTTTTTTTACTCAAAAATACTTCCGCCGCGGCGTTCTACAATTTCACTTAAAATTAGTTTGGGTAATAATTACATACAATGCTGCAGACGTACATAAAAAACCATCAATGCTACGTTTCCTGATCTTTTCGTACATAAAAGATTGTGCGTATCAGCCACAAGTAAGCTTGGACTTAAGATACACAAAAATAAAAAGTAAAATTTAAAATTTGTCTTCCAAAGGAGAGTCATTGAGCAGTTGATGAAGTTTAGTTGAGCTTTGAGAAAGCTCACCTACTTGGCTTGTACCCTTCTCTTTATATGTACTCACTGCAGGGATGTTTGCTTTAATTTTGGTGACCTTTGTGCCATAGGCCCTAGGCTCCAGCTTGATCAATGTGTGTAGTGGGATTGACATCCAAGGGGATTCCTCCTGTGGAACGTTCATAAAATATGCATATATACACCGAAGTACGGCTTGATGAGTTATAATGAGAACATTTTCTTGGCGCTCCAATTCCATAATGACGGGCTCTAAACGAATCACTACATCTCTGTATGATTCTCCACCACGATATCTGTACTCGTATTTGTCATTATCACGTGCTTTAAAATCTTCAGGATATTCTTTTTCAATTTCCTCATACGTCATTCCGTCACAAACGCCAGCGTCTAATTCATCAAGTGCTTTCCATTGCAGTTTCTTATAGGGAAGATAATTTGCCGTTTGTTGTGTTCTTTTTAAGGTGGAAGTCCACACGGTCAAATTTATTTCTCCTGCGCTCTCTTTCACTAACTGCTCCAATTTTTTAGCGTACTGAAAGCCTCTTTCAGACAGTGATGAATCCCCGCCAATTTTTTTCTCTACGTTATAGATCGATTCGCCGTGACGGGAGAGCCAGATATATTTTGGTTTAGGACGAATATTCATAACATAAAATACAATCCTACTTTCCAAATATGTTCTGATCTTATTAATTACTACTTCTTCAATAATATTGACCAACTTAATGAACGTCATATCCTTATCTTTTTGGGGGTCCAAAGGTTCATAAAATCTTTCATATTGTCTAATTCTTTCCAAAAAATCAGCTTCCGCCACATGAGGTTCAGAGTTTTCATAATCAGGAGATGTGCTACCGATATCCTTAGCGTTATTTATAATCAGTTCATGATCGTTACTCCAGCTCTCTAAAAACATCGGTTGAATATTATTCTTTTCACATATATCTTTAAGCCATTTCCTTCTTTTACGTGTACTATTAGTAGCATCGAAAACTGCCACAGATCCGTCTTCTTTAGTAAAAAAATTAACAATATCTTTTATGGCATTTTGGGCAGCCAATTCTCTGAGTTTAAAATTATCTGTATTTTCGAAGTTAAAAAACTCAGCATCCATTGGGACATTTCCACTCACGTCTCTTCTGTAATTTCCCACATTAAAACACTTGGCTTTTATGGATAACCACGATAAGTACCTGATAATTTTTTGGGAAATAAAAGACTTTCCTCTAGCTGGTAGGCCAACCATTATCACACATACTTTGATATCATTATCGTTGGAAATAGTACTGTACCCCATGTTTCTTGTCTTACTTGATTCGGTTTTTGAGCCCCCTTTCCTTTATTTCTTAACAAACTTGCTTGGTGAATTTAAGAGCGAAGGGAAAGCAAAGATTATATATTAAATTCGTATCCACTGGCCAAAATGATACTTTACCTGATGTAAATGTATGATAAGCTATAGCTCTCTTAGTGGCGCTTTACATGTAGATGTAAGTTAGGGATAAGAATAGATTTGTGAGCGCATTGGCGCGACCCATTTTTTTAACACAGAAAAAAAGTAAAAAATAGAAATTACCCAATTAAGTGTTTTTATAGTAAACAATCCTTGATATCTTAGTTGAAAATAAACTCGAATTATGTACAAGTTTCCTTCCACTTAATCTATGATCCTTCTTTAGGTAAATTTTTATTAGCTTTATTTGTGTAGTTTTTTTTTATCTTGGGCATGTACGAAGAGCAAGTACGTTATTTAACTATACATATATGACTTTGAAACGATCGTCAACTTCTCTTTGACTTTCAATGTACTCACAAGTGCGTCGAAAATGGTGGATTGGGATATACTTCAGTTGGTGCAGTAATTTACTACCTGAAGCAGTTGCTACGACTCCGCGTATTAGCGTGGAAGATCCGTTCAGAGTATTTAATTGAATATACGTACCATCCGATCCTATGGCAACATTTGATTCCTTATCTGTGATTACAGAGCCATCGTCAGCATTACTGCTTGCCTTCACATTATTTTCTCCGGTGATGTGCAAATCACTGATTGAGTTGGTAATCATAGAGGCACTGTTATCTTCTAGTTTTAGCGATTTTAAGTTTGTTTTGATTAGTTCGATCAGACCATTGATGTATTTTATCGATATATGAGTTTCGGACTCATCCCCGTGAATAAAATAGTAGAGGCATCTATTTAATATTTCGACCATTAGCTCACAACTCTGTTCGTTATCCATTATAGAATCCGCCACACGGAGAGACCTTTGTAGACATTCTAACACCCGTTTACCATCTCTGTAGAAGTTGTCTGTGATACCTTCTTCCTCACCAATATTTGAAATTTCCGTTGCCCACCAGAGGTGGGAGCATAAATAAACAGCACGACATTGGTCTTGTTTCTTTAATAATTTGGATCCATGGAGTGTGCATCTGACAATCAAAGAATCATAATAAGCTTCTTTGTAGAGTGATCTTGTCTTTTGTAAAGACTGAGCAATATATATTAAAGCCTGTAACTGAGTCTTTGAATCACTTAGAGACTCTTCAAATATTGTGAAGGCCTGTGAGAAAAAATCATATGAAATTTCGTTTAATTGCAATTGATCAGCTAGAATGGCACATTGTAAATTCAGTTTCAGAATCAGATCTGTGCATGAGTTGTTGCAAGAATTAAAGATATCATTGATACAACGAGAAACAAATTTAAACATTTGCTTTAAAAGATTGGAATAATGGGAAAGTAACGTCTTGTTATCGGGTCTTTTTTTCAAAAGGTACTCTTGTATCATACGGCATTTCCTCATCAGTTTCCAAAAATTTGTGATTATTGCTGGAAAAGTGTATTTAACATTGATGCCACCTTTAATGAACGAAGATTTAATAAGAAGTAATATTTCCAATTGGGCTTCTAAGCTAAATTGAATTTTGTTTTTCATTGTTTGTTTCCGAGAAGTAGTGTTCATTATCCAATGAATCAAATGTGCCAACTTTTCCTGTATTGGGTCCAGTATCCAGGATTCTTCTTCATCATGTCGATTAAAAAACACTTCGTCTACATTTGTATCCGAGGATGCAACATTTGCGGGCGGTCCGCTTCTTGATATTATTAAGGGCTCACAGATTGAAAGCAGGCGCTGAACTTGGAGTTTGTCCTCAATAACTAAATAAGCGGAATGCCCTGGAGGATGCAGTTTCGATTCTGAATCATTATCGGCCATTTCTTCCACTTCTCTATCCATTAAGATGTCAATAATTTCATTGACAACTTTTTTTTGTAGACTAATGCTCTGCAAAGCCAGGATGTTTTTGTAAGCCTGGCACTGGGAGATTAATTGAAAGATAAAATGCTTTTTCGAAGTAACTGGTGAGTTTGGTGGCGCAGTGGTCGATGAGGTTAGCTGAAGTTTACTATTCTGGAAAGATAACAGAACCAAAAATAAATGCTCGGACTCTAAAGAAATATTTTTCTGACCATAATCCTTAGTTTTTTGTAAGACTAATTCAAAGAGTTTGTTCAAATTATCAAAATTATTAGGATACCATTTCAAACTTAAAACAATCACACTCTCAACTAGAGGAATAAACTGTTGTAATGATAGATCTGGTCTTTCATGATTCAATACGGTCAAATAGTCCCAGAACGTACCAAACACGTCCATATCTAAATAAGCATTCGTGGAGGTGGCGTTTGGATCGTCCTCCAACTGTCTTGTAACATAATCGTTTAATCGATCGACCAAAGTGAGAACAATCTTGTTTATCGAAACATCAGGGTTCAAATGCAAAGTAGTTTGCAGTAAAGTATCCAAGGTTTTCAAATGGAACTCGTCTGCGAACACTTGGCAGATGACGTCCAAAAGATATTCTTGGGATACTAAATCTCTACATTGTATGACTTGTTCCAAAATGGTGGGAAGAATATCTTGCTTATACATTTGGAAATTATCATCAATAATCTGCGAAAGACGTACTAGTTGAGACCCCACTAAAATTTGCAGCTCTTTTCTTTCACGTGTTCTGGTTTCCCTCTCACGAAGTGGCCCCTGGTGTTGTAATCTCACCCACAACTTGTTCATCTCGATGAAATTATTCATAATAAATTGAGAGTTAAACGACGGATCGTCCTCCGGAAGTAATTCTTTGGTTCTCTGGGATAAATAATAGCGTAAAAACAAACCTCTTATTGGGTTTTGCACACCACGACACATCTCAATCATATCCTTTAAGATTTCCTTCTTGGGCGCTTCATTGAAAGTGAGATAGCTGGTCCCAACTGTGATCATCAAGTAAAGCCTGGGTACCACGTTACCGGTATATTGAACCAACTCATAAAGATCAGCTAAGTGGTGATTTTGAGGATGGTTTTCTATGAGGTACGTAGATAGATTAGTCAATGAGTCGAAAATAATGACATAAAGTTCGTAGTATTTCTTCGGCGATAAGTTTGGATTTCTCAATTCGGTCAACATTATGGAAGTATGCTGTAATGATTCCATTAGTTTGTGTTGAGATAGACACCGGTTCATTAGTGCGGTTCGCTGCTTGATAACAGCGATCGCATTTTCTGGTGAGTCCGCATACGCCATTGTGTTTTTCAGCTTCTTCTTTCTCGTCCTCCTCCTTTTATCGTTATATATTAACTTCACTGGGCCTTGTTGAGTGGTCGCACATACACCACCTTCTTTTTTTTTTTCTCTCTTTTCTTCTCTTTACTGAGGTGGCCCTTGAATAAATACAGCACTTTCTCGCATCTACCTCAACTGAAAAAAAAAAAAAAAAATAAAAAACGCCCCTTTAAGACGAAGTGACAAAGAGGCAATAGTTCAAAAGAAAAAAAAAAAATATAAAGACTGTTGATAGTTGAATTTTTATAAACGTTATGTTAAGTATATGTATTGATGGAAGGGATAATAGGATAATGGTGAATGTCTTGTTTTTTTATAGGTAGGCGGAAAAAGAAAAAGAGAGTCGTTGAAATGAGATTACAACAATCTCTCTTCGAATCTTAGTTCGTTTTGAGAAGGCAATCCAATCAACAATCTTAAAAAATTTTCTAAGGCGGTTCTTTGCTTGTTTAAGCCATTCACCGGGTGAAATCCTGGTCTTGTTAATGGAGCTTTTAACCAGTAACTCAAGAAGGTTAAAACTGGATAAAAGTTCTCGAATTTGCCAGCATCTTCTTTAACTGGGTCCACCTTCTTATAGGACACTCTTGTACAAAACTCAGTCATGACTAAAAGATCGATGATCAAGGGCGTAGCCAGTAAAGAATCTTCGCAAACATTGTGAATGGAAATCCGGTTATGGCCACCTAACATCAACTCACTGTAATACTCGTCCATTGCCACTTTTGAGTCCCCGACGGGCTTCATATATTTGATGACAATGCAGTGGTCAACTTTTTTACCCAGTTTATCATTGTACAAGATATCATTAGACGCGATGATGTCATCTATGACAGAACTTTTGGAAATCTCCTTAGACCTAAATTGTTTTGGAGCAGATAAGTTATAACCGTCATTATTGCCTAAATGGTTATAGGATGCAATGGAGACCGGTTTAATACCTGCATCCACTAAGAACTGGGCCAGAACAGACTTCAACTTGGTTTGTCCCGACTTGAGATCGTCTCCCGCAATGAATGTACCCTCATGCTCAGCCAGCTGAACCAAGCCGGGAACAAAAGTATTCTGCGGTGAACCATTAATATAGGGGACACCTTCCAAGATAGATGCTGCTGCAAAGATCGTGGAAGGAGCAATCTCTTCATGGTCATTCTTAATAGACTGCAAGAGGTTTTCCATGGTGTCATTAACACCAGGAGATACTTCTACGTACCTCTCAGTATTTGCAGTCCAAAGAACGATTACTTTATCAAGGGCGTTTTCTTCTTTGAAATTCTGGATATCGCGTCTGATGCGTTGCAGATGGGTCCACTTACCCCTCGTGGTTACGTTGCCTTTTTCATCCAAATTGATGCAGTTATTGGCTCTCTCATCTTGATTAGCTGCAATGAAATCAGGGTAGTAAATGGAAGGAAGAGGCTTCACCAAGGACATCTTCGCCTTCAAGCGTTGTTGCAGATCATATTCGAGAACTTGACTTCTCTGCATAGCTTCGTATAGATCTGCGTTATTGATGTCCCAACCAGAGACGACAAAGTCGTTTGGGCTAACCATGGGCAACAGAGAGTTAAAAGGAGCATAAACGTCATTCCCCTCCGCATCGATACCCAGTTTCAAGGTAGAACATTGAGTCATGGAGCCGAAGTAGTTTGGTTGCTTAACGCCTTCCTTAGTTTGAAACTCCACATTGTGCTTATTCGCCAATACCGAGGCCACTAAAGTGGAGCCATTGTTGCCACCTAACCCAATGAGCATAATTCCTAGTTTTTCCGGCTTTTTCAAGTCAAGTTTGAACACGTAGTCTTGAACAGTGGGCGTTACATCGAAGCGGCCACTAGCTGTCTTCGTAACTACAGCATTTTCGTAGCTGTACTTGGTGAGCAGCTCGTTGTCCTTGTACGTGCACTTGTCGGTAACTACTTTAACGGAGGTGATTGGAGCAATATTATCTTCTGTCATTGTTACTTCTTTTTCACTGGAAAAAAAAGGGAATGAAACAGAATAAATCAAGGATAAAACTAACATTAGGAACCCGACAACAGAACAAGCCAAAAAAAGGTGACGAAAGCTCCAATTTATATACGTCTCAAATTAACATTGCCGCCAACGCAGAGGTGCGCTTTCTCTGCTCCATGTGAATTAAATAAGTTCAATATTCTGGGAAAGAAGGATGAAGATAAAATAGACAATACTTTTCACATGCCGCATTTAGCCGCCGAAGCGCATACTTGGCCTCCGCATATTTCACATTCAACACTTTCGATTCCGCATCCAACCCCGGAACACCGGCACGTATTTCATAAAAAGGACGTGAAGAACAAAAGGAACGAAGAAAAAGGCAATAATTTACTCTATGTGTTATTTAGAACTACGGTGATAAAGAGCTCGTTCCGATCACTAAGTACGGCCGGAAGAGAGCTGTTGTTTGTTGTCCATCAAGGGCACATCGGCACCGGCCTCATCGTCTTCATCATATGCTGGAGGCTGTGCTTGAGATTCCTCTGCAGGGTGAGCTTCCAGGTCACGGTCTACGGCGGGCGCAGTCGCATGTCTGCGTGAAAGATCGTACGAACGTTCACTACTCGTTTCATATACAACGTAGCAAGCGTGAATGATTGCTGGGAAGAATAACAGTAGGAAGAGAAGTAAGTTCAATAGTGTATCCCTGTTGAACATACCCTTACGCTTCCAGACGGCCACTGGGGGAATGAAAACCGCCAAAACCATTAACAACAAGTCGTCCTTGTTGATGGAATAGCTCATTCGATGGTCATGGTCATTAATATGGTCTCTGTCCATTTCTAAATTATATTTGGTTGTTTGCTTTCTGCTGGGTTTTTATTTTTTAACCTAGCCCCTTTCCTGCAGCTGGCTCATTCGTGCTGTACTCTCTTTCCTTTATATACTAGTGAGACCTTTTCCCCCGTTCCCAAAAAGAAAAAAAAAAAAAAAAAAAGAAAACGAGCCTTCATCACGTGCATTAAAGAAATAGTAATCCCAACGCACTCATCCGCTATATACATAGCGAAAAACTATATGCCCACTTCACAAATACGAGTTTGCATGTATAATATATAAGATTTATAAATGTTGTAGGGTGAATGTAAACGTTCAGTAATATACCGGTATATCTATCAAGATACGATCAATGCAACGCTTTACTGCACTGCACTACACCCCTTTTCCTCTACTTGTTTTTCTTAGTTCCTATTTCCCTCTCAAAATGCACCTGTTCACCAGAGTATTCTTTCTCATTGCAAGTATTACCCTACTTTATCGTCCCACACAAAGAGGAATATATATAGATTATAAGCGAATTGTAGATTTCGATGGAGATCTGATTTCCGTGCAAAATATCCAGGACGTCTATACACAGTGTTTACAACTCAGCTTATATTCATATCATGCCATTTCAAGATTATTTTCAGAAGAAAAAAGCAGCGTTCATTAACAGAAACAATAAAAGTAACGCAGATGCTTCAGCGCTACGAGATATTAACGATATTAACATAAATTTCGCCGCCAAGAGCAAAAACTACGTGTTCCCGCTAACAAAGCTCCCCGATGAGCTCATGCAAGAAGTATTCTCTCATTTGCCGCAACCAGACCGCTTGCAGCTTTGCCTTGTGAACAAAAGGTTGAATAAGATCGCTACCAAACTGCTTTATAGAAGAATATATTTGAACGACTCAAATGTAGTGAAGAGTGACTTCATGCATCTCGCAATTAATTGGACCCTACTGAACTTGCCGTCTTCGTTGAAAGAAGAGGAGTCCCGCGATATCGCCAACTGCAAATTGAAAAAACTTATAGAAACACTGCAAAATAATATTCACATTACTGAAGTCATCCAGTGGATAAGGATCAACTGGGATTTGGACTCTACCTTGCAAAGGTCCATTCTCAGCATCCTTTGCAATCAGGGCAAGTCCTTGCAAAGACTAGAAAACGTCACTGACCCGGCTTGTAACGATATCATCTCCAATGGTCACTTTTCCAGGAGCAACGTCTCAAGTTTCGACATGGCTCCTCCAAATTCATTGCCTGAGATGGTTGTTCCCGAAAATTACATTCCGAATCTCACCAAATATCTTTCACAGCGTATCTCTTCTCGGCTTTCTCATATGACTTTATTCATCGACCCTTTAAAACTGTTCAATTATCTTTACCCTTTAGATATCAAGTTACAAATCATCGATTTAAAATTGCATTGGAGGAGGGAGTTTTACAATAATGATTATTTTGTTAAAAAGATACGACCCGGCAATCCTCTGACTAAACTATCGGAGGTTTTTGACAAGAGGACATTGAAAATTCTTACCATCATTTCTTGGAATGACACTTTGTTAAAACGCGAGACAGAAATGCTGAAAGATTTTAAAGAATTTGAGAACCTGGAAGATTTGTCTTTGATTTCTATTAAGCAGGATGTTCATATCCTCGTAGATCTTTTTAGTTCGTTAACCAATTTGAAAAGACTAAAAATGGATTTCTTAGAGGAGTATGTACCTGAACCCACAAATCCTCACATATTTCTCTCCATTCTTTTAGCTTGCTCCAAATTGCAATTCATAGATCTGAGATACGACGGTCTTATCCCACAAATCATCAATATTCAAGAAAATAAGTTCCAACTAAATCAGCAATGCAACTGCACAAACTGTCAAATAGTATTCAGTGACATTCTGAAGGGCAAAATATTCATGTTCCCTGAAGACTACTATATTCACGATCTTCAAGACATTGCTGCAAAGGATATTTTTAAAATGATGAAATACCTATCTTTGTTACCATACTCTAAAGCTTGTGATGCTTATCCGAGCGTTAGAACACAACCAATGAATTTGACTAATTTTGTGACCAAGATGAACCGCAACCTTTTGGAATATAGAAATTCTAAATCCCAGTTGGTGCCCAAAATCGTTAATAACCCACATCAACACTCCACCGTGACTTCCACATCAACCGCTCATATGAGCGAGCCCGAAATGATAATAATCGATGACGATGATGATGATGATGAAATTAATGCGGCCATTCCTCCAAGTAGTGATGACACAGCAGCTACAATTTCCACTGACCTGGAACTTCCTCATGAATCATTGACCAAAAGAGATATTATTATGTGTTATCACGCTCTTATCCATCACTTCAAGTCGATTTACGTTACTTTTTTGAAAAGTTTTCCTCATTTGAGATTCTTGATGTTGAATGACATTCCCACAATAGTTATGGAGGAGAATAATGAACGTATTTTTGAACCCGTCTTTTATCATTATGATTATAAGAGTAATCTGTATGGATGGTCAAAGGAATCGAACAAGAATCTGGAGAACGACAGCAACAACAACAATAATAATTCTGATACCATTGCAAGAATAGCCACTGTTATGTAATCAACTCCCCTTCAAATATATATATTTAATAATATATATTCAACGCATTTTTTAAGCTAGCAGGATTCAGATTACTGGTCTACTTCATATTAAGGAAATACAAGATCCATTCGGATGCTAGAAAAAAATCAACCAACTATTCCAATGTTGGTAAGCTGGTTTGATAAAGTAAACACAAGATACTACAGTATACGATCACTCAGACATCCTAGGAAGGTCTCTAAAGAAGAGCGGTCACCGAGAGTACTAACGATGGGTTCGTAAGCGTACTCCTACCGTGGAAACTGCGAATGTTAAGGAACCAGTCTTTCATCACCGTGATCATAAATTATATATATTATCTGTCTCCTCAAATTACCCACATTTGATAATCTCATGAGAAAAAATAAAGGCTCAGATCTGCATGTGTTGTATAACACTGGCAAGAAAAGTTCCCGTTTGCAAACACAAATGATTAAAAAAAAATGTCACAGAAGCAACATCTTTTCAAAATCATTCGCATTAAGAGAACGAGATAAAATCCCTTGTCGTCATGGTCGAATCGGACGAGGAAAGAAGAGACACCATTATCATCAGGGCCAATCAATTCTTCTTTTCTGTTTAAAAAAGTGTCATGAAATTTCTCTTGAGATTATTCAAACTTGAATGTATCAAATGGGAAGGAGTGCAATGCTGAAGTCGAAAGAGGAGGATTACTCTCATTCTTACTACATTACAGTCACTGCTGTTTGTTCTTATGTAGGGGAATTCTTATTAACCGAATGTCGAGATTATTATAACCTTACAGAAGGTTGTCCAGTATTTATACATTTTGTTTCTGCCCATAAAGCTCTAGAAAATGAAAAAAAATTTTCTTTTCAGCCTGAGAAAGTTTTTTCTTAGGGCAGCGTGTGGTTATTGGGTGTTGCGAAACTTTTTTTCTCAAACATGAAATTAAAGAAATGAAAAATTTTATCGATGAGCATTGAATAGCTCAAGTTATAGGGTATTCGGTATCATATAGGTCTGTGATCGAGTGAGCAGTGAGCAGCTAGGATTCAATAAACGGGATTAACAAAAAATTGATATGTCCAAGCTTTCGAAAGATTACGTATCAGATTCAGACTCTGATGATGAAGTGATATCAAACGAGTTCAGCATACCAGATGGTTTCAAGAAATGTAAACATTTAAAGAATTTCCCTCTCAACGGTGATAACAAAAAAAAAGCGAAACAGCAACAGGTTTGGCTGATCAAATTCCCATCAAATGTGGACATCTCCAAGTTAAAATCTCTGCCTGTAGATTTTGAATCCTCTACAACCATGACAATTGATAAACACGATTATAAAATCATGGACGATACAGATATTGAGTCCTCGTTAACACAGGATAACCTCAGTAATATGACTTTATTGGTTCCTTCGGAAAGTAAGGAAAGTCTTAAAATTGCTAGCACTGCCAAGGATAATGCACCATTACAGTTTGACAAGGTATTTTCTGTCAGCGAAACCGCTAAAATCCCAGCTATTGATTACAGTAAGGTAAGAGTTCCACGTAAAGATGTTCCAAAAGTAGAAGGCTTGAAGTTGGAGCATTTTGCTACTGGTTATGATGCCGAAGATTTCCATGTGGCTGAGGAAGTTAAAGAAAATAAGAAAGAACCAAAGAAGCGTTCACATCACGACGATGAAGAGGAGTCTAGTGAAAAGAAGAAAAAGAAGAAGGAGAAGAGGGAGAAGAGGGAGAAGAAGGATAAAAAGGATAAGAAAAAGAAACATAGAGATTGAATGCGTATGTGCGTATAACTGTGTGTAACATAAGATAAAAATGTGCATTTGTGTGTGTGTCAGTGATTTTTTTTCGCATTTACATATATAAAAAGGCATTTCTGCTGGTGGAAACTGATGAATGTTTTGTGTGGGCAATATTACTATTTAGTTTTGCATACTTAAATTTGTGTATACGATTAGAAATTTCAATATTTCGGGTGTAACACAAACGATTATTTTTTTCTTGATTTAGAGTCGCCATATGAATATTATTAACCTGCTTTTTCTGTGTTCTCTCTTATATGAGGTTCAATGGTAAGTGTGTTTTTAACTCGTGTTCTTCTTCATTAATCATCTTTAATACACTTCCAAGGTTGACCTGTAAATCTTCAAAGATTAGTTTATCCTGGCACGTCCGATGGATACTCCGTATAGAAATATCTAAGGATCTAATAAATTTGTATTGGTCCATTATTGGTGTGGACGGTTTCTTCGGTGACTCCAGCATTATTTTGCTTTGTATACTCAATTTTACGATATCAATTAACCATTTTTTGACCAATTTTGGTTCCTCTTCAACGCATTTCGAAATAGCCCTTAAAATACGAACAAGCAGGATTTGATTTTGGGTGAAAGAGAAACCATCATCTTTATTGTGGTTCAGGACCGTTAAATCAGGCAATATATGTGACTTTTCATACAAAGATTGATAAATTAAAATCAAATCGTTATTCCTCCAATTTGCGCCTAAAAGCTTAATGTAATGAATTATATTTTGACGAATATTATCTTCAGATACGTTAGAAGTTAGACATCTCCACAAAAGACGTCGCAGAGGAAACGGTAGATCACTGTAATCGGACAACCAACGAGGCTCGTAGTCTTTTCTTATTTGCACATCGTGCGTTCTATAATACAACAGGATGGATATCACTACTCTTTGGTATTCGTCAAACAAGGCTCTGTGCTCCCATACTTTATCGAATTTGTTGAACTTTTTTGAGAGCAAAATTTCTGTTATTTGACGCACATTAGTTAACTTGCCCACATACTGCAAAAGCAGCAGCCTATCATATAGATCCTCGGACGATGAACCTTGTAGTTCCTTCGAAGAAGAACTTTTGTTATCCGTTGCCTGGGTAACTATTGAGTTCAAATGTGAGAAAAGCACATCGTAATGAACAGCTACTTTTTGTTTCTTGGACTCTACTTCCGGTAGATTTGAATTCAGTATTCTCAGGATGTTCTCTATATGGTGATTTTGAAGATTATTTTCTTTAGTGCGTGAACGATTCAATAAGGAACCTTGTTCATTAACTTCAGAAGATTCAAACAAAGGCCCCAACAACTTCACTGGACCTTTGGTCAAGTATTTTAGAGTTGATTTCAGCTCATCATCTTTCGACTTCAATAGTCGGGTTGCTAACTGAGAAAAAGTCCTCCTCATAATCAATGATTCCTGTAGATAAAATTGACAAAAGGCAGCGCACGCACTATTTCCCTTTAGCCAGCACAATTACTTATGCGTGTTGTTGTTTAGGGTTCGTAAATCTATATTGAAACGCAATTTATATTCTACTGTTTTCTTTTCGCACAAACAGAAAACCGCTGTCACATTATTGTATGACTGTTGATATCGGACCATCATTTTCGACACTTTCATTGAGGGGAAAAATGTTGGTGTCATTACGCTCTCTACTCATGTCTTTATGTAAGTATACGTTTACAAGATTATTTATATGCTATGACACTACGGGTTCTCAACTTGCAGCAAAACAAGAAGCAGTTAGCGGCACATTTCGGTGCAAAAACTTATCAGCAGTTTTTGCTGCCTCTCTTTCACTAATCTAACTTACTATGTACGGCCGATAGCAGTATATTGTGCTTTTTACTGTCTTTTATTACTTTTGCTGTTGCTCTTGCTCTTGACTGTTCCCATCTTTGCTTCGGAAATTTCCCCATGCGCTGCAGGACAGAAACACAAGCATGATTGAAGCAATCGAATTGTGCAGTCGAGTTCAAAATTGGCAGAGAAGAAAAGAGGTGGAAATTGCAACACGAATCACCGCTTTACCACGCAAAGATATCTGGATTCTTGATATCAATCTTTTTCAAATATATTTTATTTATTTATCAAAAGGGCAAGAAAGAAAAAACGATTGATAATAAAAATGGATAATCAGCAGGAAAGTATATCTGAAGATATCACCGGTGATCTGGCCGCTGCTGTGAGAAAGTCATGGTCCGAGTCACAAGATAATCCATTACTGTTAAATTTTAATAATTCTCCCATAGGTACTCCCACTGATAGGTACTCCCCTGAACCAGCAACGATGATGGAAGGAAATGCAATGAATCTTTCATCACTTGCGAGAGGGTCGACACAGCAGCAGCAAAGGCTTTATGGATCTTCTCAAACACGCGAAAAATCTGATCAACAGCAGCAGGATTATCAGCTGTTCAAACATCATTATTCTTTGGGACAGGAGACGAGAGAGTCTGTTTCAGATATCCTTAACGATTTGACTCTAGGATCTCCGGAACCAAGCGAAAGGGCATCACCAATAAGGCAACCATCGGTGGATGTTCCACCTTTAACTACAAGGCGTAGTTCTATACAGGACGTTCAGTGGATAAGACATTTACTGAACCCAAGAAGTTCGTTTTCCGGCGCATCTTCCAATGAACCAACCAACTCTCCTGGGGATTTTCTTAATCAGAGCAGGGCTTGGATAACAATACTGCACGATTCATCGGCAGAATCTTTACAGGCTGTCATCGTATTGGCCGAGTCATTGAAGAATGTCAATTCTCAGTATAATCTCTGGGTATTGCATTCCAGTGAAGTCAACGCCTTTCAATTGGCCCAGGTAGGAATCAAGACGCTGATAATAGATGAATATATCAATTTATTCATGAATTTCGGCACTGGCTCGGGATTTAGCGCAAGTTCGCAATCGACCGAAACCAAGGGCGAATTGAATTTTAAGTGGTGCAAGCTATTTCTTTTTTTTTCGTTAATTGATCGATTCGAATTGATTTGCTATTTATCCCCTACATGCCTGGTACTGCAAAATATTGATGAGCTTCTAGAGAGCACTGAAGTATCTGACGAGATTGATAACGAAACTTGTGTATTGTTATCGAATAAGGTAAATTATATAAATGAAGATCTCGTTAGCGTGAACCAAGACCAATCTTCCGCTGAAAATTATGATGACGATCCTCAAATTATTATACTGAAGCCGAACAGGGCAGTAGCAATGTGCATTAAGGAATACTTTACTATTTACGGGAACGATTTTGAAGGTGAAAGTAAAAGGTCGATGTTTCATCAAATGAACGATTTACAGATTATGAAAGCATTGTTTGGCGATAAATGGAGTTATATAGATAGCGTTGGATACTGTGCTGTTCCCATAGCTAGCGTGCCAGCGAATAGATTGAATTATAAGATAATCGAATTTAAAATCCTGAAACCTTGGGAAAGACAAAACTACATTGCTGCCGGTCAACATCGAGAATCTATTATGAACAAGTGGCTAGATCTTTGGCGAGACTTTTTGAACCAAGCAAACTAAATAAGAATAGTACTGCTTTTCCGCAATTCTTCAATATTCATTAAAGGCGGTCCGGTACCCTCTTCATAGTTAATCCCATCATACTTATAATGTGTTTCATTAAAATGCAGTTATAATAACAAAAAATTATATTTTTTTTTGCTGAAACATGCCGGTACACCGTATTTGTAATCACTTCCTTTTGTATACTACCACATAGTCATTATCCTTCTTTTTAATTCCTTTTTTTTTGGTTTCCTTTATCATCACTATATCTGAAAGTTCAAGGTTATTTTAGCACTTCTACATTCTCGGGTGTGGCTAGAATTGGGCGGAATGAAAAAAAAAAACTATGTCCATCGCTTTACTAATTAGTGATCGCACCAAGAAAAACGAGCTGTACATTGCAATTGTACCTCTTTTTTTTTTCCTACTTAGAATCCCAATCGTAATTAATTCACTAAATTAACATCCTTAAAATGAAATTCGACAATGACAGTGAGAAGCAGGTTTTCGATAAGCTTAAAAAAGCGATTCCTGGTATTATCAAGGAAAAATGTGCAGGATACGATGAATTGTATGGTTACAAGTTGAATCCTGAAGGTCTTACACAAGAGGAGGTTGATAAATACTATGACGAAAAAATCGCCGATCGTCTAACCTACAAACTTTGCAAAGCCTATCAATTTGAATATAGCACCATTGTACAGAACCTGATCGATATTTTGAATTGGAGGAGGGAATTCAACCCATTGAGTTGTGCCTACAAGGAAGTCCATAATACAGAATTGCAAAACGTTGGTATTTTGACATTCGATGCAAACGGCGACGCAAATAAAAAGGCTGTCACTTGGAACTTATACGGCCAACTGGTCAAAAAAAAAGAATTGTTTCAAAATGTGGATAAGTTTGTACGCTACAGAATCGGGCTCATGGAAAAGGGTTTGAGCTTATTAGATTTCACCAGCTCCGACAACAACTATATGACCCAAGTCCACGATTATAAAGGCGTCTCCGTGTGGCGAATGGATTCTGACATTAAAAACTGTAGCAAGACGGTCATTGGAATCTTTCAAAAATACTATCCAGAACTGTTATATGCAAAGTATTTTGTTAATGTCCCCACCGTTTTCGGCTGGGTTTACGATTTAATCAAAAAGTTCGTTGACGAAACCACCAGAAAGAAGTTCGTGGTATTAACCGACGGCAGCAAGTTGGGTCAATACTTGAAGGATTGCCCATATGAAGGGTATGGCGGGAAAGATAAGAAGAACAATCTGACCAAGCAAAATGTCACAAATGTCCATCCAACAGAATACGGCCTTTACATTTTACAAAAACAAATCATCGAGGACGTTGAGTGATTTGTTGGCATGATCTAATAATAGTCTCTTATATAAACCCTATAATAATTTCTTATTTTTGCCTTATATTCAGGTAAATCACCATCTAACTGTATTATCTCTCACGTATCTTCACTTATATGGCTCAGAAAACACCGTACGAAACGAAGGGGCTGCGAAAATGTTTCTAGAAGGTAATGGCAATAATAGGGATACAGATCGATCAGATCCGCCTATATAAAAGACAACGCACCGAAGGTGAACAAGATCGCAGATAAAGGTATTTACAAGGGAAAAAAGTCAGCAAAAACAAGAGATAAGATAACAAGAAGAAGATGTTAAGGAGGGAAACTTCAACAATATACAGGACACACAAAAAAAGCAACAGTAGTATACTCAGGAGCCAGCGGGACCAGACTAGAGTGGATTCCTTGGTAGAGGAGTCTCCCATGGGCGATTTCGGGATCAATAACCAGCCTACACAGCCTGGCGTGATATACTACTTTGTAGAGCTGACTAATTTAGGCATACAGGAAAACACAAGCAGTAATAATAACAACAACAATAATCATGGTGACGATGAAAACGGCAGTCGATACGGCCACGGCAGCAGTCTGGGTGGAGACGTTCACTCTCGCCGTTGTTCATGAACTCCAGCATTATAAAGCATATCTAACAATACCATTCGGGTTATACTGAATAGCCCACGCACGGGTTCGGGGTTGTAACGATTATATGCATTTCATAACATGCCACTGTCAGTGGCGCCACGGAAGGATAGCGGGACTTTATCAAATCATTAATTTCTGTGCATAAAGTGTATAGTATATTCATATAGATATGTATATATATCATTGAATACAGAAATCTTCGGGTGTATACAACGAACATTCATCGGACGCCTTTTTTACTGCTATTGTTCAACAAAGTGGGTAACCCGGCATTCTTGCGCCAAAGTTTCCATTTTTATGCCAAATCCAGAGGATAAAAGCACTATTCTCATCAAAAGATGGAAAAGCTGTGAAAGAGTCAAGTTCAGAAGAAAGCGTTAAGAAAAATAGAGTACACGGGAGCGTTATGTCAGCCGATCATTCGAGAGATCCATGTCCTATAGTCATACTAAATGATTTCGGTGGTGCTTTTGCCATGGGTGCCATTGGTGGTGTTGTTTGGCATGGGATTAAAGGTTTTAGAAATTCGCCATTAGGTGAGCGTGGTTCAGGAGCTATGAGCGCCATTAAAGCGCGTGCTCCCGTACTGGGTGGTAATTTTGGTGTGTGGGGTGGTTTATTTTCGACTTTTGATTGCGCTGTGAAGGCCGTTAGAAAGAGAGAGGACCCATGGAATGCTATCATTGCAGGGTTTTTCACTGGTGGCGCTTTAGCTGTAAGAGGTGGTTGGAGGCATACAAGGAACAGTTCGATCACGTGTGCTTGTTTGTTGGGTGTGATTGAAGGTGTGGGACTAATGTTTCAAAGATATGCTGCTTGGCAAGCCAAACCTATGGCTCCTCCTTTGCCCGAAGCACCTTCCTCTCAACCTCTGCAAGCTTAGGCATGTAGACATTATATGAGCCATTTTTTCATCGTTGTTGGAAGTACCCTTATTCGGCATGTTTTTTGTTACATAAATGACGTATCGCACTAGCCTCCTTTACGTTTTTACTTTATTTCAGCCTTTTATTTCAAGATTACCAACCATTTCTCTCAACCATGTACATATTATATATTGAAAAAGTACCATACTTCATCTCTGAAGAGAAAATATCAACAAGCCAAAAGCTAGTGCAGAAACTTTATAATGTTACTTTATTAATTGTAATGACTATACGTATAAGGAAAATTAAGAAAAGGCAAAATTCATATTTATTTAGTATATCATTATGGCACCAAGCCGTAATAAAATGAAATGGGTAGTTAAGAAAAGTCAGACAAAATAACGATTTATTCTTCGACAATGTGAAGTTTATTGAACGCGCTTGTTGGCCCTTCTTGAACAGAATGAGTAACAGCAAAATTATTGGAGATGTCGCCAGATGTATTCTCCTTCCTTTTACTGATAGCACCAATGTCGACGCTATCAGCACCACCAGTGGCAGAGCTAGGATTATAGACATAGTTGTGGCCTGCATTGTTACTAGAGTCGTTCGCACTTCCATATTCACTTTGCTGGCCTTTTGCATCGTCATGTTTTTCTGAAGGACCCGGTAAAGACGATCCTGGAGGAAACCACTCACCTGTAAACTCCTGCTTTGTTATGAAGGGGTGTAGCATAGCTTGTTGTGGTGTCCATCTTTCTAACGGGTTCAAATTTAGCACACCGCCTAAAAAGTGGATCAAACACTCCCTATTCTGCATTTCTTGGTCGATAAGTTCTTGGGAGTTCTGTATGCTTTTAGGATACCTGTAGTTTCTAATAATATCTGGTAACTTTCTCCACTTAAAATATTGTTTACTGGGCTTTTCCACTATATTGTATTCTCTGCAAAACTCTTCAATAGTTTTCATACGATGCTTTTGTGTAGAAGAAGAACTTTCTTCTGGTGCCAATTTCTTCATAAATTTTCCAGAGTTTTTACCCATATCTATCATCCACGATGGAGGATATCCAAGCGTGTCTATTATTCTTGTTAATTGGTTATATTCAGAAGCGCCTGGGAAGATCGGTATACCCAAAAATAATTCAGCAACAATACAACCTAACGACCACATGTCAATACTGGTTGAATACGGTATACCCAGTATAATTTCAGGAGCACGATAAAACCTGGACTGGATGTATGTATAAACGGTTCTTGCCTCTTCGCAAGATGAGCCAAAATCAATAATTTTCAATTCCGGCTTATCAGGTGCGCAGAGCAAGATATTCTCTGGCTTCAGATCGCAATGAATCAGTTTGCTTTCCTTCAAAACGCATAACGAATCCAGTATTTGAGTGGTGAATGTTCTGATAAGTTGTATAGAGAGCCCATGAAATTTGTTTTGTTTTAATAATTCGTACAAATTATTGCTTAGTAATTCAAACACTAAACATAAGTGGTTCTTGTGGACAAAGGAGTCATACATCCTTAAAAAATGATGTTTATTAGTAGGGTCTATCTTTTGATTCAGTAGCTCTAAAATTTTAGCCTCCGTTATACTTTGAGTCAAATATTCTGTCCTCGATTTAACCACTTTTACAGCCAATATCTCTTTCGTCAGCAAATTTTGACATTTGACCACTTGACCAAATGTACCTTGACCCAAAATGTCTAGCACAAGGTACTTTCTGTTCTGCTCTACACCCAAAACGTCATTTACATAAAGAATATAGTCACTGTTTATGTTGTCGAATCCGTTGTTACATTTCCCTTCACTGGGCTTCGTAAGTACTCTCTTGGGGTTTTTGGACGTTTGGTAGGTAAATTCTGGAGAACATAAAGAATATGTGGTAATCAGGCTTTTCGTGACACTGACTAGGGGAGATATCGTCTTGGAATTGAGCGACGCACGTCTAAACTTTGGAGTAGCATTTAAGACAGGTTGAAGATCGTTTTTAGAGTTGCAAAGTTGCATCTGAGGAATGGACAATTTCTGACCTTGTACTTCATCTCTTCGTAACTGCTTGAAAGGGGGTTGTAGTGGGGGACTTGTACTAGGAGGATATGCGCTAAGCCTCCTGTAAGGTGACATGACTGGTATGGAGTTTGTTCCTTGATTAGTATTTGAATTTAGGGAAGAAAAATTGGACGAATAATTAGTTGCAGCCAGACTCTGCCTTCTTTGGAAATCTTGACGATCATAAAGGGAGGGAACAAATCTGGATCCAAATTGGGAAGGATGGATAGCGCCCTGCTGGTATACTTGCTGTTGTTGTTGTTGATAGCCAGAAGGATACTGGCCACTGCTATTTCCTGCCAAACTCGTATTAGAGCTGGTGTAAGCGGGATAACTATCGTACTGGAAAGGATTTGGGGCAGGTGCCCTGGCTGGAGGTACAACGAGACTAGATTTACGTCGTCTGTACGCATCTAGACTTTCGTTACTGTTTAAGTCATCGTATTGAGGGGGATACACCAGGTTTTGTTGAGAATTAGTTACTTTTTCCTCATTCCAAGGGTTAACAAAGCAAAATTGAGAATTCTGTTGTTGTTGTTGTTGCTGCTGCTGCTGCTGCTGGTGATGATTCTGATGCTGCTGCTGTGGAGACCTTTGAGAGCCTTGATTTACGTACGATGGATTCCATATACCTCTCCCCATATGGCTATTGTCTGGGCTTGCTCTACCCGAGCCCATACTAGCATCACTGTGGGTCACAAGGGTCGGGCTCAAGGAGTTATTCATGTTGCTATTGGAGCTGGACGAGTCGTTATTATTGGATGAGTTCATGATTGCTCAAATTAGCATGTGAAAAAAAGATAACGAAATTATGTTCCCTTGCACAATGGCTGTTGCTCTTCACCAAAATTCTTCTTTCGATATATTCCCAAATCTAATAGTGAGAAATTTGTGTAATACCCCCAGTAATGGCCCACCAATTGTTTCCTTATATCTGTTTAGCATTGCGACTCATTCATTGTTCAGCCCAGAAGGGGTAAATCTGAGGAGGGGGCATTGCTTGCAATGGTTCAGAAGGGGCGGTTAGGGTTAATAAAGCCATCGCGCTATTTTGATATTTTTATTAGGCCTTTTATATTTTTTTTAGTTTTTTTCTCCAAATCCTAAATCCTTTTTAGGTGTCATTTACGTGCAACGCGACAATAGTGATATTGTCATTCTTCAAACTTTTTGCAAGGTAGCTATTAAACATACCTACACACATACGTACATGCTTAACGGTGAGACAAAAGTAAAGAAAGAGACTTGAATGGGTTGCTGCATCTTAATAAGTTGAGTTTGAGGGCGAAAGTACACAAATATTCATCCGTATTGAAAATATATATATAAGAATATAGAAAAATGAATGTTTCTACATCAACCTTTCAAACAAGACGGAGAAGATTGAAGAAAGTGGAGGAAGAAGAAAATGCAGCTACTCTACAACTGGGCCAGGAATTCCAGCTGAAACAGATAAATCATCAGGGTGAAGAGGAGGAATTGATTGCCTTGAACCTAAGTGAAGCCAGGTTAGTAATCAAAGAAGCTCTTGTAGAACGTAGGAGAGCATTTAAAAGATCGCAAAAAAAACACAAGAAGAAGCATTTGAAGCACGAAAACGCCAATGATGAAACTACGGCAGTAGAGGATGAAGATGATGATCTGGATGAAGATGACGTCAACGCTGATGATGATGATTTTATGCATTCTGAAACTAGGGAGAAGGAGTTGGAGTCTATCGACGTTCTGTTAGAACAGACAACGGGAGGAAATAATAAAGATTTGAAAAATACCATGCAGTATTTAACAAATTTCTCCCGATTTAGAGACCAAGAAACCGTCGGGGCAGTTATACAGCTTCTGAAAAGCACTGGGTTACATCCTTTTGAAGTGGCGCAACTAGGTTCTTTGGCCTGTGACACAGCTGATGAAGCAAAGACTTTAATTCCAAGCTTAAACAATAAAATATCAGACGATGAGTTGGAAAGGATACTAAAGGAATTGTCAAACCTAGAAACACTCTATTAATAACTGTATGTATACGTGTGTGTAACTAGTAATGAATTTTCACCCTGTGGAAGTTAGGCCTATTTAACAGGAAAAAGGACAGGATTTTAAATCTCGTCTTGCTCTTCTTTTAAGAAATATTTGCCGCTACCGTTTTTCCACCATCTCATCAAACAACTATGTGGGGTTATATCTATGACACTTTCATCATCGCTTTTGCATCTACACCTCTGATCGAGCCTAACAGCGTAAGATGCTGGACAGGTGCCAAACGGTGAGTGAAAATAGCCAAGTTCGTCAAAATGAATGATTTCGTCAGGTCTCAGCAGTAGGGAGACACCAATTGAATGTACAGGTGCGTCACCCCACCTTTCGTAGTAAAATCCGCCCTTGGCATCTAAAGTTTCAAAAAAATGCTTATATTCGTCACTTCTGAAGAAATTCAAGTCGCCAATCTCAAAATTCGACCAAAAATGGCACAAATTGTAGTCAGAGTTTGCTTCAACAACGGGATAATGCTTACCAACTAGCCCTGAATCGGTCAAAAATGCATAGGCACTGTCCTCTTTACGTAAAATGGTCTCTTCGCTGGCCACTAAATACTCCTCTACCGCGTCCCATAAGGTTGGTATGGTTTCTTCATATTCATATAATGATATGACAAATCCGTATTTTTTGCCCTTCAATCTCATAACTCTGAACGGGTCATATGGGAAATCGCAATAATACTTGACATTGGGTTCCACCCTAAAGTAGTAATCATAGTTGTCCAGTATTGACTGCCGGAAAAAAAAACCAGAATTAAACCGACACATATTTCTATATGACTTGGATCCCCCATATAAAACACCCTCATCCTCCATGACTCGAAGTCTTTCTTCAAAAAGTGTATCGTTAATCCATTGCGGCCGATTCCAATCTTCTGGTGGTATTAAAGCATATTGGGTCTTCCCACTCGCCATTGATGTTGTAGCTTCAATGAAGTCTTGATCGAAAGGAACGTCATTTAGAAAAGTCCAATCATAATGATACTTGTTGTTAAATCTGTCCTCTAATGATCTCATTGAATCCAATGCCCCTTCTAATTCTGAATTTCTCACCAGCATTAAAATTGTTGCATTTTCTCGTAGGTGAAAAGAATCAGAATCATTCTGTCTGGTATAATTTAAAGTGTAGTCGTCGTAGCTATTGCGGGAAAGTTTTACTTTAGGAAAATAGTTTCTTCTTCGACTTGTATCATATTGTTCTTTTACTCTTTGGGAAAGAGCAGTATACGTACTGTCAATCTTTTGGTATTTTCGTATGAGGAATAACTCTTTGCCAAAAATATAGATCATAAAGGTCCATATTGGTAAGAATATGCCAACGATGTATAGCGAGCCTCCTTTTGCCATTTTAACAATTTCTGATGATAAACTTCTTTAATTTTGATAGCGACTTCCAAGCATTAGATTTGGAGATGATATGAATAAGCAGTGACAGATTATTTCTGCAGATGAAAAATAAAGAGGCGTAGTACTTTGTCTTTAACTTTCCTTTATTAAAAAAATGTATAGAAAATTTCCAAAGCGACCAGTAAAACAGCTAGTTACTCTTCACACACAAAGAAAAGAAGAAAATGAAGGGGAAAGTGGTTATGTGGCAGGTATAGCGAATAAAGAATTTAATTAAAGAATACATTTAAAGCAAATTTTCAACACAAAATATTGAAGGAATAATCAGAAAATTATTTAATTATTGTACATATTATATATTCAAATATTTATTATGAAATATCCCTAACAAAAAGACAATAAAAGGATAATCAATAATAAAAACAAATATGGGCAAAATAATATCATATAGGGGGTCAAGATAAGATAAAGGTAATATAGTTATGGATTTCTTCTCCTTAGAGATTAGTTCAACAAGGTAGCAATGTCGGATGGCAATTCTTCAATTTGAGTGGAGTAGAACTTTTCTAGTTCTCTCATAGCGCCAACGTCTTCGTTAGTAACAAAGTTGATGGCAACACCCTTTCTACCGAAACGACCACCTCTACCGATTCTGTGAATATAGTTTTCTTTGTTAGCTGGTAAGTCGTAGTTAATAACCAAAGAAACTTGTTGGACATCGATACCTCTAGCCAACAAATCAGTGGAGATCAAAATTCTGGAAGAACCACTTCTGAATTCCTTCATGATGGTGTCTCTTTCTTGTTGTGGTAAATCAGAATAGATGGCAGAAACGGTAAATTTGTCGTTTCTTAACTTAGTGGTCAATTCTTCGACCTTTCTTCTGGTGTTACAGAAGATGACAGCTTGAGTAACGGAGATAGAGTCGTATAAATCGGTCAAACACTCGTATTTGTATTCTTCTTCTTCAACATTAACGTAGAATTGTTTGATACCTTCCAAAGTCAATTCATCCTTCTTAACCAAAATTCTAACTGGGTTTCTCATAAATTTGGTGGTAACTTCCAAGACGTCATTTGGCATGGTGGCGGACAATAGAACAACTTGAGTGGTTGGTGGAAGTAAGGTGAAAATTTGGTAGATTTGTTCCTTGAAACCAGAAGACAACATTTCATCAGCTTCATCTAAGATGAACATCTTGATCTTGTCAGTTCTGAATCTACGTCTTTGGATGTTGTCAAAAACACGACCTGGAGTACCAACGACGATTTGAGCATCTCTCAAACCTTCAGCGTCTTCAACAAAGGAAGTACCACCGATACAAGCGTGGACCTTGATGTCCATGTGGAAAGCCAAAGCCATGACAACCTTTTGGATTTGCAAAGCCAATTCTCTAGTTGGAGCCAACATCAAAGCTTGAGGAGCCTTGACAGAGGTGTCAATTCTTTGCAAAGCAGCAATGGAGAAAGTACCGGTCTTACCAGTACCAGATTGAGCTTGAGCCAAGACATCGTGACCTTCAATAATAGGCATGATGGCACGTTGTTGAATGGCAGATGGTTCTTCGAAACCGTAACCGAAAACACCTCTTAACAAGTTTTCGTCCAATTCCATATCATCGAACTTGTAGACGACCTTGTCATAGTTGGTTTGAATTTGGGATTCTTCAATATCAGTAATACCTTCAGACATATTGCAATTACTATTTATTAGTTTCTTGTACACACCAGTCCTTTGTTTAGCGAACCTTTTTTTTTCCTACTATGTGTATTGGGATCTGCTGTTTCCTTCTCCTTGAGATGAGATTTCTTTTATATATGATGCTGAAAAAAAAATAAAAAAATTTCGAAAAAAAGAAAAAGGTACGCAAAATCAACGCTTTCACCCGGCCTTTTGTATTCGTCTGATGTGACGACTGTACAGCTAATGTATACTATGTAGTAGTTTAGTTGAATGATTGATAGCTAAGAGGTAGAGGGATGGCATCAGGTATCAGGCTTTGGGAATGCTCTTTGGACGCGGTCTAAATAATCCGTAGACTCCCAATCAAATTTAAAAGCAGATTGCGGCTTAGATGTCGGTTTCTCAATATCATGTTTCTCTGCAGTACTCTTCTGCGAAGCATTTCGATCTACTGAGGTTATATCCAGGTCAACGTGCTTTTGATTTTCTCTTTTACCATGATTCAACAGGTCTTGAAGACAAGGAGGTTCGTGGTAAAAATTTGTCTCTGTTTCAATATTGCCCAATTGCAAGTGTGTGAAGTAGTTACTTAAGTGGCATTCACTATAAAGTTCACGCTGTGTACTTCTCCACAGCTGGTAATAGTGGTCGTCATAGTCAGTTGTATTACGGGACCATGGCTTAAACGTTCCAATGAAGTGAATAAGTCTGATGTGTTGTTGGAAAAAATTCATGGCTGGTGAAGACTGGTATCCGTAGTTGGGCATGGTTACGTTGTAGGTGAAGGGGAGGCGTATCCATTCCATGAGTGGAGACACCTTATGCAAAACCTCTTTGCTGTAGTTGCAAATAGGATTAAAAAATTGATTGAAGATTCCTTGATCAGCACCATCAATCGATACAGTTTTAATCAAAAAATCTTGTAAACTTGTTGCCATATCTAAATCAGGAATTAGTAGTAGTACACCGGTGTTGAACATGTCAGGCCATCCGATGTCTGGAACCGCAGCAATCTGGAATCTTGTTTGTTCAGGGTATAATCGTAGGATTTCAAAAAATTCTTTATTTAATGGTAAAGTATCAGCATCTAAAAATAAAACCTGATCGAACTGCACCAGTTCCCACAGTCTAGCCTTGAGTAAAGTATGAGATAGCTCAGGCCTTTTCAACAGTTCAAGATTTGCCTTATTCTTCTCTATGCTCTTCTCTTGATCCTTTAGCGGTTCAATAATGATAATCTCTTTAAAAAGACTTCTAATTAAAGCTATTTCCTGAGGTTTAAACTCATCTCCAAACAATTTTTTTTCAATTAGCAGGCATAAGGTTATCTCATCTTCCACTACAGCGTGTTTCAAGAGTTTTTGTAATTGGTACGCTAAAGTCAATGCGCCAGGTAAATAGTCCCGTGAATACAGCAATGTACAGATGGCAACTTTCTTGGCCATAGCTCCGTAACAAACCTTACTTCTGATAGATATTCAAAAAAATGACACGATGTATAAGTAAAAAAATGCTTTTGGAGGTGGATGCGCTATCCTTGATCTACTCCCCTCATCTTTATATGTCATAGTAAGTGTAAACAAAACCCTTAACGGCTACCGCGCGGTGACGAATCAATGCGATTTTGTTTTCGAACAGTGCTATTTCAAGGATAACGAAAAATCTACCTAGATTGGCACATCAGTGCCTTATTTTCCGTCTTTGCCTCTTGATATATGTTCTTTTTTTATTGTTCTTTTGTTATTGTAGTTGTTGCATGTACGTAAGTTATATATAGATTAAATATTGATAATATAATAGAAAATAAATGATAGGGAAACGTTGAATAAACGACTTCCCCTCTTCTTTTTATTCAATATTTATCTTTTTAACGGGAGTAAGACCAAACGTTCTTCAACAAACCATCGTTTTGAGCCAAACGGTTCAAAGAGTCATCGGATTCACCTCTGGATCTAACGTAACCGGACAAAGCGTAAGTGATGTATTCACCTGGAATGGCGCGGCCTTCTTCATCAACCTTGGCAACGTTGATTTGAACAGAAGCGTGGTCATCGGCTTTGATGATTCTGTTGGTAGCAGAACACTTTCTTGGAACATATAATTCAACCTAGTAAAAAAAGAAATTATTCAATGTTAGTACATTTGCGCTTATATTCTTGTAAAATTATTCTGCACATGAATGAAAGAAAAGTTCTAAGAGTAGTTCTGGAATATGGAAACCCACTAATTCGGAATTATGATGTCTTTTCAGCATATCTCTCTTGGGATTCCAATTTTGTCGTTAAAACGCCACATTTCTTAGAGATGTGTACTTAGACCACACATGATAAAGTATCAGGTAACACTTGTGCCAATTTAAATGGGTTATTTGCATTTTCTTGAATTTGATGTATTACTAACCAATATGATTATAAACCCATGTTGGTCCCACCCTATTTGTACCACTAATCTTGCACACTTAACTTATTATAATTTTATTTTTCTGTCGATGCTCCCTTGTCTGTCCACGCTTACTCAGTCCTCTTCTTTCTTCCTTTGCGCGCCATCATCTGCTATAATTTACGTACTAATTGACCCTTATCGTTTTCCATTTTGGCTTATTGATATTCTTTTATTTTTTTATCAGATTTTTAACTGAAATTCCCCTTTAAAGTCAAATTCGTTAACAATGTTTATAAAACTTTCAATCCTATAATCCTCAATTACTAGTTCTTACATTATACAGAGCCGAGATTCGCTTCAAACGGACCCACTAGCCAGCTGGTATGGTTCCCACCACCGATGAAGAGAACCAGAATAAAGGCAGTGGTCTCACTAGCGAACTCGCTCGAAGCGTGCCCACCAGCTCCCGGCGAGAGACGCGGCGAAACATAAAGCATTTATTTCATTCCTTAAAAGTTATGGAGATGTATGGATGTATAAAGTGTACGGGTGTAAACACATTGTCGTCAAAAGGTAATCTCCCCAGAAGTTTTCACTCCTATATAGAAACACGGATACAACCTCGATAGTGCTTTCTTTGTCCCATTTTATTATGCTACTTGTTGCATTATTTTTGGTTTTTCAAGCCTACGTTTTGGACTCTCAGTCCCTGATGCGGATAAGTATTTTACATAATTTACGTTACTATGGCAACAGTACATATGTAGAAAAGTGAAAGAGAAAAAAAAAGAAGAGAGAACTTAAGTAGATGTATGTTCAACCAGCTATTGTTGGAACCAAATATGTGCAAAATATCGCCAGATATTCATTTCACGAATAACAAGGCAAAAATGTTGCAAAAAATGTTTCTTAGTACCAAATTGAACTACTGCCTTTATCATGTGACTGAACTACGCTTGGCTGTTTTGTTTTTCCCTCACCTTGCGCTAAAGTTGTCGTCACATTATAAGGGCAGTAAGAAAAAGCAGAGTTTAAGAAAGTTTGTTTACATACAACCATCACGTAGAGGAAATTCTTCAAACCTACCAGACCAGCGGACACAAGCCATTTGTATAGATAAAAAATGGTAGATGGACTGAATACCTCGAACATTAGGAAAAGAGCCAGGACTCTCTCTAACCCCAATGACTTTCAAGAGCCTAATTACTTGCTGGATCCCGGTAATCATCCCTCAGATCATTTTCGAACTCGAATGTCCAAATTTCGGTTTAATATTAGAGAGAAGCTGTTAGTGTTTACCAACAATCAATCATTCACATTAAGCCGCTGGCAAAAGAAGTACCGTTCTGCGTTTAATGATCTCTACTTTACTTATACTTCCTTAATGGGATCGCATACCTTCTATGTTCTGTGTTTACCTATGCCCGTGTGGTTTGGATATTTTGAAACAACAAAAGATATGGTTTATATCTTGGGATATTCTATCTACTTGAGTGGTTTTTTTAAAGATTACTGGTGCTTGCCCAGGCCTAGAGCACCTCCATTACATCGAATTACGTTAAGTGAATATACAACGAAGGAATATGGTGCTCCAAGCTCCCATACAGCAAATGCAACAGGAGTGAGTCTCTTGTTTCTCTACAACATCTGGAGGATGCAAGAATCTTCTGTCATGGTCCAACTATTGTTGTCATGTGTGGTTTTATTTTATTATATGACTTTGGTTTTCGGTAGAATATACTGTGGGATGCATGGCATATTAGATTTAGTAAGCGGTGGGCTCATTGGAATAGTGTGTTTCATTGTTAGGATGTATTTCAAGTACAGGTTTCCGGGTTTACGCATTGAGGAGCATTGGTGGTTTCCTTTGTTTAGTGTGGGATGGGGTCTTCTTCTTTTGTTTAAACATGTTAAGCCCGTAGACGAATGTCCTTGCTTCCAAGATAGTGTTGCGTTCATGGGCGTTGTGTCAGGTATTGAATGCTGTGATTGGTTGGGCAAAGTGTTTGGAGTCACCCTGGTGTACAATTTGGAACCTAACTGTGGCTGGCGGTTAACCTTAGCCAGGCTGCTGGTGGGCCTACCGTGCGTTGTTATCTGGAAGTACGTGATCAGCAAACCGATGATCTACACGTTATTGATCAAAGTTTTCCATCTGAAGGATGACAGAAACGTTGCGGCAAGAAAAAGACTGGAGGCCACGCACAAAGAAGGTGCAAGCAAGTACGAATGTCCATTATATATTGGAGAGCCCAAGATTGACATTCTAGGTAGATTTATTATCTATGCTGGCGTTCCATTCACCGTTGTAATGTGCAGCCCCGTCCTATTTTCCCTCTTAAATATAGCATAAAACAAAAGGAACAAAAAAAAAAAAATAGACAAAATGTAGTGTAAATGTATCCGTTTCTAAATTAAGTACTTATAAAAAAATATGTAACTGAAAAAGTCATGTTGTATAAAAATTTGAGGCACCGTACCAGGACCCCAAAAGAAGAATAGGTTAAAGTCATCATCATTAATAAACCAGGAAAGAAAAGAGCATAATTAAGATACGCCTACAACTTTGGCGCGTGAGCCAAGTGTCTTCTGGTAGCTAGTGAGGCACTCAAGGGACCATATGTCTTGGCATTTTCTCTATATTCCTTAAAAGAGTTGAACGAGTTGCCCGGAGATCTCTTGAAAATAGTGCTGGCCATGGCGCTAGCGGCTATCCTTGAGACACCCGCGGAGGCGGCTGAAGAAGAGACGGCGGCGGCTAATCTGGTACTTTGGGCGATCATTTAATACGTTTATTTACTGTCTTATGAATGTAATATTTAAACTTGTGCGTAATCATTAAAACAAAGGTGAAAAATCACATTAAACATCTCCCTACATTACTTTCGGTTTATTCTTTTATATGTGTGAAACTTTCTCTCTGCACCAGGAAGTGGTCATGCTTGATGCTCGGCTCCCACCGGAAAAACTAACTTGCGGGCGGGAAATTGATCCCTGAAGTCATGCCCCTCACCTTCATTCGTGGATCTTATCTCCAGAGCAACCAAATGTGGAAATGGCATGACACCCCCCCACACACGTTCCGCCCACTTTTTTTCAAATGTGTGACACACCCATACCCCATAATGTTGCACGTGACAGGTTTGTATCACGTGCTTCTTAGGGTTTTGTTTTAGGTCTGAGACATTTTAGGGTTTTTTTTCATCAAGTCTAGATCGTTTGTAACGAACGATTGCTCCTTTTTTCTTTTTTTTTTGCTTTTTTTTTATACTCACCGTTTACTGTCATTATGTCTCTCGAGAAACTGGGCGTGTGTGCTAACCAAGACTGGATCACCTTTACATAGCACTTATTGCATTTCTTGGTGTTTCGTACCCTACAATTGACAAAAGTAATTTTGTCGTTCATTTCTTCATCGATTCTTTCCTCTTTCAACAACTTCCTTATTTTATCTTGGGATCGTAACTTCACTTAATTAATCACGATTCCCATATTCGTTAACACCTCTTAAGGTTTGCTGTAAATATATTTATGTTATAAAAAAAGAAGATATTATGGTAGAAAACTCGTCGAGTAATAATTCAACAAGGCCAATTCCAGCAATACCTATGGATCTACCCGATTATGAGGCGCTCCCCACCCACGCGCCATTGTACCATCAACTTATAGCGGGTGCATTTGCTGGTATAATGGAACATTCAGTGATGTTCCCGATAGATGCCCTTAAGACGCGAATACAATCAGCCAACGCGAAATCGCTGTCTGCCAAGAATATGCTTTCGCAAATATCTCACATCTCTACTTCCGAAGGAACTCTAGCCCTATGGAAGGGTGTTCAGTCTGTCATACTAGGTGCGGGACCTGCGCATGCAGTGTATTTTGGTACGTATGAGTTCTGCAAAAAAAATCTTATCGATTCGAGTGATACGCAAACGCACCATCCTTTTAAGACAGCTATCAGTGGTGCCTGTGCCACCACGGCATCTGACGCATTAATGAACCCATTCGACACAATAAAACAGAGAATCCAACTCAATACCTCGGCATCAGTATGGCAAACCACAAAGCAGATTTACCAATCTGAAGGTTTGGCAGCATTTTATTATTCTTACCCAACCACCCTAGTAATGAACATCCCATTTGCAGCATTTAATTTCGTCATATATGAATCATCCACAAAATTTTTAAACCCATCAAATGAGTACAACCCCCTCATACATTGTCTGTGTGGCAGTATCAGCGGATCGACATGTGCGGCGATCACAACACCTTTAGACTGCATAAAGACAGTACTGCAGATAAGGGGCAGTCAAACAGTTTCGTTGGAAATTATGAGAAAGGCGGATACTTTTAGTAAAGCAGCCAGTGCCATATATCAAGTTTATGGCTGGAAAGGGTTTTGGAGAGGTTGGAAACCAAGGATAGTGGCAAACATGCCGGCTACTGCTATATCATGGACAGCTTATGAATGTGCAAAACATTTCCTAATGACGTATTAGTTGGTTCTTACATGTCATATTATTTTCCATTCATTTTGCATCTCAGAAGATTATGTGTATATTATCATTTTCCTGTTGTGACTTTATGTACATTTATATATACAAATTTAATTTGATAATCCCAAAGCTTGAGCTCTTTCCCTCAACGAAAAGTTTTCATTTTTTCTTCATTACTTTATATATCTATGTTTAGTATACCCAAAGGGTATTTCGGACGCAGGCAAGCTGCCATTATTTATAGCGGAAACTCTAAGAGTGGTAAATCTATTTCTAAAAAAAAAAAAGATTCATTCAAGCGCCCTCCTTGGTTAGTTAGTTAGAAACATGTATTCAGAGGGAATTAAATAAAGATGAGTATAATTAGTTCTTGGTTACTTGTCTCTATTATTTGCTTAACTACTTCTATTGTAACAAAATTGCAAGCTGCTGGAGTTACTACCCATCTATTTTATTTAACAAGAGGTGCTCCCTTAAGTTTAAAGGAAAACTATTATCCTTGGTTGAAAGCTGGTTCTTTCTTTCCGGATGCTTTGTACTCATGTGCACCTTCAAATAAGGATTGGTCTGATTTTGCAGAATTCACTCATTGGCCCAATTTCTTAATGATTGCAGTATCTTATTGGCAGCAAAAGTATGGTCAGAACGATCGACTTCGGGGAACTCACGGCTCACTCGCACTAAAGTCATTTTTAATAGGGGTATTCACTCATCAGATAGTTGATGTTTCCTGGCATTCGTTAGTTACCGATTATAGAATGCACGGACTACTCCGAGTTCTCAGCGAAACAGAATTTGATGGAGATATTGAAACTGCTCATACGTTTTTAGACGTTATGGGTGAATTCCTCACCTTAAATAATGTAATCCGTGACAGTAATAATAACGAAAATTGGGATTTTTTAACTCGCTCTGATTGGAAATTGCCCAGAGAAGAGGATTTAATGGAAATTATAAGGAACGCTGGACTTTCAAAGGAAAAGTTGTCCTACGCAGAACTGGAATTTTGCGTTAAAAGAGGAATGGCAGCGGCTATTAGTGAAGGGTACCTATTCCGCTCTCAAAGAAACCAATTGTTAACTAATATTTACTCAACATCCCCCAGGGCTAATGATCTAATACTGAATCATTGGCTAGGAGGGCAGTCCAATTTGGTTGCAATGCTCCAAAGATGCGTGCCTTTCTTCGAGACTTTGTTTCATGACGAGAATACTAATGAAGCTCAAGCAGAAGAACTGAGATTATGTGCTAATTTACCGCCAGTATCACAAAAACGGATAAATGCACGACCTTTGGTCTCTTCATTAAAAGCACGTAAGGGAAATAGCCACATTGTCGTATCTCCCATGAAATCATTTTCCGATTTTGGCACAAGCCTGACTATGGGAAAATTTCGAGAAGACAACAAGGATTATCTCGCTGTAAGTGCACCACTTGAAGACACAGTTGGTGCAATCTATATAGTTCCATGGGATATTCTAACTGTAGCAAGAAAAGAGGATTTTAGCATTTTACAACCCATCACTGCCATGTACGGTTCAAAGGTCGGGACATACAAGGCAAGTGATGTTGACTACCTACTCGTTTCACAGCCTGGTACCTGTACAATCGACTTTTACTTCAAAGGAGTAAAAATACTGACAATCAAGGATGAGACCACCGAAGAAGCACATCAGTTACAATTTGCTGTAACAGGTAATTTTTATGATGATAAGATTCCTGATTTGGTGGTGTCAAGCCCAAGTTATGGTGCCAACGAAACTGGAATTGCAACATTTATCCCAGGATCTTCCATAATAAGCTATTTGACCAATTCAGACAAATATCAAGTAGTTGATATCTCAACTTTTAAGGGCGTTATTAACCTTGACGGGTACCCTATGAAAATACCATTTCAGCATTTCGGGGCAACAATTCAGATATCTGACACGACTGACAAACAAAAGTTAATATATATTACATGTCAAAGTCTTGGTACTGTTTTTGTTTATTCGAGTAATGATTTACACGATTTGTCCATCCCAATATATTATATAACGAAAAATGGCGTCATTCCAGCAAAGGACAGTGACCACGTTGAGTGGCATATAATTCCCTCAAAAGAACATGGTATGTTCGGTGCAGCCATATATTCTTGGAATTTTGAAGGTATGAGTTTTGTAGCCGTATCTCAACCAATGTTTGACACTGTGTTTATATATATTGAGAAGTCTGGGCAAATAGAGTTTTTCTTAAAACTGGTTCTAAAGATTAAGACAAAATCAGATTCAATCCCGGATGAGTTTGGTTCATCTTTGCTGTTTAATGACGAAGAAAAGAAATTGTACGTTTCCTCCCCAGGCAGTTTCGATGCAAGAGGAAGTATATGGAAAATTAGTATGGATGAGCTATTAAAGGCGGGAAACGATCCGAAGCGCAAAACCCTTTTGATTAATAATTTAAGGCATCTCATGCTCATAAATCCTGACAAAAGTAGCAAGGGTGTGTCAAATTTTGGTAATAGCATGATTTTGGGTCCCCAAAATCACCTTATAGTAGGCATTCCCCAATATGGGTATGGAAATTTTGATCACATGCAGCTAACCGGTAGAATCCTGGTACTTTAATGATAAGTTATTATGTACAAGCATCGGTTTAGTTCAATTACATTAATTTAATACTTGAAAAGCATATTTGGCAATATGCGCTATATATATTCTGATGTCATTTGCTTCTATTTACATTTCATTCATTTTTTTTCTCTGAATCCTTTTTTGCAATTTTTCTTGCCTCTCCTTCTTTCTCAATTCCTTTAACGCCCTCTTATCGTTGTTTTGTGGTTTAACGTCCTTTGGTATAAGTTTCATTATCATTTTCGAGTTCATGTTACCTAGCAGAACAGGATCATTAGCATATTCGCTAACTATCTCTTTCAATGTCTCCAAGACAGCAGCTCTTTTCTGGAAAACTGATTCTGGTAGCCTGGGTGGTTCACCTTTTTGAGAGCGGTCCAGCTCCTCAAAATTTTCAAGCCAATTGTTTGAATTTATGTTATTCTTGTCATCAAGATATAACGTTACTTTATTCCCTTTTTTCAATAGCGAAACTATTTCGTGAGCCTTCTGCCTTTTTAAATCATCGCTTTCAATCTGCCATGATATTTTAATATGCTTCAAGTTATCTTCTTTTTTATCAGTCACCAAATTCTTGTAAGACTTATTCAGTACTCCCAATTCCATCAGTTCCTTTTCCTTTTTTTTAGCCAGAAAGTCTGAATATTTTTTTAAGGCTACACGACTTTCGACTATCTTAACAAGTGGAATTTGATTTTCATTATCGATTTGCTCTACATTAACAATACTGAGTCCAACTTTATCGAGATCAATGCCCTTGGCAAAATACCGAATATTGGATGCTTCAATTCGGTGGGTAGTGGGATCCACAACTTTGATGTTTCCCTTGTGATTTTTTTTGAATATCTCACTAACAACTGAATTAGCTGCCTCTTTAGCTCGATCTGTCCCGGTGCTCCAAGTAATCAGGATTTTTTTCCTGTTAGTAGCATTCCTTGGCACTTGTTTCGGGCGCTTAATATACTCTTTAGGAAAAGCAGCATTTCTTGCCACATTTCCATGACTTTGCTCTTTAAGATTTGCCAGCTCACGTTTACGTTTCATTGCGTTGCGAAATATATCTGTGGTAGATGATGCATTGTCTCTGCTGAAGTATTTTGTGCAATGAAAATATCTAAAACTTTTTAAAAACAGCATCTTCTGTGAAAGAACATCACTCAAAGGAACTTTTAACATATCCACGGACCTGATGTTACCTCCTTACTGTGTATGCATCAGGTATGCATTTTGTGATATATAGCTGTTATAGTTTTCTGAACTTACTTTTTTAGACCCTTAAAGTTCTTACCGTCGCGGGAAAATTCAGGTAAAATTCAAGAGCTCAGGATGAAAACTAGACAAAAGGAACGAGATTACCTTCAACTCCTATGCCTTAAACATTTTTTGTTTCCTCAAGAAAATTTGTTTACAAAATCATTCCATCTTTTGTTTTAAATAAAAACTCGACTTTGGGAAATCATATTATTGAGTGTAATATACAAATAAAAATATTGGTTAAAAAAGTTTAATAATAGATTATAAATTTAAAATACGGATAGGTCTCTTATCATTCACATATCAACACCCATGACCATGGCCAACAAAGCCATTCTGACGAACAAACCATACTTCATTTGTCTGAAGTAAGCAGCACGATGATCGTAGTCCACTTCCTCTTTGATTTCATTTACACGAGGCAATGGATGCATGATAGCCATATTTTCTTTGGCGTGTGCCAAGATCTTGTTGTCCACGATATAAGTATCCTTCAGACGTGCATATTCTTCAGGGCTATTGAATCTTTCTTCTTGGACCCTTGTACAATACAGAACATCGGTCTTTGAGATGATATGAGGGGTTAATTCAATGCTCTCAACACCAAGTAAGCCAGCTTTTCTTAGCTCTTCTCTTAATCCTTCTGGTAACCTCAATTCCGGAGGAGAAACAAGATTAATTCTGACTTGATAGTGCATTAACAAACGACACAATGAATGTACGGTTCTACCATGTTTGAGATCACCCATGAAAGTAACAGTAATACCATTAACAGTACCGATTTCTTCACGAATCGTAAACAAATCCAAGAAGGCCTGCGTAGGATGCTCGCGAGAACCATTACCACCATTAATAATTGGAACAGGAGAATATTTAGCGGCGATATGAACAGACATTTCTTCTGAATGACGCATGACAATGGCATCACTGTAACAAGCCAAAGTTCTGATAGTATCTTGAAGGGTTTCACCTTTCTTGACAGAAGACACCAATGGATTAACATTTACAATTCTACCACCCAAACGTTCCATAGCAGCAATGAATGAAGAACAAGTACGAGTAGATGGTTCAAAGAAAATTGTAGTAATAACGTGGCCTTTCATTAAATCTAAGACACCTTCTCTTGCGACAGCTGCCCTTAGTTCTTGTGCAACAGCAAACAACACATGGAAATCAGAACGTTTGAATTGTTTGATAGACAATATATGTCTTCCGCGGAATGGATTGTTACTACGGATCAAATTCTGGATGGCGCCTGGAGCAACAAGTTCTCTTGGTGGCCTTGAAGACATCAATTTTTGTTCCAAAGGCTGTTCTGGAATTGCATCCTCCGCGGCATCTAAATTATCAGCGATTGCTTCTTCCGTGATCGAGAACCTTCTTTTAGCACTAGTAGATTGGAGCTCTGCGGAAGCAGTTATGGAAGCTGGACTTGGATTAACAATGCATTTTCCTTTGGCGCCTGGTGAAACTAATTCACCGCTCAAAACTAATGTTTCGCCATTATAGACAACACGCTCAATACCACCGTTCATATCTTTGTTGAATGGTGACCATCTCTTATTACGTCTGAAAGAATAATCCAAATCAATTTCGACAACTGAGTCCTGAGTAGGGATGTTGAAAATTTTAGCGGGATTGTCATGCAGACGAAGGACGATATCATCAATGGTTAATTTACCTTCTTCAACAGCAGCCAACAATAGTGGTAATGAATCTTTGATACCCATACCAACATCAACCTTGTTACCTGTGACATTTGCCAAGGCGACAGGAAGAGCACCGACAGAGAAAGCATCGATACTATCAAGGTTGTTCCAGAAAAACTCTTGATCTTCCTTAGTAGGCAAGAAAACTGCCTCCGGATAGTCATCTTGGGCAATAAACAAAGAATAAATATTGACATCACAAGTCACTCTAGGGTCTTTTGCCTTGACCGTCATGATCAAAGCTAAATCTTCCTTATTCGAAACACCAGTAATGTGAATAGATCTGTTTTGAAGGGAGGTTAACAATAAAACCGATGCCAAATCTGCAGTTTTAGCTTCTGCAATCACTTGCTTTTCAGTTGGCCACTGATTCAGAAGTTCAGCTACTGCTGTGATCTTGTTCTTTAATTCACGTAGGGGCAAAAACAATGCTGTCACTTTGCTAGCAGATTGCGTAACACTATGAGCATTGTGTGCTGTACCAGCAATAGTGAAAGAAAAGTCAGTGTAAGATGAATCTTGGGAAACAGAGTTTGCGGCCTTCAAGGATGCAACGTCAGTAATAACAGGTCCGCTGATGGATCTGGGCATCAATTGACAGTATGTAAAACCGGATTCCAAAAATAGACGTGTGGTCTCCTTCAGTTCAGCTGGGCCTTTGATAACATGGGATGCATTCGGAACATAAGTTGCGATATTGATTAAACCAGGTAAGGTAATAGTTCTGTGGGAAGTTTGTGCATCACGTTCAGAAACATCTAAAGTGATATTTCTTGAAATGGCTTCAATCAACAATTTTGCACATTTAACGTTAGTAACCAACGGAACCGAATAATCGACAGCCAAACGACGTGTTTTATACCCCTTTGAAACATAGGATGCAGGACGACGGAACCTGTTGGCAGAAGGCAAGTTGATGTAAAGGTCAATTTCATTATTAGCCAAATGTTGAGTAAGTGAGTATTCTGATTTTTGATCATCATCATCCTTGTTTAAAACCTCCAGATATTGGACGGCAATACCATGTTCAGATAAAAAGTCAGCAGTACCTGATGTTGCAAATAATTTATATCCCATGTTGTATAGTTTTTGTACGGAAGAAAGCAATTCTTGTTTTTCCTTGTAAGAACCAATAGACAATAAAATATTCTTCTTTGGAAGTTTGAAGCCGGTTGCCAACAAAGACTTTAAGTATGCTTCATACTTCGAGTGGCCAAAAGTAGCGACTTCACCAGTAGAGGCCATTTCAACACCTAAGACTGGATCAGCTCCTGCTAAACGTGGGAAAGAGAATTGTGGTACTTTAACGGCGACATAATCATCTGGTAATTTTTCAACAGGATAAGGCGTCAAAGGCAAACCCATTATGGCCTTTGTTGCCAATTCAATCAGATTGACGCCAACAACCTTTGAAATGAATGGGAAAGATCTCGAAGCACGAACATTACATTCTATGACCTTGATTTCATTGTCCTTTGCAATGAATTGGATGTTGTATGGACCTGTAATTTTCAAAGCCTTACCAATTTTAGCAGTGGCGACAACAATTCTATCCACAGTTTCAGGAGCCAAATCTTGAGGTGGAACGATTAATGTTGCATCACCCGAGTGGACACCTGCATTTTCAACATGCTCAGAGACAACATGCATAACCAATTCACCATTTCTTGCAACTGCATCCATTTCAATCTCCTTTGCGTTTTCAATATATTTAGTGATAACAACAGGATAATCACGTGAAACTTCGACGGCTTGGTTTAAGTAGGATTCCAAATCGTTTTTAGAATAAACAGTATTCATGGCGGCACCGGATAACACATAAGATGGACGTACCAAAACTGGATAACCCACCTTTTCGGCAAAAGATTCAGCTTCGTCCATGGATGTCAATTCTTTCCAAGCTGGTTGGTCAACACCAATTTGATCCAACATACGAGAGAACTTGTAACGGTTTTCAGCAGAATCAATCATGTCAGGGGATGTACCAAGAATCTTTACATTTTCACGATGTAAAGTCATGGCGATGTTGTTGGAAGTTTGACCACCCATTGATACGACAACACCGCTTGAGTTTTCAATCTCGTAAATATCCAAAACTCTTTCAAGGTTGATGGTTTCAAAGTATAGTCTATCAGCCTCATCATAATCTGTGGAAACAGTTTCTGGATTATAGTTGACCATGATAGTTTTGATATTGTTGGCACGTAATGTTCTAACTGCAGTAACAGCACACCAATCAAATTCGACAGAAGAACCGATACGGTAAACACCAGAACCCAAGACCATAACACCGTGGTCATCAAAGGATAAATCGTGTGAGTCAGCATTGTATGTCATGTATAAATAGTTCGTGTAAGCGGGGAATTCAGCGGCAACTGTATCAATTTGTTTGACAAATGGTGTAATTCCATATTCTTTTCTTAATCTACGGATGGCAACTTCGTTGGAATCCAAAAATCTTGCAATCTGTCTGTCATCAAAACCTAACTGCTTAGCCTGTCTTAAAACTAAGGAAGGTAATTCCTCTTTAGTACCAAATGAACTAATTTTCTCAGCAAATTGGACCAAATCGTGCAGTTTGTTTAAAAACCACTTATCAATTCTAGTCATTTCCCAGACTTTATCAACAGAATATCCCTTCTTAGCAAAAGCATTTGCAATGGCGAAGACACGCATATCCGTAGGGTTGTTCAACTCGTAATCAATGTCGATATCTAGATCTGTCTCATTGAATCCGAGGTTAGCATATTCTGTGGATCTGATAGCTTTTTGAATAGCTTCTTCGAAGGTTCTACCGATGCTCATAACTTCACCAACAGATTTCATTGATGAAGATAATTCGGTAGAAACTCTGGTGAACTTCTTCAAATCCCATCTTGGCATTTTGACAACACAGTAGTCTAGAGAAGGTTCAAAACAAGCACATGTGGATTTTGTGACGGAATTCTTAACTTCATTTAATGGGATATTCAAACCTAACTTAGCCGCAGTGTAGGCCAATGGGTAACCAGTAGCCTTAGAAGCTAAAGCAGAGGAACGTGACAAACGCGCATTAACTTCAATGATGCAATAATCCTTAGAAACGGGATTTAAAGCATATTGGATATTACATTCACCAACAACACCTAAGTGTCTAATAACATTAACAGCAGTAGTTCTTAACATATTGTAATCTTCATCAGATAAAGTTTGAGATGGGGCTACAACGATGGAATCACCGGTGTGAATACCTAGTGGATCAAAATTTTCCATATTACAAACAGTAATACAGTTGTCAAAAGCATCACGAACAACTTCATATTCGACTTCTTTCCAACCTTTCATAGATTTCTCGACTAAAACTTGAGGTGAGGATGAAAATGCAACATTACATAGATCAACCAATTCTTTTTCATTATTAGCGAAACCGGAACCTAAACCTCCCAATGCATATGCAGCACGTACAATAACTGGGAAACCGATCTCCTTGACAGCGGCCAATGCCTCGTCCACTGAATTAGCAGCTTGAGATTTCGCACATTTTTCATTAATTTCGTCAATGGCATTACTGAAGAGTTCACGGTCTTCCGTGGTAATAATAGTATCGATTGGAGTACCCAATACTTTAACTCCTAACGCCTCAAATTCATCTTTCATGGCTATACCAACAGATAAAGCAGTTTGTCCACCAAATGTCACATAAATGGCGTCCGGCCTTTCATGTAAAATAACTTTTCTCACGAACTCTGCAGTAACAGGAACAAAATAAACCTTATCAGCCAACCCTTTCGAAGTTTGGATGGTAGCAATGTTTGGATTAATTAAAATTGTATAGATACCTTCTTCTTTCAAAGCTTTGATGGCTTGAGAACCAGAGTAGTCAAATTCACCAGCTTGACCGATGGACAAACCACCAGAACCGAGAACTAGAACCTTCTTCGCTTCGATTCTAGGGTGTGCCTTAACGTTATCCTCTAATAGGCCACCTGGGAAAGCGATTGGTTTCAACACTTGTGTATACTTGAATTCTTTAACTGCTTGGATAAAAACGTCAAACAAGAATTCTGTATCTCTTGGGCCAGGTGTGGATTCTGGATGGAATTGGACGGAAAAATAAGGTAATTCAGAATGATAGATACCTTCGTTAGAGTCATCATTCGCGTTAACAAACAATGGCTTCCATCCGGAAGTTAGAGTGTCAACATCCACAGCGAACCCATGGTTTTGAGATGTTATGTAACAACGACCACTTATAGTTGATGTACAAGGTATGTTATGACCACGGTTACCAAATTTTAGTTTTAGGGTGGATGCACCGGCAGCTCTTGCTATCAATTGATGACCGAGACAAATACCGAATACTGGCGTCTTTTTAGCCTCCAGGACATTTGACAATCTTTGAGATAGATCATCTAGAACAGATGGATCACCTGGACCATTTGAAATAAACAGACCATCATAATCTTCTTTAGTGAAATCGTAGTTCCATGGAACAACTTTCAATTCTACACCCCTTTTGATAAAACAACGAATTTGATTGTATTTCATACCCACGTCAATGGCTAGAATCCTTAAAACTTTACCATCGGGTCCGGTTTGCAATTCGATGTGCTTATTGTCTGCTGGAGGAACGTACAATTTAGGTTCATTGATGGAGACCTTAGAAACTAGGTTTTGAACATTTGGATCCACCCATTCAGGAACATCAAACGCACTTCTCCAAGAGGAAGATCTGGAGATGGTTCTGTCAGAGCCGCTTTTTTCCAAAGACAACCTACCCAACATTGAACCTGCATCTCTCAAATGCTTGGTCAATGATCTTGTATCAACACCATAAACAGCTGGGATCCCTTCATTTTGTAACCATTTACCTAAGGAAGATTTAGCAAGATAATGAGAGTACTCGTCGGTATAGTGAGAAATAACTAAACCGGCAATATGGATTCTATTACTTTCAAAATATCTTGGCAATTCTTCGACCAATTCATCTCTCAAGTGCATATCTGGGACACCATAATTGCCTACCAATGGGTAAGTGATGACTAAGATCTGGCCTTCATAAGATGGATCGGTCACAGATTCAGGATAACCAACCATACCAGTTTGGAAAACTAATTCACCAGCGACGGATTTCTCAGCACCAAATGAATAACCTTGTAAGACCGTGCCGTCCTTAAGTTCCAACGTAACCAGACGGTCACCCGTAGATTCCATTGGAGGGGTGATTGGAGCAGTGGGAGCAATAGTGGCCATATTATGATTGTTATATTCTATTAGGTAAGGTTTATGTGTTGTATGCTGCAATTAGTTATGGATTTCTATCGTCGTTAATATTAATGTTAGTAATTGTTGATCGTTCAAGCCAGATGCCGATATAAAATCAGAACTAATTGAAGAGATTGATTTGCTTTCGTGCCATGAAGATCTCTATCAATTGCGATTCTTTTCTTTTTTTTTTCTTTCTTTTTTTTCTTTCCTATTCCAGGTAATGAAAAACGACATCATCGCAGAGTCAAACGGCTTCTATTTTCCACGCCCAGATACTAAAATACGCGCCCACTGATATTGCGACTGGCATCGCATGGTCTGAATAGATGGCAACATTAAGGCTTCTCAAAAGTAATCATAAAAAACATACTCAAATTTGAATGCTAACGGATTATAATGTTTCCTTTTTCTTTCAATTCAAAGTTGAACGTGGTGAGTCTTTAACAAAAGAGTAGAAGTATTTATAAGTTTTTTTGGCTAGATATAGCGGTATTCCTCAATTCTTTCTCAAGTGCTTCCGTAGAGAAAATGTTCAGGAAACCTTTTGTTTGTGGTTGTTGTCGACAGGTTTTTTATTTTCTACAATCAAGAATAAGATAAAAATACAAGACCATTAGGAAAGACGATAATTTGAAAGAAAATTGGTGTAGTTAAAACATACTAGATATGATATTATACTAATTGAGCAAAATAGAGAAGGAAAGAGAGGATTCTCTCTCTGAGTAAAATCGATGAGTGGGGATTTTGTCAAAGTATTTATACTTTTTGTCCATACCATTTGTCCTACTTTTTTACCGTTTTTTTTTTTTTCAAGGCCAGGGAAAAAAGAGTCATTGCGTTTGTGTGACATTTCTTTTAATATTCATCGGAGAACACCGGCGGGCCACAGAGAAAAAAAAAAAGTCCATATTCCATGTACACTGCAAATAACCAAGATTTTTCATTTTTCACGAAAAGAGGGACAATGTACTAATGGCGTTGACGATGACGAAAGCACCATTTTGGACATTGTATGTCGTACATTATCGTAGAGAGATTCGGTTGTCTTTAAGGGACCGAAAAAAAGAAAGAAATCTTAGGACATCAGAAATGTACGTAGGCAAATGTATATCACAATGTTACTAATCAAGGTTAAAAAAAAAAAATCCTTTTAATGCTTAATTACCTTCTTAAATATTGAGTACGAAAACCTATTTCTAAAGAATGAGTATATATGTTAGAGCGTTGTGCTGCTCCTTTTAGGATTTCGGGAATGTGTGGTCTTACGCTTAAGAGCTCCCCAACGATGTTTCACATCAGTGAAACTTCTCTTGAAATGTTCCGTCATTGGGTCTTCTGTATTGGTTCTAGCCTGTCTCTTCAATTTCATGCCCTCAAGGTGGTCAATATGTTCAAGTCTATCACTAGGCAAGATAATTGCACGATCCAGTGAGTATGGTAGACCTCTATTCTTGCCTCTGATCAGCATAGCTATGATCACCAACTTAGATAATGTAGTAAACTGTCTTGAAAACGATTGGTTGGTGTCCGGATAACCTAGCGATAGCCCAACTGTACCGTAAGCGCTAACAATTTCAAAAAGAATTGCAAATATATTAAAGTTTGGTTCTTGTACGTCCTTTATCTTGTCCCCTTCACAAATGCAAATGATAAATAACCCTAAAAATAGAAACCACAAGTCAAATGAAAGCTGTTTCCTTAAATGGGCACCGATAAAGGATTTTGTAGATATTTCATTTGGATTTTCAGTTTTCTTTTTCTTTTTCTTTTTCCTGTTGTTATTGTTGTTGTTGTTCGAACTACTTCTTTGACTACTTTGACCTTCGTGACTCTCGTTTTCCTCGTCGTCATCTTCATCGTTACCATCGTCTTCAGTATCCGTATCTTCTGGTTCTCCCCCCATATCTCCATATAGTCCTAAAGATTGCTCCTCGTAAACATTTGTCCGTCGAATAGAGATGGCCAATGGTAATACGGAGACATACATCATTAGCATATAGGAGACTTGGATAGAAGGATGCAGTTGACTTAAATCGACAACGCTGAATCCAGCAGTTCTTGTGCTAACAGATTGAAACAGGCCGACAAGGACTCTATAGCCTTTCGATAATGATTTCACAACTGTTGAGCCAAAATCTAGAATAATAAATAAAATCCAATCAGTTATATTCAATCCTGCAAGCGTTAAAAGTAGCCACCATGTAGCTGCCTTAGGAAATAGCAAGGTGAAACAACGACGTGGATGGTCTAAGAGAAAACCTAAACTTTCTCTCATCTGTGATAAATCAGGAGAAATTTTAAACATTATCCAAATGATGCATCTAAGAAGGATGGGAAACCCTGTATTTCCGATAATGATAAACCAAATCATAACGATCAATGGGTATACAGCTTTGTTAAACGACATCATTGAATTTGGAGTTAATGTCAAACCTAAATCATTAAATGCACTCATTGCTGTCCAAAATCCCCACCATGTAGGTGAAACACCATCATCTCTAACAACTTCACTATAATGCTTTTTCAAAATAATCCAAGGTACTAACATAACAAAAGCAACAATATGCCATCCAACGTAGTAGACAACCAATATGGTGCATAAAAGTTTGATTGCTCTGTACTCGACACCACCTAATTCATCTTTCTGGGCTCTTGTTAATCCAAGGAAGTTTGAGTTACGTCCAATAGTTGGTTGCCATGATAGATACGTTTTACCACTGCCTTTAGATAAATCATGACGAGGATCTAGGTCATAATCGGTATCGAAATGTAAACCATAATAGCCTTCTTCATCGTCGTTGTAAGTAGGATAGTTGTTAAGACCATTGTGGTCGCTTCCTCCATTCGTGGAATAGATATTCTCATTAGAGTCGGAAGAGGCTTCTTCGCTTCCATTTTTATGAGAGCCATCATGATGTAAAATAGACTCTGCGTAATGAAGAATACTGTTTCCAGTATTACTATTATCAGGATAATTGCGATCGCTGTCAGATGCATAGGGACCATGTTCAAATATCTTGTTATTCCATCCCCTCTTCCTAAAGTTCGGTTTTTTTCTATGATGGGCTTTCCAATTTTGATAGACCATTTTTTGAAAATCAGGCGTCCTTGCGAGCTCATTTAGATCCTTAGCCTCTGCCATATCGATGGTCCTGGAACGTTCCATAGGAACTGCTCTTGAACGATTATCATCAAATGATTTGGTTTTATACATGCGGTGCAGGTTCTGCTGCAGTTGGTGTTTTTCTTGCTGTTGTTGGTGCGATTTGAGTTCTGAATCAGAATGTGGTTCAGACTGCTGTACTCGTTCATCTTCATCGCCGCTTTCGTTGTCAGCAAAGTATTCTTCGTTGTTATCGCCGTCGTTGTCATCGTCATCATCATCATCATCCATATCAGTAATAGGTTTTCTATCTGAAACATTGTTACTGCTGTTTTTCTCAATTGAACCAGTAGAAAGCCTTCTCTTAATTTGTTGCCGTATTCGCCGCGCTTTAGGAAAATGTTTCATGAGGTACTTCTTCGATGCTTTTTTTCGATAAAGAACGGAAGATTTTGGGTTCAAATCATCGAAGGTTGAAACTCTTTTTGAAATTTTTCTAGGAGGTTTAGTTATATCGAATTGAATTGATGGCCCATGCTTTTTGTCTGTTTCTGCGTTATCAGTAATGGCTATCGGGCCCGAATTTGATCTATGAGTATTTGTTCTTAATGAAGGTACTTTGTTACCAAAATTTGTGTGTAACGAGCTTTCGTCCGAAACGCTCGCCGTACTGTTTGCTTCACTTGACACGGAATTTTGATCAGTGTTACTTTCATTTCCCTTATCTCGAATCTTGATTTTGTTACCATTTATGCCGGTGGCCTTCTTTAGCTTATTGACATTACTTTTATATCTTGTGCCATCCGCAGGGGACCCGATGACTAAAGGGGGACCTTCATCTTCAGCAGTTGCTTCATGCTTACCTTGTAGCATCATAATGGATCGATACATATCGGCTGGGCTAATATCTCTTGAACCCCTTCTTTTTGCAAATTTCTCTGAGGGAACTCTTGCGGGTCTTTGTTTGCTGTGTGGCTCATCAAACCGAAGACTGCTTGGCTTGGGCTTCTGATTTAAACTTTCGTCTGCAACTGTGTTAGACGAACTACCTACCGTCGAGTAGGAGTTGTTCTCCTGATATTCTCCATTGTCATCCGTTTCGTCTTCCTTAACGAAATCATCTAAACTGCCACTGCTACCATTGTGATTCGTATTATTATTGCTGCTGTCCCTACTAATGTCATGAGAATTCTGGTCGCTGTGAACTGAGTCCTGCTCATCTCTATTAACCATTTCTCCGCTGAACAATTTTTCTTGGAAATCATCTGTTTTAGCTTGTTTCCTAGGATAAGACGTTCTTTGGGTACCTGTTCTATTCTTGGTCATGGTTCTTGCTGTTAGTTCCCTTTCTAAGATTGTTTTCGTTCTTCTCATCTTAAAATTTCGTCTAGAAGAGTCTCTAATACCATCGAAGTAGCGCTCAAACCAGTAAAGCCGTACAAATGCCAAGCAACTATGAACTGCAATTGGTGTTGATATGCAGCATACGATATACAGAACAATTTGTTGGTATAAGCTTAGATTGTTGATATCCACAGTATTTAAGCCACCTTGTGTAACTGCGCCCGCTGCTAAAAACAATGTATCAATGTATCTGGTATTCTTAATGGGATATAGCAGGATTGAAGTTATTAATGTCAGGGATATCGTGTAGAAGTAGTGAACCGCGATAAAACTGGGGAAGATATATTTTTTAACTGGAGCAAAATAGTGACCACATAGAGCAATAAAATCACGAAATTTATGGCCGAAAGATTTTTTATATCGTATTTCAAGAGATGCCAATGTGGGCACTCTACTCATCGTTCTTCTAAAATGCATTGTTAGTTATCAAAAAAAGGTAATAACTTTAAGTAAAATGGATAGGAATGACTTCCTTGAGAGCCAATAGAATACCCTCCTTCTTTTTAAGGCAATACAAGTGTGGAATCAGTGATGCTAATGGTAAGGTAAAAACAATGGGCGAAAGGAAAGCAACAGTAACAAAAAGTTTCTAATAATGTAAGAGCTCTTTATCTTGATAGGTAATTATTTACTGTTTTCCGTGAAAGTAGCAAAATTTAGAAGTTAGGGTAAGATACAGGTATAGTTCCTGGTCCAGACTCCACATCTACTCTCAATAACGTGGATTTGAACTTTCAAAACACCTTTTATTTTCTCGATGATTTTGGACTTTTTTTTCTTTCCTAGCCTTGAGCCGTAAAGAGCGGAAAAACCATCAGACAATTCCAGAGCATTTTTTCTTTCTTGCGTTGTCAGCCCCGAACGTAAATAATTTCGAGGAGTCGATGGCCGTAGCAATAATCGAATAACACAATATATTGACGTCCACATCGCTTCACTTGCCGGTGCTTGAAATAACATCCCCTCAATACTCTGTCATAATTCGTGCCCTTTTTTAGGTTCGACAAAAGGAAGTCAGACGATATATATATATGAATATATATATATATATATGTCTATAACGAGTATAATGCAAGTTTATTACAATAAACATATGTATATGTAAGGTTTTTTTGTATTCGCCGCATCATTTCCACAGTAGCTTTTCGTCTGCTTTTTTTTTGTTGTTATATTCACGTGCCTGTTTGCTTTTATTTGGATATTAACGCTATAAACCACCCATATGTAATGCCGGTACATTTTTAGATAAACCATTCTCACCACGTTCCCGTAAGATTTTGTTGCGCCTTTCTAATCGTTCAGTGATATACTCACTCATGTGGACATCCTGGTTTCTGTATTTTACTAACCAAGGATGCTCTGTTAAAGCTGCGTATGTAGGTCTTCTTTCCGGAATCTTTTGTAGACATAAAGAAACAAAATCTTGTGCGTCAGAACTGAATTTATCTGAAGGTAATCTCGGTGGCGGCCCATCAACAATAGCGCTCAATTGAGAGAAAATGTTGTCGTATGTTTCTGGTGGATACGGATATCTACCTAGTGCCATTTCCAGAATGCTTAAACCTAAAGACCAGATGTCTGACTGTACGGTATAGGTGGCTCTATCTGGATTCAACGATTTGATTCGTTCAGGTGCCATGTATGACTGACAACCAATATTAGTCTTCGCTAAAGATGCCACCAAATTACCAGAAACACCGAAATCGCACAGCTTTACGGTGCCTTGGTTGGCTGAACATAAAATATTTGTTGGTTTGACATCTCTGTGTATGATATTATGCTGCTCTTTGAGTTCTTTTAGTCCATGAATGACAGCATTGGCAATAAACGCTAGCTGAGGTTCATCAATGCCGCCGATTTCAGATGATTCGTCGTATATTTTATCCAAGGAACCACCATCCATGTATTCCATACACATGTAGACGGCGCCCTCAATAAAGAATGCACCATAAAAATCCACAATATAGGGAGAATTGCATTTATGCAAAACTTCTAGTTCCATTAAAATTTGTCTAAATTTAGCCTCATCTAGCTCCAAACGGACTTCCTTCGTCGCCATAATAACATTTGTGGGCTTATGCAGTACCTTTGAGACGTTACCATAGTTACCATGACCCAGTTCATCCAAAAATTCTAGTTCGTCCAATGTAATTCTCGAACTAGAACCATTGCTGAAATCTATTCCTTTAGAGGATAGCGATAGTTTGCCTGCAAAATTCAAAGAGCCGGATTTGATATCCACGTATTTCGAGAAATTTGCGAAAAGACCACCACCACCACTACTACCAGAATTTGAAGAGTTGTTGCTGTTTCCAGTTCTGGGTGTAGTGCCTACAGTGTCATGTGGGCCTTCGGTACTTGATGAGGTGGATGTGCTTTGCACACCATTTATCAAAGAACCCGGATTCGATCTTTTCCCTTCAACAACTTTGCTGTTTGATAAGGTTTCTATATGTTTTTTGTTTGAAGGGCTTGGGGCAAACTGCTGCGGCTGTTGAGCTGTTTTAGTGGGCATTTTTAATGACATTCCTCCTGGTGGTAATTTGAGCCCTCGACGGGCACTTAAACTTTGTTTTGGTGTGTTGATTATAGCAGGGGCCTTATGCGGGGCAACATTTGGTCTTGTAGGGTGCTGGGTAGAAAGCGGCCTTCTTGGTGCCCTTCTGTTAGGATTCAGCAATTGCGCCTTATGTGTTGCTGATGCAGTATTAGAAACTGACGGCGTAATGTCAGTAGCAGGTAGGCCAGTATTTACACCAATTGTTGTGGCGGTAATTTTGGTTGTATCGATGTTAATATTTACGTCGGTAATGTTTTGTGTTTCTTGATTGTCCAGAACGTTCTTAAGAGTGCTCTTGGAGGACGCTTGCACGACTTGGCTACTCATTCTTTGTGAAACCTTAGAACTTCCTGCTACGGGAAGAGGCGGCAATGGCTTATTAACAATCTGCTGAATATGTTTAGGTGATTGTGAACTGCCTTTGTCTTGCTCGCTTTGATTACTGCCCACGCTGGCAGACCTTTTCAATGCACGTTGTTCTTGAAAAGCTTTTACACGAGCATGAAGGTCAGCGTTGATGTTATTGTAGTGCGAGGACGTCGAAGATGTTCTCTTGACAGCAGAGCCATTATCTGAGCCTGTTTGCTCGTTTAATTGGATAGATGACTTACCAGTTTTCTCATGGAGACTGAGGTTAGCAAACTTGTCTTCCATCTTTGAGAAATTAACGTCTCGATCTGCTTAATATAATAATGTATCTATAGAAATGTACGGAAAAACGGGTACTTTATCAGTTTTAGTTGTATGACGTTGATGTCTGGAGAAGGACAAGGAAAAAGTAGTTCTGTGAAACGTGTACCCACAATAGCAGCTACCCTTGTCTTCTTTTTTAGTAATTCTTTTCTTCCGGCAAGCAGGTAAGCAGTTATCTCTGTGTCCAGATCCCTTTGAAGTAAAGTTTATTCAATTTTCTATAGAACGTGTATGGCTCACGAAATCGCTCACTAGTAGACAACACACGTTAGAAAGATCCTTTCAGGTGCAACGGGACGCAGAGGGAAAAAACTGGAAAAATTGCCACTAATGAAAAGGCAAATAGAGGATGAAAAAGAAAAGGTAAATGCAGATGAAAGGACGAAGACAGATGCGATAAGAACAGCGTTTGAGATCGGATGCAAAGGATATAGTTTTGCTCTGGCACTGTGTTAGTGTGCTTGTGGGTGCTTTTTCTTCTATTTGCAAGAAAATGTGACCTTTGCGGATAACCTATATAAGACGGGGTTTCCTTGCTTTGAAAAGTTTAAAACAGATATTCTTGCAGATACAGGAGTACATACTTGTGCGATCATCACCAAGATAACAAGAGATTAATCAAATATAGAAACAGATATATAAAATAGATACAGAGTGCTACGCAATAAGATTTTTTTTTCCTGTTGCAATACTATACTACGTCTTGACATGAACTCTCAACAGTGATATTTCTGGGGAGTTGTATCGATGTGTAGTAACTGGTAGTAGTCTAGTAATGAGTTGTTCTCATGTTAGTGAATATTCTGTATGCTTCCGTGCCTGCTGCTATGCTCAAGGGGAACAGAAAAGCAACACGCTCAAAATAGTAATCTACATGAGAAACAAGACTTAGTCATTGCCTTTTGCCAGAATTGGCTTCGGCCGTAGCTGTTGAAGTTAATCCCGCAGTAAAAGACAAACGGCTCCGTATTCAGCAGTTCTATATATCACCTCATTAAGACACAGACGATCTTGACAGTTGCAGCAGAAACACGCCACCATATGTTCTTGTAGCTACACCACGATTGAGTGTCTGCACTCTTATTCAAGTGTTTCAACTAAAAATAAGTCTAAGCTGAAAGATTATTACTTTCATTTGATTTTTTTATTTTTGAAGCCCCATTTCCTTAAATCGTTCTCGTGGACGAGATTAAAAATAGAAATGATGTAGAGGAGATGCACTAAACATTGCCTCCCTGCACCGCACAATTACTGTAGCCATTGTGCTTATTTATATCTACCTATATATCTAAGCAGCTATATCATGGGCTTGACATACGCGACTTCTGCTTGCTTTTGTGCTCTCGTTCAAAGAGCAATTACTTCATTCCATCTCAAGAAGGACTGTTGCAGGTCATTATTTCATTTCTTACTGCACGTATTTCGATTGAGCTGCTAATGAAATCACAACACAACTACCCAAATAGCCTAAGAATTGGAAAAAGGCCCTTCTTGATAATTGGATCTGTTGAGTTGGCGTATGCAAAGCTGTAAATATTGAACGGATCTGGTTGAAAAAGAAAATCATGCTTTCTTTATTGTCGCGTAAACTGTACACTGCTGCAATTATCTAGCTGGCTGCTAGTAGCAATGTGCTCTTCGTTACGCTACCGTAGCTTTTCTCCGTGAGTGACTGATTTTGCTGCTGTACATTTAACTCCTTTTCTATTTAAATTGTGCGCTGCCATTTTCCGCATCGGAAAACCTAAGACAAATTTTGATGAGTATACTTGGTACGTGCCCACGCAGCCAATAGTGTCTCGTTCACGGCATCAGATACAGCAGTACTTAAAAGGGCACTGAGGATCAGGTTTCCTAATCTGGAAAATTTTGCAGCACAAAGCTTAGTTATTTATCTCCGATTATGGATTTCTGCAGTACCTAGGTTTCAACGTAAAACTGTAACAGAACCTTTCGTCATGCAAGCATAATTGAGTTGAGTGCCTTGTTTCCAATTTCAGTTTCCAATTTTACTTCAAAAATCACTTCTGAAATAAGATTTAAGACTTGTCAACCCTGTTCCAAAAGTGGACGCATCATTAAATGTACCTTTTTTCTGTACAAACTTTATAGTTTCTAGGGTTGGTGATGTGACCGTCTCTGGCAGAGTCGCAATTTAATAATAAATATTAGAATTGTGCTCTGTAAATGTATTAGATTCGTTGTTAACAATCTTAGTGACTGAATTCTCATTACCTTCACTGTTGTTCAAATCGATTTGTTGGCCAGTCACATCTTCACCTCGATGATTTATCTTCTGTTGTTGTTCCTTTTGGACCATTTCTAGAGCGGCCATGACGTTATCTTCGAGGCTCAACATAGCATCGTTCATTATAGTATGGTCATTTCTATCTAAATCGGGAACTGAATGGTTCATATCTCGTTCATCACGGTTGACGGGGTTCGCGTGATCCTGCGATTCGTTATTCGTTAAATGGGGTACAATTCCGTTGGAGGCAACATCCAAGTATTTTCGTCTTTTTCTTGAGTTTTCTTCCTCCACGAATCTATTGAAGGAATTCATTGACTGTTCGTCGTCCAATAGTGGCGTGCTCTGTATTGAGGAAAGAAACTCGGATCTTTTATTCGCTTCGTTGGCTTCAGCTGTTGTTGCGGGACTATTCGTGGCGTTCTGGAATGTGGGTTGTACGATATTAGTGTCTGGCGGAGTGGGTTCACCCTCCACATCATTCAGCGTACTGGAAATAATATTTTGAGGGAAATTTATTGCCTGTCCCAATAACGCATTATCATGCTTCTTGCTTTTTCTTGGATTGTTGATAGTTTCTATATGCTGCGTCGGTAGCATATGCGCCTGCTTAACTGCTCTCTTTTGTTCAATTATTACCCCTGTCCCGTCTTTGTACCTCATCTTGCATTTTTGGCACCGAGAGATTACCTCCGAAACAGTACTCTTGATTCCTCTCCAATGGTATTTTTCACCAATTTTGGAGGTCACCTTGTTGATGCCTAAATGTTCCATTAAATGTATCTCTAATGCAATCTGGATTTGTTGATCCGTGTCATAAATGATTTCTTTTCCTTTTGTCATCAACTTGCCATTCAATACCGAATGAGTTTTGGAAAGTACTCTTAATCTAGCCTTTTCGTTTCTATCACAATGTAAAGGATACTTGCCTGTTTCCAGAAAATGCTTTAATCGTTCATATTTCCCAATTTCGATACTCTTTTGAGGATCTCGTAACAAATCTATACTTTTCGTAATATGTGTGAACTCTTTACCATACATGAAAGAATCTACTGGGACATCAAAGCCCTTGAGAATCCCGGCTTCAGGCAGCTTTCCAATCCGCCTAAAGTTCAATCCTTCCAAAATTCTTCTGATTCCTACGTTCGTTCCGTAAATTAACGGGAAAAAGGAGGACGTAAATCCTAATTTCTTTGACCATTCTATGAATGTTTCCATTAGTGTTTTCCCAATACCTTTTCCACGAATACCAGCATTGACCAGAAATGTTCCTGTGACCACATGCGCTGACCGTCCAGGGTATGCTGGTTTGAGGTCAAATATGCCTAGACATTGCTTCTCCCACTGCATACTTAGATTTAAATTGCGACGTTCTTTTCGTTTCTTATATTGGGTGGTGTGCTTCGTGGTTTCTATTTCTGTTCCAAAATTATCATTTGTGTCCGCTTCAGTATCCATACTATAATCCAGTTCTGGTATTTCGCCTAACACCATAATACAAACGTGACCATCATTATGAAACCAGACATTTTTGAATTCTTCTAGTGATAAAGTCTCGTAATAAGGAAAACTATCTCCCTTTTCCACTTCCATGTTAAATTCATCTAGAAGGAAATTTAAGAGCCCTAGCGGCAATAAATCAGGATACGCAGGTATAGGATACATCGTAGCTATTGTTTCTCCATCTTTCAATAAAATGGTATACGGTTGTAAAGGAGTCAAAAGTTGATCTGGGACCGCTGCCTCATTTCTCACTTCTGAACTGCTATTTTGGTGTGCCATCTGCAGATGTTCGTCATCCGGTACTGAACTTGTGTGCTGATTTAGCATTGAAGCTAATTATTACGATTTTTGTTGATAATCACTTTGGCGGAAGTCTAGAGTTGTTCTTGATCGGTACACTTTTTACTCATCCCCCGAGCAGTGAACTAACGCCAATGTAATGAATTTTGCTCTTTTATATTTTTCATTTTTTTATTATTTTAGCTCACGATCCGCATCTCGAATTTTCAGAGCTTACTAGATTCTAGGCCATTAGAAGTAAATGAATAGAGGTGAAATAAAATTCATACCCATCATGAAGTCTCCTTCATAAAATATAACACCGCAAATGACTAGTAAATTAAAACGGGTTGCTGTCGCACAATTATGTTCATCCGCTGACCTGACCAAAAACTTAAAAGTGGTAAAAGAATTGATATCTGAAGCCATTCAAAAAAAGGCGGATGTCGTTTTTCTCCCTGAGGCAAGTGACTATCTTTCTCAAAACCCTCTTCATTCCAGGTATTTGGCACAGAAAAGCCCCAAATTTATTCGGCAATTACAGTCAAGCATTACCGACCTTGTCAGAGATAATTCACGGAATATAGATGTTTCCATTGGGGTACACTTGCCGCCCTCAGAACAAGATTTACTTGAAGGCAATGATCGAGTCAGAAACGTTCTATTATATATCGATCATGAAGGGAAAATATTGCAAGAATACCAAAAACTGCATTTGTTTGACGTAGACGTGCCAAATGGACCGATATTGAAAGAATCAAAATCTGTCCAGCCTGGCAAAGCCATTCCTGACATTATAGAGTCTCCATTGGGAAAATTGGGCAGTGCCATTTGTTATGATATTCGCTTTCCCGAATTTTCTTTGAAATTACGATCAATGGGGGCTGAAATCTTATGTTTTCCCAGTGCGTTCACTATTAAAACAGGGGAAGCACATTGGGAGTTACTAGGCAGAGCAAGAGCGGTTGACACTCAATGCTATGTGCTCATGCCAGGGCAGGTTGGAATGCACGATCTCAGTGATCCAGAGTGGGAGAAACAATCACATATGAGCGCTCTCGAAAAAAGCTCCAGGAGAGAATCTTGGGGACACTCAATGGTCATTGATCCTTGGGGTAAAATAATAGCGCATGCCGATCCCTCTACTGTTGGACCACAACTAATTCTCGCTGATTTGGATCGTGAGCTTTTGCAAGAAATAAGGAACAAAATGCCCTTATGGAACCAGAGAAGAGACGATTTATTTCATTGAGGCAAATAAAATATGAAAAAAGCCTTTATTCGTACAGATTTGCTTTACATATTAAAAATTTCAAAAACATATAATTTAAGTATATAAGTAGTTAATCATTTAATTATTTTTCCGTGGATCGAAGAATTTCGTTAACTTTTTCATCATCTCTTGATCTATTCACAACTTTAAATGCAAAAGTCAAATATGAGGTATGGGATTTGATCTCAGCTTCCATCTTTGTGACCTCCTTCCATTTATAATTACTATCACCTTCCTTGATTCGAGAACCTTTGCCAAAAGGATTAAATTTGGCCTTTTCTGTTAATGGTACGCCATCCTCGTTTCTTTTTCCAACTTTTTCATCGTTAGAATCTATTGTATTGTTAAACATCCGCTTGCGTCTTTCTACACCCTGGAGTTTGTGCCTCTTAATATCTCTCAACCTTTCCAGGGCATCATTGAGTGATCTGACCATTTGTCTTCGACTTTCGTACTGTCTACCTTGAATTTCCACCATTTCAACATCCGTCCAGCCATATTTCTCTAATACATCCAATGTTTTGTCTACTTGCTCAATGCATGGGGAGAAGCAACACAATCCGACCTTTTCGTCTACGGAAATAACAGAATCCAGATGAGGTATAGCATCCCAGGGAGCCGGCAGATCTAAAAACACTACATTTGCATTCAATGAAGCGGCGGTTTCATTATTGCCAAATTCGTAAGATGTAGTGTCTCCCTTCTTTATAAGAAATCCACCTTGGCAAACATCCCGATGTGTAATCGTAACGTTATCATCAATAAGTCCATGCTCTTTGAATTCCTCTAATGCTTGTTCGTATCTTATGTGATGAAATTCAAAACTAAAAAGATGACCTACAGATCTTGCAAAAGCGTGCGAAAATGATCCTGAGCCTGTACCTGCCTCGATCACTCTGCTGTGAGGGCTACAATTCAACCTTTGCATGATGTAGGAAGAGTCGGGCGTATATACAATTTGAGTTCTGTGTGGTAACGACAAAGTCCACAATTCAGGAGTTGGTTGCAGAACATGGACGAATGCAAACTTATTTGAGCCCTTTGTTCTTATAGCAATTTGAGAACCATAAGGTTTACCTATGATATCCTTATGAGGAAATGAACCATAACGAGTATTGAATACCTCTTCGGAATGCATCCTTACCGGTTTGATGTTATCTCTAGAAACCCATATTAGAGTTAAATCGCCTTCCTTGATGAGGTCTTTGTAACCGGAAAAACAATTTGTTGACATTTCTAAATCTGCGTAATCTTAGCTACCTGATAGTCCCACCCCGATCTTATTCACATATATTTTCTATATACTTTAAACAGTTTTAAAAGTGATGAGCATGGAAAAAAATTCGTTGCTAACGGCATGGCATAAACAAAAAGCGAAAAAATTTTATAGATAATAATAAAGAAAAAGTATCAATAGCATGAGTGTTAATGTTATAACGAAGTGTAAGAGGAAAAAGAATGCTGCGCAAATACGTTACTTCATAAAAAAACTCAAGTACTGTATATATTTTACATTTAAATATATTAATTTATATACAAATACGGCCTCCTCTCTTGCATTTTTTTTATTGTTCCATCTCCAAAGGCAGTTGATTAAGTGTACGGATAGGTAAAACTGAATGTGGAAATTTTTGAGAGTTTACTCCAGGATATATGTTGGTAGTATTGTGTTTTTCTTTCTTAGTACATGTCAGATTTATGGAAATCGTAAACGATACCATGGCGGGCCATTTTTTTACCTTTGTGGGTTTCCTCTTTAAACCTTTTCTCATCATTTTTTTGCTTGGTCAGCCAAGCCTCCTTAAATGGTATGCGTTCCATGGCCTCAAGGGGTTGATCTTCTTTATCGATGTCTACTTCGCCTAACATGACAACATTTTCACCACGAATCATGAATATGCCGCGGTCTTCTTCAGCGTATTTGTTTTCTTCGCTAAAATATATTCTCTCCACGCAATCTTGAAGTATCAAATTTGCATATTGGTCAAAGGTTCTTAGTACACCGAATAGCATTCTTCCATCACGCAAAAGAACGAAGATTTTACGGTCTACTGAGCTTACAATAGCAGCGGTGGTAGTGAAGTTATACTGGTCGAGATATAAATCGGCCTCACCTTCTGAAATCTTCTTTGGGAAATTCTGCTGTTGTCGCTTCGCATCCTGATTGGACTGATTTCTGTCCTTGCTATTTGCAGACATTTTTGGTGAATTAATTCGATTCGAGGGCTGCTTTCTTTTATAGGTTTTGAAAGCGGAGCAAATGTTGGTATAACTCTACTGCAGCGTTGGCAATCCTGTTGAAAAGGAAAAGAAAATATAACTAAACTGTGTTACTTGTATCTTCACTAATATTTAATCAGCCCTTGGTCATACAGGCTTCCCCTAGATTGAAATACAGGTGCTGAACACCGTTGTATATTCACGACTTCCTCTATTTTTTTCATATTTTCCATTATTCAACGAACGCGGGTAACAAGTCGGCCGAATTTGAACCCACTCCTCTGCGCTTGTAACTTTATACATCATCGTTACGCTATAAATGTTATGTATTAAGTGTATCAAAGACCCATACGGTCAATGACATAATTCTGTGCCATGACCCCAAATGACAAGCTTAATCCATCTTCGATCCATTCCTTTACCCATTCACTAGGATCAATGATCTCATCGTCTTCGTCTTCGTCTTCACTTTCTTTTTGTTTCTTTTGATCGTATGACTTATTCCTCTCCTCACTTGCTGTTGATCCTGTTTTCTCCACGGATCCTTCTAGCCAATTGACCCATTTGACAGGGAATCCTTGTGATCTTGTTATGGTGGTAATATCGTTAGTTATGTCTTTCAATACAAGGGTGAAATTGAAATTGCCTGGCGTATTGGAGTCGGTCACTTGAAAGTCACCGTCGGCATCTTTTTGTTTTTGCGGAATGGCAATTGGTAAGATGGATATGAATAAATCACTGATTTTATTGCTGTTACTGCTAATAGAACTCCTATCGTCATCTGGAGTGGCATCAGCCTCTTTCTGTTGTTTCTGGTATTCCTCATGTGCAGTATTGAAGAGTTTGACTGCATTTTCCAGGTTTGCAAATGCCAGTTTCTCACCGTCTGTTACCTTGCCGTCGAATAGATTAAACTGTAATTTTTTTTTAGAGTTGCCTAACTCACCGTCTGCAACTGAAGGCTTTTTTTCCACAGGTGTAATTCCATTATTGTTAGGATGGCCCCATTCATCTACAAATATTCTGATTCCTCCCTCAACTTGTGAGCTTAGAACTTGATCAAACTTGCTTTCAATATTGTATTGTAATGAGGGATAGTTAACCAAATCATGGACTAGATGAATTCGCAGCACCTCTTCAGTCTCACCAACAACGATTTTCTGTAAGTTTCTGGCTATTTCAGTAATCGTGCTCGTGTTTATCTTTGAAGTCAAATCAAGCTGTTCTTGGGCAAGTCGGTTTTTGATCTGGGATGCTTGTTCTGCAGTTTTATTCCAAATACTCGATACCTTTGCGGATCCAGAGGAGGACCACCAGTTTGAAATAGAAGCAATTGGGTCATGCAATGGGGTCTCCTCCTCCTCCTCTTCTTCTTCTTCTTCTTCCTCCTCTTCTTCTTCTTTCTCCTGCTGCTGTGGTTCCTTTTCCTTTCCGTGAGCGTCCTGCTCGGAATTTTTGTTTTCTTTTGATTCTTCTACTTTTTCGTCTTGTGCTTTATTATTAACTGATTCACTGGGAGCCTTCTTTTCAACCCCTTTCTTGTCAGTTAAGCTTAAGTTACTCTTCTCCAACTCTTCTAAGAATTCAAAGATATCATCGTCACCTTTCTTTCCATCATTCCCGGTCTTGCCCGCCACAGAATTAGAACCTCCCTTAACGCCTTCTTGGCTACCCTTTACGTCAGTATTAACCATTTTCCCGCCATTCTTTGCTTCTGGCAAAGAATCTAAAAATTCAAATACGTCTTCAGCCTCAGAGTTCTTATTTTCAGACATTTTGCCCTGGTAGTATGTATGTTTTTAATCGATTGAGTCTAGTTAACCTGTCCCTTGTTCTATTCTTCACCGTCTCGTCCAACTTCCATCAAAGAACCAGAAACCAGAAAATCGCCGGTTTCTTCCACGCGTCAATCCGTTTGGAATGATCTCATCGCAAAATTTTTTTTCGCTAAAATTTTCATAGAGAGTATCAATATTAATATATGGTTATAACTTATGGCGGCATTAGTCGATGAGGTGCTTGCCGAAGAGACTAGCACAGCCAACCCATAATGCCTTCTAAAAACTCCATCAACAGACCTAAGCTGACTTCAAATTTGCACCACAAGGTGCACTCTTTAAATAAGAAAAGAGCTCAAAGAGAAAGAGCTGGTCTCTTGAAGCCAGCTAGATCCAGCGTAAATTCGAAATCTGGGGAAATAAAATCAGTAGCGTTGGACCTATACTTCCAAAACAAGAAGAACGAAAGTCAGAATTCCACTGCTGTGACATTACAAAATGCTTCATCTTCTCCGGCCTCCATCACCACGAGGACACTTTCCAAAAAGAGAGCTAAGAAAATCGAGAGAAACTTAAAATATGCTACACAGAGAAAATTATTGGTTGACGCAAGCGCTAAGCTAGAAGACGAAATGGATATTGATCTAGATGGCGGTAAGAAAGTGAAAGAGAATGAAAAGAAGAGTTCTTTGACTTTGGTTAAGGAAGCCTTATGGAGTGTCATTGACGATACTGCATCCCAGGGATTGATCATCGAAAACGGACAAGGCACCACCCTGGGCGGCCCATTTTTCCCATGAGTTAGGCACTTACGTATCTTGTATAGTAGGAATGGCTCGGTTTATGTATATTAGGAGATCAAAACGAGAAAAAAATACCATATCGTATAGTATAGAGAGTATAAATATAAGAAATGCCGCATATGTACAACTAATCTAGCAAATCTCTAGAACGCAATTCCTTCGAGACTTCTTCTTTCATGAAGGAGATAACATCGTGCGGGTCAGCTGCAGTGAAAACACTGGTACCAGCGACAATAACGTTGGCACCGGCTTTGGCGGCTTTCGGGATGGTCTCCTTGCCCAAACCACCATCGACTTGGATATTCAAATGGGGGAACTTGGCTCTCAAAGTTTCCACTTTTGGCATCATGTCTTCCATGAATTTTTGGCCTCCAAACCCAGGTTCCACAGTCATAACAAGAGCCATATCCAAATGAGGAGCTAGTTCAAATAAAACGTCAACAGAAGTACCAGGTTTGATGGCGCATGCAGCTTTGATGCCCTTAGACTTAATCAACTTAACTAAATGCAAAGGGTCTTGTGTGGCCTCGTAGTGGAACGTAAATTGGTCAGCACCACATTTAGCAAAATCGTCGACCCATTTTTCAGGATTTTCAACCATCATGTGACAATCGAAGAACGCAGTGGGCTTCTTTTCTGTGTTGCTAGCATCGCCAGGGCGTGGCACAGAACGACGTAGGGAGGTAACAATTGGTTGGCCCAGAGTAATGTTTGGAACAAAATGGCCGTCCATGACATCGATATGTAACCAATCTGCGCCGGCGTTGATGACCTTATGACATTCGCAACCCAAGTTGGCGAAGTCAGAAGCAAGGATACTGGGAGCTATAATTGGTTTGACCATTTTTTCTTGTGTGTTTACCTCGCTCTTGGAATTAGCAAATGGCCTTCTTGCATGAAATTGTATCGAGTTTGCTTTATTTTTCTTTTTACGGGCGGATTCTTTCTATTCTGGCTTTCCTATAACAGAGATCATGAAAGAAGTTCCAGCTTACGGATCAAGAAAGTACCTATACATATACAAAAATCTGATTACTTTCCCAGCTCGACTTGGATAGCTGTTCTTGTTTTCTCTTGGCGACACATTTTTTGTTTCTGAAGCCACGTCCTGCTTTATAAGAGGACATTTAAAGTTGCAGGACTTGAATGCAATTACCGGAAGAAGCAACCAACCGGCATGGTTCAGCATACAATACACATTTGATTAGAAAAGCAGAGAATAAATAGACATGATACCTCTCTTTTTATCCTCTGCAGCGTATTATTGTTTATTCCACGCAGGCATCGGTCGTTGGCTGTTGTTATGTCTCAGATAAGCGCGTTTGTTATGCGAAAAAAAAAAACTTTACAGAGGCTTTGTTTATATATAGAAAGACCACGAAAAAAACAGTGATGGCTTCATGCTTTTCAGTTTCATTATTGGCACGAGTAGCAGTCGTTGAGCCCATCAGAGTGCAACTTTGGTTAAATGTCGTAAATTGTATGATTGAATCATCCATGCACCAATGTCCTCCACGGGATCGCCACTTTTTTTCTTCATCACGCCCCATTTTGTTGATCCGACGTTCTGTATCAACTGTATACAGATTCGTTGCTTCTCGCACCACACAGGTTTTACGTGCGGCCAAGACCGTTGTCAAGTGGTTCATTATTGTCGACCCACTGATAAATTCTATTCTAATCAATTATCTCATTGATAGGCTCTGCACTCTTGGGCATGCTGTATTGCGAGTGAAAAAGCGCAAGACCGAGGAGAGACAACCCTGTTCTCCCATTATACAACACACACACGTTAAGAGACGCAAACGGCCTCGTCTGAGGATCGTAGCCATCAAGAGGAAGCGGAGGCGTCGAAGACCACATCGCATCGAGCGTCCACTCTCAAATATGTACCCAATAATGGAAATCCAGATGGTGGCTGTTCCACTTGCTCTTCCCAGTCCAACTGCACTGGTGCATTATCAGCAGCAGCAACAGCAGCTCCCGCAACATCATCCCTGGTACGACCTCTCGCTTTCTGAAGAAGCCCTCTCGACCTGCTGTTGTAGTTGACCTATAACTGAAAATTCACACCCGCATTACCCAGCGCGCCCGCACGTGCTCTTTATGGAAACTATAATGAATAACGACCAAAGAACATCTTTTTTTCTCTCTCACACAAATAAAGCTTTTCATGTTTATAGATATATAGCACATACTTTTACTAAGTTTTCTAGATTGATTACGACTCTTCCAGTTGCACATTTTTTCATAGCGAAAGTACAAGAGTAGGAAGAGTGGCACAATGGCGGTTCAACAAAGAAAGAAGAAAGAGGGTAGAAAGTCCGATAAAAATGCCCCATCGGTCCCACAAGTAGATGCATCATTAGACAAACCACTTGATATTGATGCTCCTCCTACTATTTACAGTGTTAATTTGAAACCAGAATATGGTACAGCTGCATTGAATTTGTCCGCGGATTTCATCAGACAAGAACAGGCATTGGCTAATAAGTATTTGTTCTTCCATCCCGTCATCCTTGTTGTTCTAACCATTGGGCTGCTTATTTACTTGACGCCAAGAATTGTCTTTCCGATAAGGAATACAGGATCCGTTGCTGGATGGTTCTACCAGCTGGCTCGTATTAATAAGAAGGTCGTCCTCAGCGGTTTAGTGTTCACCGCAATTGGTGCATCTTTCTTGTTCACCCTCCTCTCACGTGTATCTGACTCGTATTTCAAGTCGAAGATCAACCAACTTGTTGGTTCTAAAGGTGAGAAAGTTTTCGGCATCAATTTGAATGATTTGGTGGCAAGACATGAAACAAAGGATCCAGTGGTGAACAATACGCATATCATCGTTTATAGAGAAACGCCCATTGCATTGATTTCGTTAGCCCCTAACATGACATTAAGTACTGATGAAAATTTAGTCATGAGTGTTACTACTGTGGGTTGTCGTCGTGTATATGTAAAAAGTGGCATTATCGAAGATTTGATTGATTGGGCTATGCTACACTCCAAAAATATTAGAAGCAGCGGCAAATACGGGGAGACCATGAAACTCTTGATTGATGTCTACTCATTCGATAGCACGCTTAAGGAAATTTTGAAGAAAAAAGGGTTCACTTATATTCAAAGCATTAGAGTCTCTGAAAATCGACTACTAGGCGGTTTGTTCGGTGTGAAGAAGGAATTATGGGGTTTGCAATTCCATTTTAAAGCCGAACACAAGGACTAGGATACTGTTATTTTTATAGCCAAAAAATGAAAAAAAACAGCATGGCATCTTGTTAGTTCTGTTGCAACTCGCAGGAAGTAACAAAATAAACACTATAATATTTCCATATATTTATATATATGTATACAAACACCTTGTTAACAAAAAAAAAATAAACGAACTAAAGAAAACCGTAATGCAGAGTACACCTTGAAGAGAGAGAAAAGAAAATCTTTGAATCCATAGCATAATAGCGATCAACGAAACTTTTTAAGAAGTAAAATGAACTGAAAGGAGAAAAATATAACGGAATCCCAATGTATAATAATAAATAGAGAGCGGAAGAAAAAGAATAATAAGGGGAATTGAGGGTATCAAAATACAAGACATTCTTTTACCGAAAAGAAGAATGACTTAATAGAAAACAAATTCAGCAGATCCAGATAAAACAGAAACTGTGCAACCATCGGAACCATCTCCGGTGAAAGAGCCATCTTCATACGCACAGCTGCCCTGAACGTTAGCGCCATCGGATGCAACTATTTTAACGTTAAAGTTGGCAGCTTGGTTACTGTTGGGGTTTGGAATCAACGACAAGTATGTTTCTCCATTAGTGGAACCAGCACCTAACACTAGTGGAGCCCAGTTGCCGACATCCGAACCAGAAGTACCCCAAATGCACCCATCTTCTGCAGATACACCGGCGTTGTTAATATAGTACTGAGCAGAAGTCTTTTTACCCTGCCATTGATAATAAGTGTCTTCATCAACGACTGAAATTGGTTGTGAATCTCCACCATCAACCACTGTGGGAATCACCATGTTTTCTGATCCTGGGTAATCCGTCCTACATAGAGCAATGGAGTCAGACTTTTTGTTAATGGCCTTAGCAGATGTTTCATCCGTAGAACATAAATCGCTGGTATCAGTGTTGGTACGGTACAAGTAACCATTTTTACAGTAAAGACCACCAACAGATTTACCATCGCTTGGTTGGTCAGAAGGCCATTGAGTCTTTGACATTCCAGGTTCACATGCATAAGAACAGTAGTAGCCATCCTTACATTCGGACGAAGTGTTGGCATCCATGTCCATGACAGAGGCCCATCCACCAAATCCTAGCCAGTCCAAGGAAACTATACCGTTTACAGAAGGGAAGTCCGAACATTTGACAGTACCATCTTGGAATCCGCCATCACGCTTCTGTTCAGAGGTATCCTTCTCAGATGAGGACAATGTAGTGGTAGTAGCAGCAGATTCTACAGTACTAGTAGCGGCATTGGAATCTATGTATTGAGTGACAGTGACAACCGCTGGTTTTTCATCTTTGTGATGATCTTCATGGTGACTGTCCGCTGGAGCAGGTGCAGGGGCAGAAAATGCGACAGAAGAAAGGGAAGACAATATTAAAGCTGCGGAAATTTTCATTATGTGTTAGAGAGAGACGAGTTAAGTATGTGCGACTATACTAGTATTATAATATTAAAGGAAAGTAAGGTACCGTCTATGAGGAGACTGTTAGTTGGATATCAGTAATGAGACGAAAAAGCTCGAAATGAATGGATATATTCTTTTTGCTACTGGCAACTGTTGAATATTTAATGTTAAAACAAACTAACTGAGGTATATTCGTATCTGTATGTACACATATACTATATACAGGAAAAGATAAGCAAGAGAGAGGATATCAACTACGAGAGCGATCGATTATATATCAAAAGCTGTCCGCTTTGCCACCCATAATCGGCGCTTAGTTTCGGAGTTCAATCATAATTCTACCACCTTACACTCAACTTACTCTTTAACTCCTATAGTATAATATCGCCACTGACCCCATATTAAAAAAATTTTTTTGCTCGATCTTCTATCCTCTTTAGGTTAATTGTCGCTGTTATTGTCTAGATTTTTTCTCGGAGATGGCGCATCTATTTGCCGTCAAAAGATCCTCTCATACCATATTAAGTAAATTGCCTCCATTTCTTTTTCCTCGGGCAGAGAAACTCGCAGGCAACTTGCTCTCGAAGTGGTCACGTGCGGGTCTAGGCCTGCATAATCGGCCCTCACAGAGGGATCCCGTTACCCATCTATGCTGAAGATTTATCATACTATTCCTCCGCTCGTTTCTTTTTTCAGTGAGGTGTGTCGTGAAAGAAAACCCACAATTAAACTTTCAACAACCGGGCGACTAGGAAGAGAGTAGTGGGCGCGGATGACGAAGGCTAAGGTCACTTCTTCGTTTCCTTTATTGGGGTTTCCGTGTAGCCTTCCCCTGAATAGTGTGGGACGTTTTATGAGAAGCCGTAAGAAATAGGCAAATTGAGTTATGACAAGTAGACATGATGCCGCAGCCTTGCCTGACTTTACGTCTCCTTCATGAATAAGTTTTTCTATCGAGTTCTTTTCCTTTTTTCGCCTTAATTAGCTCAATTAAGCCTGTCCTCACTACTTTTCTTTTTCTTATCGGCTTTGTGCCACACCTAACCTTCGAATGCTGTTTTATTCCGTTCTTACATGGGATGGTAATGCCTTGGCGAGAATTTCGATTTTCAGGATATTGTCTTGGTGGCGTCTTTTGCTGTTACTATGTGTTTAAGAGAGAGCTGTTCTACAAAGAACTTTTCATTTACGCGTTTTTTCCTTTTTTTTTTTTTCTCATCCTAAACGCGTAAATCTGTTCCCTTTTTCATGTAATGGGCGTACAACCGACGATGGAAAAATGAATCTTGCAATTTTAATACTAACACTTGGAATAACTCCAAACAGGTAAGAGGCTCACAGAATCTCGAAAGTGTAACAGCGTACTCTCCCTACCATCCAATTGAAACATAAGATATAGAAAAGATGTCAATTGTTTCACTGTTAGGCATCAAAGTCTTAAACAACCCGGCAAAGTTCACTGATCCATATGAGTTTGAAATCACTTTTGAATGCTTAGAATCTTTAAAACATGACTTAGAGTGGAAACTAACCTATGTTGGGTCCTCTCGTTCTCTAGACCATGACCAGGAATTGGATTCCATTCTGGTAGGCCCCGTTCCCGTAGGTGTTAATAAATTTGTGTTTTCTGCTGACCCTCCCTCCGCCGAGCTGATTCCTGCGAGTGAATTGGTTAGTGTGACTGTTATTCTATTAAGTTGTTCTTATGACGGGAGAGAGTTTGTTAGGGTCGGTTACTACGTGAATAATGAGTACGATGAAGAAGAGTTAAGAGAAAATCCGCCAGCAAAGGTACAAGTAGATCATATTGTAAGAAATATACTGGCTGAAAAGCCAAGGGTAACAAGGTTTAACATTGTTTGGGATAATGAAAATGAAGGGGATTTATACCCACCTGAACAGCCCGGCGTAGATGATGAAGAGGAGGAGGACGATGAAGAAGAAGATGACGATGAAGATGATGAAGACGACGAAGATGACGATCAAGAAGATGGAGAGGGAGAGGCGGAAGAAGCGGCAGAGGAGGAAGAAGAGGAGGAAGAGAAGACTGAAGACAACGAAACGAATCTTGAAGAAGAGGAGGAAGACATAGAAAATAGTGACGGCGATGAGGAAGAAGGAGAAGAAGAGGTGGGGTCTGTAGACAAGAATGAAGATGGTAATGATAAGAAGAGGAGGAAAATAGAAGGGGGGTCCACGGATATTGAATCCACTCCAAAGGATGCGGCACGTTCAACGAATTAAGAATTTATGGGTTATAAGATTAATGGTACCTGCAAGAGAGGTACACTTTATAAAATGTATAAATAAAAAAATAACAGACATAAGATAAAGTCGGGTTAGGGCAACAGCTACGTAAAAAATAAAAGGCAGTAATATTTTCCATTTAAGTTGATTTTCTTATTATTGTCGTTGAGAACAAAAAGAAATTGGACGAGTCCGGAATCGAACCGGAGACCTCTCCCATGCTAAGGGAGCGCGCTACCGACTACGCCACACGCCCTAATATTATTGATATTGTTGTTTATCAAAGTGAGATACGTCAGTATGACAATACGTCATCCTAAAAGTTCATAAAACACATATGAAACAACTTCATAACAGAACGAACATGTTGGAATAAAAATCCACTATCGTCTATCAACTAATAGTTATATTATCATGTTGGAACGAGAGTAATTAATAGTGACATGAGTTGCTATGGTAACAATCTAATGCTTACATCGTATATTAATGTACAACTCGTATACGTTTAAGTGTGATTGCGCCTATTGCAGAAGGAATGTTAAACGAGAAGCTCAGACAATACTGAAGCTGTGTTAAAGACCTATTAGTTGAACATGTTATGGTAGGTACATATATGAGGAATATGAGTCGTCACATCAATGTATAGTAACTACCGGAATCACTATTATATTGGTCATAATTAATATGACCAATCGGCGTGTGTTTTATATACCTCTCTTATTTAGTATAAGAAGATCAGTACTCACTTCTTCATTAATACTAATTTTTAACCTCTAATTATCAACATGGCGACCCCAGTGAGGGGTGAAACAAGAAATGTTATTGACGACAACATTTCTGCGCGGATTCAATCGAAAGTCAAAACAAATGATACTGTCAGACAGACGCCATCATCATTAAGAAAAGTTTCTATTAAAGATGAACAGGTGAGACAATATCAAAGAAACTTAAATAGGTTTAAAACCATACTAAATGGTTTAAAGGCAGAAGAGGAAAAACTTTCTGAGGCTGATGATATTCAGATGCTAGCTGAAAAATTATTAAAACTCGGAGAAACCATTGACAAGGTTGAGAATAGGATTGTGGATCTAGTTGAAAAGATACAATTATTGGAAACAAACGAGAACAATAATATATTACATGAACATATAGATGCTACAGGGACTTACTATTTATTCGATACGTTAACTTCAACCAACAAAAGATTCTACCCTAAGGATTGTGTTTTTGATTATAGGACTAATAATGTCGAGAACATTCCTATTCTCTTAAACAATTTTAAAAAATTCATCAAGAAATATCAATTTGATGATGTCTTTGAAAATGATATCATAGAAATCGATCCTCGTGAAAATGAAATCTTGTGCAAGATAATCAAAGAAGGACTCGGTGAAAGTTTAGATATCATGAACACAAATACAACTGACATTTTTAGGATAATCGATGGTTTAAAAAAACAAATATAGAAGTTTGCATGGTAGAGATGTCAGAATTAGAGCCTGGGAAAAGGTTTTGGTTGATACAACATGTAGAAATTCCGCATTGTTAATGAATAAACTTCAAAAGTTGGTACTAATGGAAAAATGGATTTTTTCTAAATGCTGCCAAGATTGTCCTAATCTAAAGGATTACCTACAAGAAGCTATCATGGGAACCTTACATGAATCCTTAAGAAATTCTGTGAAACAACGTTTGTACAACATTCCACATGACGTAGGAATTGATCACGAAGAATTTCTAATCAATACTGTTATTGAAACAGTAATTGATTTGAGCCCAATTGCAGACGATCAAATAGAAAATAGCTGCATGTATTGCAAATCTGTTTTCCATTGCTCAATTAACTGCAAAAAGAAACCAAATAGGGAACTTAGGCCTGACTCGACCAATTTCTCAAAAACCTATTATCTACAAGGTGCACAGAGACAACAACCACTTAAGTCCAGTGCAAAACGAACAAAAGTCTTGGAACAAGACACAAAAAAGGTCGAACAAAGTGTACAACAGCAAAAAACTGGTAATTATTGATACCGGTTCCGGAGTAAACATTACCAATGACAAAACCTTACTGCATAATTACGAAGACAGTAATCGCAGTACACGATTTTTTGGTATTGGGAAAAACAGTTCAGTGTCTGTTAAAGGGTATGGCTATATAAAAATCAAGAATGGTCACAACAATACTGACAATAAGTGTCTATTAACTTACTATGTACCGGAAGAAGAATCCACTATAATCAGCTGTTATGACTTAGCCAAGAAAACCAAAATGGTTTTAAGTCGAAAATATACCAGATTGGGAAACAAAATCATAAAAATTAAAACCAAGATAGTTAATGGTGTCATTCACGTAAAAATGAACGAGTTAATTGAACGTCCTTCCGATGATTCAAAAATAAATGCAATAAAACCTACTTCTTCTCCTGGATTTAAACTAAATAAAAGGTCTATTACCTTGGAAGATGCTCATAAAAGAATGGGCCATACAGGAATTCAACAAATTGAAAATTCCATAAAACATAATCATTATGAAGAATCCCTTGACTTAATCAAAGAACCAAATGAATTTTGGTGTCAAACCTGTAAAATCTCTAAAGCCACGAAAAGAAATCATTATACCGGGTCTATGAATAATCATAGTACTGATCATGAACCAGGCTCATCATGGTGCATGGATATATTTGGCCCTGTATCAAGTTCAAACGCGGACACTAAAAGGTACATGCTTATTATGGTGGATAACAACACGAGATATTGCATGACCTCCACACACTTCAATAAGAATGCTGAAACTATTTTAGCTCAAGTTAGAAAGAATATTCAGTACGTGGAAACACAATTTGACAGGAAAGTCAGAGAAATTAATTCAGACAGAGGTACTGAATTCACAAATGATCAGATAGAAGAATATTTTATTTCAAAAGGAATACATCACATACTTACTTCTACACAAGATCATGCTGCTAACGGAAGAGCAGAAAGATACATAAGAACAATAATAACTGATGCAACAACACTCCTAAGACAAAGTAACTTAAGAGTAAAATTTTGGGAATACGCAGTAACTTCTGCTACCAATATAAGAAATTACCTGGAACACAAAAGTACAGGTAAACTACCATTGAAGGCAATCTCACGTCAACCTGTGACAGTGAGATTAATGTCATTCTTACCATTTGGCGAAAAAGGAATAATTTGGAATCATAATCACAAAAAATTGAAACCATCTGGACTTCCTTCTATAATTCTATGCAAAGATCCAAATAGTTATGGATACAAATTCTTTATACCATCCAAAAATAAAATTGTCACATCTGATAATTATACAATTCCCAACTATACAATGGACGGTAGAGTAAGAAATACTCAGAATATTAACAAGAGTCATCAATTCAGTTCAGATAATGATGATGAAGAAGATCAAATCGAAACGGTCACAAACTTATGTGAAGCTTTGGAAAACTACGAAGATGATAATAAACCAATTACTCGCCTGGAAGATTTGTTCACAGAGGAAGAGTTATCTCAAATAGACTCAAACGCAAAATACCCATCTCCTAGTAATAACCTAGAAGGGGACTTGGATTACGTATTTTCTGATGTTGAGGAATCTGGAGATTATGACGTTGAATCTGAACTTTCAACGACAAATAATTCAATCTCAACTGATAAAAACAAAATTTTGTCAAACAAGGATTTTAATTCAGAACTTGCATCGACTGAAATATCCATCAGTGGAATCGATAAGAAAGGATTAATAAATACAAGTCATATTGATGAAGATAAGTATGATGAAAAAGTCCACAGAATTCCATCGATTATACAAGAGAAACTGGTAGGAAGTAAAAATACTATTAAAATCAATGACGAAAACAAAATCTCCGACAGAATTCGTAGTAAAAACATTGGGAGTATTTTAAACACTGGACTCAGTAGATGTGTAGATATCACCGATGAATCTATTACTAACAAAGATGAGTCAATGCACAACGCAAAACCCGAACTAATTCAGGAGCAGTTAAAAAAAACAAATCATGAAACTTCGTTTCCTAAAGAAGGGAGCATTGGAACAAATGTAAAATTCCGAAATACAAACAATGAGATTTCTTTAAAAACAGGCGATACGAGTTTACCAATAAAAACTTTAGAAAGCATTAACAATCACCATAGTAATGATTATTCCACAAACAAAGTTGAAAAGTTTGAGAAGGAAAATCATCATCCGCCCCCGATTGAGGACATTGTGGATATGAGTGATCAAACTGATATGGAATCAAACTGTCAGGATGGTAATAACTTAAAAGAATTAAAAGTCACCGATAAAAATGTACCAACTGACAATGGAACAAATGTGTCACCAAGGTTGGAACAAAATATTGAAGCATCTGGATCACCAGTACAAACAGTTAATAAAAGTGCCTTCTTAAACAAAGAATTCAGTTCTTTGAACATGAAAAGAAAACGGAAAAGACACGATAAAAACAATAGTCTAACAAGCTATGAATTAGAAAGAGATAAGAAGCGTTCAAAAAAGAATCGAGTGAAATTAATTCCAGATAATATGGAAACAGTTTCAGCACCAAAAATTCGAGCCATATATTATAATGAAGCTATTTCAAAAAATCCTGACCTCAAAGAAAAACATGAATACAAACAGGCATATCATAAAGAATTACAGAATTTAAAAGATATGAAGGTATTTGATGTCGATGTGAAGTACAGTAGATCAGAAATCCCTGATAATTTAATAGTACCCACCAACACGATATTCACAAAGAAAAGAAATGGGATTTATAAGGCTAGGATAGTCTGCAGAGGTGATACTCAGTCACCAGACACTTACAGTGTAATAACTACAGAATCTTTAAATCACAATCATATTAAGATATTCTTAATGATTGCAAACAACAGAAATATGTTTATGAAGACCCTGGATATCAATCATGCATTCCTATATGCTAAATTGGAAGAAGAAATATACATCCCACATCCGCATGATAGGAGATGTGTAGTCAAGCTAAATAAGGCGTTATATGGTCTAAAACAGAGTCCTAAAGAATGGAATGATCATCTAAGACAATACTTGAATGGAATTGGACTGAAAGATAACTCTTATACTCCGGGATTATACCAAACCGAGGATAAAAATCTAATGATTGCAGTCTATGTTGATGACTGCGTAATTGCGGCAAGCAATGAACAGAGATTGGATGAATTCATAAACAAATTGAAAAGTAATTTTGAACTGAAAATTACAGGAACATTAATAGACGATGTACTCGATACAGATATATTAGGAATGGATCTAGTATACAACAAAAGACTTGGTACTATCGATTTAACATTAAAATCATTCATAAATAGAATGGATAAAAAATACAACGAGGAATTGAAAAAGATTAGAAAAAGTTCAATTCCGCATATGTCAACTTATAAAATAGATCCTAAGAAAGACGTACTGCAAATGTCAGAAGAAGAGTTTAGACAAGGTGTTCTAAAGCTACAACAATTACTAGGTGAACTAAACTATGTCAGACACAAATGCAGATACGACATTGAATTTGCTGTTAAGAAAGTGGCTAGACTAGTAAATTACCCACATGAAAGAGTCTTTTATATGATTTACAAAATAATCCAGTACTTGGTTCGGTATAAAGATATTGGAATACACTATGACCGAGACTGTAATAAAGACAAAAAGGTTATTGCTATAACTGATGCATCAGTTGGATCAGAATATGATGCTCAATCAAGGATTGGAGTTATATTATGGTACGGTATGAATATTTTTAATGTTTATTCTAACAAGAGCACAAACAGATGTGTATCATCAACAGAAGCAGAGCTTCATGCCATTTATGAAGGCTATGCAGACTCAGAAACGTTGAAGGTAACATTAAAGGAGCTAGGAGAAGGAGACAATAATGACATTGTCATGATCACTGACTCAAAGCCAGCCATTCAAGGATTAAATCGCAGCTATCAACAACCAAAAGAGAAATTCACTTGGATAAAAACTGAAATAATAAAAGAAAAAATTAAAGAGAAGAGTATAAAACTGTTAAAAATTACCGGCAAAGGTAATATTGCTGATTTACTAACAAAACCAGTATCAGCATCTGATTTTAAAAGATTTATACAAGTATTAAAAAATAAAATAACATCACAGGATATTTTGGCCTCAACAGACTATTGATAATTAATTAATGAAGTTCTAAACACACAATGAATATCTGTTGAAGTACAATAATATATCTTTAAGGGAGCATGTTGGAACGAGAGTAATTAATAGTGACATGAGTTGCTATGGTAACAATCTAATGCTTACATCGTATATTAATGTACAACTCGTATACGTTTAAGTGTGATTGCGCCTATTGCAGAAGGAATGTTAAACGAGAAGCTCAGACAATACTGAAGCTGTGTTAAAGACCTATTAGTTGAACATGTTATGGTAGGTACATATATGAGGAATATGAGTCGTCACATCAATGTATAGTAACTACCGGAATCACTATTATATTGGTCATAATTAATATGACCAATCGGCGTGTGTTTTATATACCTCTCTTATTTAGTATAAGAAGATCAGTACTCACTTCTTCATTAATACTAATTTTTAACCTCTAATTATCAACATATCAATATATTATTGAAGATTGGGTGAATTTTGAGATAATTGTTGGGATTCCATTTTTAATAAGGCAATAATATTAGGTATGTAGATATACTAGAAGTTCTCCTCCAGGATTTAGGAATCCATAAAAGGAAATCTGCAATTCTACACAATTCTATAAATATTATTATCATCATTTTATATGTTAATATTCATTGATCCTATTACATTATCAATCCTTGCGTTTCAGCTTCCACTAATTTAGATGACTATTTCTCATCATTTGCGTCATCTTCTAACACCGTATATGATAATATACTAGTAACGTAAATACTAGTTAGTAGATGATAGTTGATTTTTATTCCAACAATTATCATATACGGTGTTAAGATGATGACATAAGTTATGAGAAGCTGTCATCGAAGTTAGAGGAAGCTGAAGTGCAAGGATTGATAATGTAATAGGATAATGAAACATATAAAACGGAATGAGGAATAATCGTAATATTAGTATGTAGAAATATAGATTCCATTTTGAGGATTCCTATATCCTCGAGGAGAACTTCTAGTATATTCTGTATACCTAATATTATACCCTCTATCAACAACAGGATTCCAACAATTATTTCAAAATCCACCCATATCTCAGATTTCACATCAGTATTGATTAAAATATTAATTGCTACCAGTTCTAATAAATCTAATGTTTACATCATATAGTAATATATCTTTTGAGAAATGTGACTGGCGTTATACAGAAACCGAATTACACGTTTTAAATACTAATTATTAAAATTTATCCTGATAAGTTGATCTTTATTTCCGTACAGCACAACCGATAGAGGAGATGTTTAAAGTGTTTAAGCTCACTTTATAGGGTGAAACACATTTTGACGACCGTAAAAGGTCATTTGATTTGGTATTGAGGTCGAGAAAATATTTTCAAATAGTGAAGGATACATTAAACACGCTCACAAAACAACATAAAAATCCGTGATAGTTTAATGGTCAGAATGGGCGCTTGTCGCGTGCCAGATCGGGGTTCAATTCCCCGTCGCGGAGATTTTTTTTGGCCCTTGATGACTGTTCTGGTACAATTTCCACCTTGAATGAGGGTATAAGATACCGATGATATATATTCAGACTATTTCTACGACACAGAAAAACAATCGACCAAGCCGTCCTTGAACATGCTGCAGAACTTCCTTTTTTTTATTTTTTTTGGCTCATCTACGTAATCCTATTATCTTTTATTAAATTTTGAAGCTATGAGTTTCTTTCCAGCGACTTGGAACCAATAGTTGACAGTGAGTGCATACTTGAGTATTTTCCCCCTACATTGTACAGTCCTCCTCAGACCTGGTATCCCTGTTTAATGTGGTCGCTCATCGGACTTTTCCGTCCGATAGGAATTCGCTCAACTTTGACAGGCGGAACTACTTTCACATCGATTTTCTCAGGAAAGACGGCGTAAACAAGAGAAGAAATTAACTTTCTACAGAAAGTACAACCATATAAACCCTTCGTAGAGCTCCAATTAGTAGCAAATAATGACAAATAATGTCAGTGAACGACCAAATAACTCATATAGGAAAAACATTGTCCACAACGGCTTCCGCTTTTTTAAACTACCAAAAATCGAACAGCAACACTCAAGATGTACTGACCAATAATGGGCCTTATAAGAATTTATTATCAAATACCGTCAACAATGCGAGCTCAACTTCATACTTTTACAAGAGGACTGAACACGGTCGCTTTGTAAAAAATGCATCTAACACTTTTGAGGATATTTACTCCAAGACAAGAAGGGGCGATGTATTCAGGAACAAGTTCACAGACAACAAAACATGCTTCAGAATGCTCACGTACATAAGTGATGATTTGTTGAACGAGATCCCAACTAAGGAAGGTCTCAAAAGTGATGCAGATGGCAAGCTTCTAACCGAAGGAGGCGAAAATGAAAATCTCAGGAAGAACGCATCCAAAAAAGAAACATCGCTGTTTCAGGGCTTTAAAAGCTACCTACCAATAGCGGAGCTTGCCATTGAAAACACTGAAAGATTAAACTATGATACAAATGGTACAAGCGGTACGGTTGGTGCGAAAGATGTTATGTCTAAAACAAATGAGCGAGATGAAATTCACACAGAGCTTCCTAACTTCCAAGATTCATTTCTCATACCGCCTGGGGTAGAAACTAAAAAAATAAGCTCCTCTTATTCTCCTAGTGCATTAAAAAGTTTTTCTCAAACTCTTGTAAATAGTTTAGAGTTTTTAAATATTCAGAAAAATTCTACGTTATCCGAAATAAGAGACATTGAAGTTGAAGTTGAGAATCTGAGACAAAAGAAAGAGAAACTGTTGGGTAAAATTGCGAACATAGAGCAAAATCAATTACTATTGGAAGACAACCTCAAACAGATTGATGATAGGTTGGACTTTTTAGAAGAGTACGGATTGGAGGTGATCGAAGCTAATAGCGACGAAAATGCAGAAGATGATGGTATGAGTGAGCGAAAGGCCCTTAAAAATGATGCTATAAGAAATGAGGGTGTCACCACAGAGAGCATATCATCAGAGGCTTCTAATCTACCTCCAAGGAGAAGGCAACAACTTCGAGACGATAACTCATTGAATAGATTAGGTGCCTTTTATAGCAAATCCAAAAAAAGACACAGAAAAAGCTTCCCAACATTCCAGCAGCTTTACGAGCCAGGAACAAAAATTGGCTCTATAATGTCCACTCACGATGATTTCCTCACTTGCCTAGATTTTGATGCGCCCTTTGGTACCTTATGTACAGCCGGATATCTTGATCACACGGTAAAAATTTGGGATTTATCCAAACAAAACAAAATTGGAGAACTAGCAGGACATCTTGCTACAATTAATTGTATGCAAATCAATCGTGACTACGGAACTCTTGTTACTGGTGGTAGAGATGCGGCTTTAAAATTATGGAATTTGAATTTAGCTCAACAACTTTACCAGGAAACGCAAAATCTTACCTCTCCTACAAATCATATTGATTCTCCATGTGTTCATACATTTGAGGCGCATACAGATGAGGTTACTGCATTATCATTAGATCCTAGTTTCTTGGTGAGTGGTTCACAGGATAGAACAATTAGGCAATGGGACTTACGTTCCGGGAAGTGCTTGCAAACCATTGATCTGAGCTTTGCAAATGTCTTAACAACATCCACTAATGTCGATTTATCAAAGAGCACACTTCTTACTCAAAGAAATGAGAGGCCTAGTATAGGTGCACTACAAAGTTTTGATGCAGCGCTAGCAACGGGTACAAAAGATGGTGTTGTAAGGCTATGGGATTTAAGATCCGGAAAGGTGATTCGTACTTTGAAAGGGCATACAGATGCCATAACGTCATTAAAATTTGATTCCGCGTGCCTGGTCACAGGTTCATACGACAGAACAGTTAGAATCTGGGACTTAAGAACTGGGTTGTTGAATAAGTTTCATGCGTACAGTGCGCCAGTTCTTTCGTTAGATCTCTTCCAAGAGAACGCTGCAGTCGTTGTCGCAGACGAACCAAGTGTCCAGATATACGATAGCGAAAAGGATGAAAGCTGGTCTTGCGTCGAACAAGGTAACGAGACTAGCGTTAGTACCGTTAAGTATAAAGAAAATTACATGGTTGAGGGTCGTGAAAATGGGGACGTAAATATTTGGGCCGTATGATAGGCATTGCATTGCAATCAAGTCAACCCATTTGAAGAAAAATAAATATCGAGTGCATATGTGAATAGCTGCTCGCTCAGATATATATAAATAAATATTCGTTCTGGAATGTAAATAAAGTATCGTCAATACCTTGGATGGTTTATCAGCGAAATCGGTGCTGTAGATGTTGCCCTGTCATATTACTACAGATGTCTTGGAAGCAATCACCATACCTGCATTATCCTTACCCGGAAAAAGAAAACTTTCGTGAATAATGATTAATATTTAAGTGGCGACTTTTTCATCCTTGCTATTGAAAAAAAAAAAAATGAATAATTGTTATTAAGCGTTAGCAGATGCCAAATTGTCGAAATGATTTCAAATACAGAGAATTAGCCGCAAATATTAAGTAGTACCTGAATCACGAGACATACAACTCGGAAAAATGAACTTTGGAAGCCAAACACCTACAATTGTGGTTCTAAAAGAGGGAACAGACGCATCTCAAGGTAAAGGTCAAATCATCTCTAATATCAATGCCTGTGTTGCAGTCCAAGAGGCATTGAAACCAACTTTAGGTCCCTTAGGTTCTGATATTTTAATTGTGACATCGAATCAAAAGACTACTATTTCTAACGATGGTGCCACGATCCTAAAATTATTAGATGTAGTACATCCTGCTGCCAAAACTTTAGTGGATATTTCTAGAGCTCAGGATGCCGAGGTGGGTGATGGTACAACTAGTGTAACCATTTTAGCTGGTGAGTTAATGAAAGAAGCCAAGCCCTTTTTGGAAGAAGGCATTTCATCTCATTTGATTATGAAGGGCTACAGAAAGGCCGTTTCTTTAGCTGTGGAGAAGATTAACGAATTAGCTGTGGATATTACTTCAGAGAAAAGCAGTGGCAGAGAATTACTTGAACGCTGTGCTAGAACTGCAATGTCGTCGAAATTGATTCATAATAATGCAGATTTTTTTGTTAAAATGTGTGTTGACGCCGTGCTATCCCTTGATAGAAACGATTTGGATGACAAATTAATAGGTATTAAAAAAATTCCAGGTGGTGCTATGGAAGAATCTCTTTTCATCAACGGTGTCGCCTTTAAGAAGACATTTTCGTATGCTGGATTTGAACAGCAACCCAAAAAGTTCAACAATCCTAAAATTTTAAGTTTGAATGTAGAACTGGAGTTGAAAGCAGAGAAAGACAATGCTGAAGTACGTGTAGAACATGTTGAAGATTACCAAGCTATTGTAGATGCGGAGTGGCAATTAATCTTTGAAAAGCTAAGACAAGTGGAAGAAACAGGTGCCAATATTGTACTATCAAAGTTACCTATCGGCGATTTGGCTACTCAATTTTTTGCTGATAGAAATATTTTCTGCGCTGGTAGAGTGAGCGCAGATGATATGAATCGTGTCATCCAAGCTGTTGGAGGCTCTATACAATCTACTACTTCAGATATAAAACCAGAGCATTTGGGTACTTGTGCTTTGTTTGAGGAAATGCAAATCGGGTCAGAACGCTACAATTTATTCCAAGGTTGCCCACAAGCTAAAACATGTACATTATTATTAAGAGGAGGTGCTGAGCAAGTTATTGCCGAGGTTGAGAGATCATTGCACGATGCAATCATGATAGTTAAGAGAGCGTTACAAAATAAACTGATCGTTGCTGGTGGTGGTGCTACAGAAATGGAAGTATCAAAATGCTTGAGAGATTATTCAAAAACCATAGCTGGTAAGCAACAAATGATAATCAATGCCTTCGCTAAGGCTTTAGAAGTTATTCCAAGGCAACTCTGTGAAAATGCTGGGTTTGATGCTATAGAAATATTAAACAAACTAAGATTGGCTCACAGCAAAGGTGAGAAATGGTATGGTGTTGTCTTTGAAACAGAAAATATTGGCGATAATTTTGCCAAATTCGTATGGGAACCTGCTTTAGTAAAAATCAATGCTTTGAACAGTGCCACAGAGGCTACTAACTTGATTTTATCTGTTGACGAGACGATCACTAATAAAGGTAGTGAAAGTGCCAATGCTGGCATGATGCCTCCCCAAGGGGCTGGAAGAGGGAGAGGTATGCCAATGTAATTAACACTCTAAAAAACATGTGCTGCATACATTTTATTATTACTCTTTTTGCAGTAGTTATTTGCATCAAAGGTAATTTCTTTCAATCATAAATAAGTTAATACTGTATTGATAAAACCTTATTCTTTTCTTTTGTATACTCTGTATCTTAAAGTAATTCTAGGTCTAAAGAAAAATGAAAGAAGTAATGAAAACTCCGAGAAACAAATCATATCATTGGTCGTCATCCGGGTTGGATGTCATGCAGCTGCATTCCATTTCTTCGGCAAAATGTACGTAATATTCGATTAGAACCCTGTTTTGCAACTGATTATGCTACTATGTATTTATATATGCATACATATGATGATATTATATTTGAAAAATGATGCTGATTTTTTTGAAAAAAAGATCTATCCTCCTTTATTCCCTTCTTGTTTTACTGTCCTTTGCAAACGTTCCTCAAGAGCTCGACATTTCCCGTCTAATTCATTGATATGTCTCCTATATAAATCTGTAACAAGTTCTAACTCATTTATTCTAGTTTTGAGCTTTATAATTTCTTCTTCTTTGTGCAATTTAGTGGATAACTGATCACCTAAATCTTTAGCTGGGTGATTTTCAAATTTTCGTCCAGAAACATCAGAACTAGAAACACTATTTGAGATGGATTGTGAATTTGCTTTGGATATACAGGGAGCTTTAGAAGATTGTAGAAACGGTATGAAATGAGGCGGTGTCGTCTCGGTTTTCACGTTGCTAATCGCACGATCTCTCGTCTCAAGCATGTCGTTAATAGAAGCCATGTGGAAAGATAAAGGGGCTGGGTCGTTACGCTTAGCAGATATTATATCTGGGGAAGACATCGTCGATCTAATTTGATTCGGTACCTCGGATGGATTAGAGTCAGTCGTCCGTGAAGAAGTGGGTGCCAGAGTTGCGGCGGTAGAGGCAATACCATTATTGCAATTGGACACTATTTCACTTCCGTTATTTGATATTGAAGTACTGCTCAAGCTTCCAAGCAGCATTGATAAGTGAGGTAATTGAGGAGAATCTGCGCCTGTTTTTGATGTTACTGAATGTGAAGCATTGAGGGGGAAAGAGGCTGCGTTGAATTGCGACCGTTCTTTGATAAAAGCAGATTGGTGTGCAGAATTTGAATACTCTTTAACGTCCGTATAACTTGGGAACGTAAGTAACTTCTCTTGGTATATAGCAGTATCTTGTTTGGGCAGTTTAGGCTTTAAGTTTGGTCTCGAACAATCTCCCGACATCAGTACCTCTAATTTTGTTGCTGATAGGTGAGAATCGCTTCTTTCCTTAGACTCCGTTTTTGGCTTCTTGGATATCTTCGCAGTAGATGATGTTCCCATTAAAAGTTGCGAACTTTTTTTCTTTTTATCTTCAGATGTTACTCTGTTAGCTTTGCGACCGCTTGATTCTATATTACAATCACCCTTAAGCTCTGCAATCAGCGTCTGATTCCGAAAGTTGTCCAGATTATGTGCATGATTTGTATTACTTTTCCTATTTCGAGACTTTATTACATCAGTTTTCAAACTAATTGGCCTGGGTTTCCCATGAAGCTTTAAAAAGAGACCACACGCATTACAAAGCATAGCTCCATGCTCATCTCTTCTCCATAATGGTGTTGTAGAGGTTAAACAGTTCTTACAAACAGGAACATTAGCATCATTGGATACGTTATTATTGCAATTGGCATCCATTGTTTGTCCATTATTCTTAACTTGATTTTTAGGTAATATATGGTGTAATGAATTCGTATCCGGACTCATTCTTCCAGCAGTAGATGTGGAAAAAGACTTGTCATTCGCCTTAAAATTCATATTGTTGCTTATTGACGCTCCTGCTTGCGATTCACGCAATTGAACTGCCGATTTTTGCTCGGCAGATACTGCTTCATAACCTAAAGGTGGCCATCTCCCAATATGCCCTTCTTCTTCGCTTTGATTTAAGCTGTTGAGGTTTTCACTTGATTTTGGTTCAAATACATTATCTCGTTTTCTAATGTTATAGCCTCGAAGAGTTGTAGCCTGCGATGCCATAATATTACCAGTAGAATTGTAGAGCACAGTACAAATACCCGAAATGATATTCGTATATCTAGTATTATAGCTTCAACCGCTTGCAATATGTTCTCTTTCAAACTACCTTATTATCAAGCCTATATCTTATTTTTCACTGATTAGGATTGATAAGCGCAGATAAGCGAAGATAAGAAAATTTTCACTCTGTTCGCCCGCTATTTAGGATCAGTAATTTTAGTAACGTTAATCACTAGGAACGACGAGAAAGATGACAGAATAATATCTCATTGAAACTTGAAGTAGCGTAATTGAAATATTAAGTTCAAACTCAGAAAGGGGCAGCTATCACGAATGAATAACAATATTTTCAATGAAAGATTTCGTTCAACAGCATAGTGTTTTACTTTACAAAAATTTACATAATACTTCACCTTTTTTTTCTAATCTAAATACCTATCAAAAGGTTCCCCTAAAACGTTTTCAACAACCTTGACCAAACCGGTCCTGACTTCACGTTCGATCTCTTCATCATCATCTTCCAATAACTCAGCGATGACGGGAACGAGCTGTGGCAATAGAACTAACCAACTTTCACCTATCTTTGAGTATATCAACTTCATGGCTCTAATAGCCCATAATTTTTCATTGGAGGAACAGGAAGCTTTCATGTGTTCAACGATTAGTTTATTCAAAATTTGGTTATGCTCATCAACGCCACTATTGTTAGAAGCCAGAGCGCCAATTGCCTTGACCAGGTACTTCCCAATAGAGTTTTCTATATTAGATAGTTGATTGACCAAGGATACAGAAATTAACTCGAATCTGGAAGTTGATTTCCAGTATTCGTCTCTATCAAACTTTAGCGAAGAGGTTAGAGAGTTGATTACCAAACGTCTTAAATTAACGTTTTCCATGTCCTTGCTAATGAATCTTTTTAACAACATATCAACAGGTTCTAACAAATACGTGAAATAGGAAGTAATTATACCTCTCAAATTTTCTTGAAGCTTGTTGAAAAATTTGAAAAATGCCAACAGTCTTTCTGTTTCAGTGATACCTGCATTTGTAACGCCTTCACCGTCAAACGCCCATCTTACTAATATAACAAATAGCGGTCTAAATACTTTGTCATTCATCTTCAGGACGTAAGAGTTGGAAATTTCGTGAACGGATGCCTCTATCCTACTAATTGTATTATTATCGAAACTGGAAATGGATCTAAATTCGAATAAAGATAATAGTAACTTAAAAAATATTGGCGATTGTGAGGTTGCGGATTTTTTATCAATATTTTCAACAGTGGATTCTAATGTACTCAAAAATAGACTAACAGCAACTGTATCATTGGACGTTGCTATTTCAGTGGACCAAATTCTGAATAAAACTTTCAAAACTTCCTTCAAATCTATATTCTCAATTATCAATGAAATTACTGACAGCCTAATGCTGCTGTCAACTTCACGGGAAAAATAAATAACATGCAAAACATCCAAAATATTTGACATCAAGAAACTTGGTATCCTTTTGATTAGACCGGCGAACAGCAACAGTATAGCAACTTGCAACTGCTCTTTTAATGGGTTACTACTATCTGCCAATGAAGCATCAAATAATTTAATAGAAGGTGGGACTATTTTTGGATAGAACGCAATTGACTTGACTCCTAAAACTTGAACACAGTTAGTTATCAATGCCAACGAAGATATCTTGACCTCTGTCATATCAGAACTAACTTTTTCAGTAGCAAGGGTGAGGGCTTGAGTTAATATGGACCCCTCAAGCTTCTTACCATATTTGCTCACTAAAGCCGTCATCGTGTTCAATATTACTTGAGAAATAACAACAGATTTAGATTCCAAAGGCATTCTGTCGAGCAAAACCTTCATCACATTGTTAACTATAGGAATAGCTTCAGAGCCTTCTAACTCGAATTTGGACCCTATTACCAACGTTAGGTGGTATCTAATATCTTCATTAGTGGATGTACTGAGTAAGGGTAATACCGCATTAACAAACTCGTCAACTGGTAGAATTTGTAACACATTGCCAAGCACCTTGAATAGAATCTCCTTTATTTCAGTCGTGTGATCTGATAATGATGTTTCAGAGTCGGAAGCTTCCTCATTTTCTTGGGAAGTTATACATGAAAAGGTTAATTCTACAGAATTAATGAAAAAAAGAACACCTTCTAAAAGGGTTCCAAATTCTTCCCTGATGTTTCTAATTAACTTTTTATCGCTTGTTTCATCTAACAAAACAGAATATACCTTTAGTCTTAAATTTCTCCTCACATCGTAATAATCTTGATCTGTTTCCTCGGTTATTTTATTGATAAACTCAAAGGTATTGTTCATAAATGTCAAAAATTCACTTTCCGAAAAATTCAAGACACCATTTGAAAACAAGACACGGGATTCTAGTGATTTCTTCTTTTCCGAGGAGCTCTTTGATGATGTCAACAATTTGATGATATCGAGTAAGTCATTCAAACCTGATAATTCCTCATTGACATGTAGATCAACGAGTAGGGCCTTAATAAACTCAATTAATATTCTTGCCTCGCCAATTTTAAAGTTGACTAAAGCTGAAGAATACTGTTGTGCAATCAAGAAAAGGAACGAGCCCAGTGCCTTTACTGGATCAAGTGTTTTGATTAACGTAGAAAATAATTTAACCCTCCTATGTCTTGGAACATGTTGCAAAGCGGTTGTGAAGCTCAACAAAAGGAACTCCATTTCCTCTTTTTCATTTCCTTTGCTATTCTTGATCAAGGCAGGGACAACAGTTAGTATCGTACGCTCAACAACTTTAGTTGTGAATTCATCATCTTGACGAATACTATGGGCTCCCATAAAAGTAAAGATAGGCATTACAGAATGCAAAATAACTTCCGAACTTAAAGTAGCAAGAGATCCAATTACAAGTAATAGTTTGTTTTGGACTTGCGGAGATGCAGAATTTCTAATAGCGGATACCAATATATCTGCCCTTACGTTGGTTAGTTCTGTACAGCCATGTTCCTTCAAGTATGTGATAGTGTTCAGCGTACAAGAAATCAAAGTTTCTTGCGCATATAAAACCGGTAATCCACCGTCTTGATCCAAAGTTTCCAGATCTGATAATAAGGAAAGTAAAGTGAACAAAAGCTTTTCGGATCCAACATTTCTGACTTTATCAAGTGCTTCCAAAATAATCGTCAACTTTCTCAGGTGCAATTCCGCCAGTTGCGAAACCTCCTCTTTCAAAAATGCGTTTTTACTTGTTGATGAACGTCTTCTTCTTCTTTTAGAAAAGTCTGTCTGATCCATTTCGTTACTGATACTGTTTTGATTTAGTATGGATACAAAAATATCGGAATCTAACGGCAATGATTGTAGTACACCGACTGTATCGTACGATGATTCTACGTTACTCGAAGAATCCACGATATTTTGGACGATTTTTAGTTTTTGAGCATTATTTAATGAAGCGAATATGCTGATAAGCCTCTCGGCAGCTATGTTAGCTAACTGCTCATAATCTGAGTTAAGAGCACTGAGAACAAAATCGATCATGAATGACTGCTTTTCTTTTGGTGATACCAAATTAACTAAAGAGCGCTCAAAATGCTCAAAGTTTGTTTTATTAGCAATACAACTCTTTTCCCAACTAGATCTGTTTTCTAAGTAGTGGGAAATAAATTCCTCAAATAGGGAGGAATAAGAAGATGCATAAGTCGGACTCTTGTTCAGGTTATCCAACAACACTGTCTTGGCATACGGAGAAGGTATTAGTAGGGCTTGATTAGCCCAAAACATCAAAAAGACTTTTTCATTTCTCTTTGGCGTTAAAATTCTGGATATGTCATAATTCTCAGTAACGTACTCATTCAAAAATCCTGATAACCATGCCTCACTATCTTTGGGATTTAACATAGGAATGGTAACGTTCTCTCCGTAAAGTTTATCAGACAAAAAGTAGTGCTTAGTGGATGGTCTTTTAGCAATCAAGGAAAGAATCTTCTTCACGCCAGTCCTAACTTTTATAGAAGCATCTCGCAAAGCGCAAATCAAGCATGGAACTAAAGTAAAAATATTAACTTCCTTTTCAATACTATTAATATATTTTGCAATATTGTTTAAAGATATTAGCTTTAGCGCGGTTGGAGCGGCTGGAGATATAGTTACTCTTAACAAAAACGTTATTCTTGATTCTAAAGTAGTGAAAAATGAAGTCAAGAAGGAACTTGCTTTATAGCCTTTACCAATAGCTTCAGTGAATAAAGATAAAACCTTTTTGTATCTTTCTCCAGTTTCTGTTAGCATGGACACATTCGTTGTGTTTATCAATTCTGAATGCTTATCCAAGAATGTTTGAAATGAAGCGGTATCCTTTTTAGTAGTTTCCACGGGGTCGCTTAACTGCTTTACAATGTCGGTGTTAACATCGGCATTAGTGAACAAAGATGTAGTAAGCCTGATTTCGAAGAGTTCGCCTGTCAGTCCCAATGATTTCAAACATTTTAACACCAAATCTTCATTTATGGAGATAAAATATTCGAATAGTTCTACTAATTGTGACTTGTCCTCTAAAATTTCGGAAAGGTAAATCAAATCAGTGATTATCAACCTAACTTCGTATCTTTCTAGTCTTATTTTTTTTAGTAGGCTAAGAATAATGTTCAATTTGGACCGATCATACCTTGCTATGGATCTTGTATAGGAAGTAATGAATTTATCACAAACTGGTTTGTCTTCCTTATCTAAGAAGGTTAGTATAGACACAGTGTCGAACTTGCTATCAAATAACTTGAAAATTTTGGAAGGTAGCTGATCTACGTTACCTTGTCCTTTTAATGTTTGGAACAGCTTACAAATCGTGAGGAGTGCTGAATGTTTTGCCTCTTTAGCATCTAAGTTTGAAAGAATGGTTTCCATGGCAGCTAAGATAATTGTTTTCTTTAAAGGCAAAGCTGTAGCAAATACAACTAATATGGTATGTGCAGCTATTTGACAATCCTTTGATTTAGAGGCTAAAAGTTTAGCAGATATTTCAAGTAAGATTGGAACAAGCTGATTCAGTTTTTCATCGTTGTTTGAATTGAAAGCAACAACGTTAATAAAGCAGCATGTTGTAAATAAAAGCTGGTTAGTATACGTTGCATTATGCTTAATACATTGATCCAAATAACTGGTATAAAGTTTCAGAAAATCCATGTCATTAAAGAGCTTTATCATGGTTAGCGCCGTTGGGGGCTTTTCACTTCTAACAAAATTCGACAAACAATTAAACAAAGGGGGCAACTTAATAATGCTGAGAATTCTCTTAAAGACAGGTGTTTGGTAGTAGTTGAGAGTGGACAAAAGCAGCATCTCTGTGTTTTTAACATGTATTTGAAAACGACGAACCAACCATTCTGTTGCATGTAGTGTAGGTGCTAAATACCATTTAGAAGAAGCCAATAGCAAGTAAGCATTGATAGCATTATCCAAATCTTTAATTTCTTCTTTTGTTTGGACATTTCTATCAAGAGAAATGGAAGACTCTGAAAAGAGTGTTCTTGAGAAAATGGCAAATTTTGGCTCAATTTGGCTCAATTCTTCAAGAGCCTTACTAGCGTTTTCAAAAATGAAATCGTAATCTTGTGTTGCAGCCGTCTTTGAGTTATAAATCAAAGAAGCAGAATGAAGTTTTTGTCTTCTCTTTCTATCCAACGCAACAGTAGCATTGTTGGAAGCAACTTGAGCTAATTGGTCACTCAACGAAGACATTTTCAAAGTTATTCGTACTTTGGTGGCCAGTTAGATAAGTCTGATTCTGAAAGGTAATAAAGAAAGTATTTGTTACACCTTCGAAAATATCTAGCTCATCGCTAACTGAAAATTTTTTTCTTTGCTTAACGCAGAAAGAAAAAAGAAAAAAAAAAAAGTCATGTGACTTGAATATTATTAATCTATGTATGTTATGATTATTGGCTATGAAACCATAAAATTGAAAAAAAGGATTCATAAGCTGATATGTTATTTGTACTTAATGCTATATTTATAATTTACTTTTGAAATTTTTCTTAGTGGGTCAAAGTCTTCTTTGATACTGAAGAATGACCCAATGGCAACACTTGGTCCATTGGTTAACAAGTTTCTAACGAAGTGGACCTTGTGAGAGCTTATAAACTGAAAAGACCAGTTTTCTTTTTACCAAAGGGGTAGACAAAGAGTGAAGAAGCAAATAGTCCCACAGAAATACCGACACAAACTTGAATCATTGTCATACCAAATGACATTGAGGACGATGGATCGGAGGTGCTTGTCGTAATGGTTTCATTAGCATTAACAATTGTATTTGCACTTTGCAACCCAGACAACAACGAATTTTGTGAAGCAATACCAGATGGCACTTGAACGAAGATTGCGGGAAGCATAGCTGATACCGCTAAACCTTTCCAAATTCTGGAATATAGATTACCTAAAACACCTATGACAAATGCAGCTAAGGCGGCAGTAAACTCTGTCGAATTCGCAAAATGCTTACCGGCCCAATATGTTACGACATAACCGGTGCAAGAAATGAAGACCATAACTGGCAGTTGTGAGATGTGTGCTTGATTTAATAACGAGATACTAATGGTAAACGCTGGAACGAAGAGGAACCTGAACCACGGAGAAATTAATTGAGGACATGAAATTTCGTTAGTGGCATTGTGATACATCCATCCAAACAAAGCTGAGCCCAATGTTATGCCAAAACCCAAAAACAAAGAATAAATAATGGCGTAGAACATACGGACCGCGCCAGCAACTAGGCTTCGACTTTGCAGTTCTAGTGCACCACACAGAATAATATAACCTGGCAGGATTAATGCCAATGAGCCTTGTGTAACTGCACCAAAGCAGATGTGAGAACGAGGGATAGAGCCAAAAGCTCTACCGCAGAAGCTAACGACAATAGATGCAGAAATTTCGAAGACGTTTGAATACATGTATGACTTTTGTGAAAGAATAAATTGTAATGACCCCACACAAAGCCCCATAAAAAATGAGATTGCCAGGTTTACCCAATCGCCACCAAAGGCATACGGAGTGACCATAGCGGAACAAAATGCATATAAAAGAACACACATCCAAGGTGGATATAGATTCGTGTCAGCCAAAATTTGATCGAGTAAAGCATTACCTTCATCGGCACCTAAGGTATCATGGACAACTCTTTTGTAAACGGCATGAACTTGATGCAGCTTCCAAAGGTTTAGACCTTGAGTACACCTAACCAATTGAACTTCGGAAGTTCTTGTTGTTGCATCACCAAATGAAACAATCATACAACCTGGAAGATACAAAACTGACCATCTATTTCAAGGACTCTAGAAGTCATAACCATATATTCTTCAAGCCTATGCGTCGGAGCACCATACATCATAAGAGCTCTACACATGCGTAGGATGAACCGGTGTCTTTGTAAAATGTCTGCAATGTGAACCGTAATTTTCGCTTCAGTTTTTAGTCTTTTCTTCAGTCTAGGCATTCTGCCTTTTTTAGCCTTGCCTTTTAAATTTTGTAATCTGCTACGCTTGGCAACTGGTACGTCTTTGTTTCCAGCAGTAGAAGAAATACCTTCATCATCTGTTGTTACAGCTTGTGAATCTGAAAAGATTGAGCTTGAATTTTGATCTTCATTTTGGTAAAGTTTCAATAATGACCCTAGTACTCCACTTTTCACTTGAGATGGAGGGGGTACGTATGTGGAGGTTTCAATAAACCCTTCGTTATCGTCGGATGAATTGTTTTCTGCATAATCATCAAAATGATCCACTGCAGGAGCCAGAAATGAATTTTTTGAACTTGAGCCTAACGTTTCGCCATCCGACGTACAATTTACGTCACCTTCTAATTTGAGAGCCTCCAGTTTTTCTTTATCGTCGCCCTCATGAACGTCTACGATTTTAGACGCATCAGCTAGATCGGATAAGGGAATTTCTTCATTACGGTTATTTTTTTCTATATCATTCTTCCCATTTTCATTTTCTGAAGGTATTGGTGCCAAGCCAGGGACCAAACCCCCTTGATTTCCAGTCAGGTTATTTATTATCTTCTTGATGAACGTCTCATCGTCTCCATCCTTACCATTGTTCCTTAAATGTGTGAAAGAAACTTTAGGCTTCCTCTTGTGGCGAGCAGGCCTATCTTCTTCATCTTGTCCATCTGTGCCCTTAGAATTATCGCTGGTTTCTGTAGATCTTGAAGACAAATCATTTTCTAGAGCATCCGTATCAGCAGTGAATCTTACATTTTTGTTATCATTATTAGAAATACCTAGATCACTGATGCTTTTACCACTTAAATTGCCTTTTTTGCTCTCGGCTGAATTGGAAGTGCGATGGTCACTACTATCTTCAAGATTCACTCCCGCTTGACTTTGCTCGGAGCTTCCCACCCGAAAATCTGACACAGGAGTGGTTGGTTTTTCATTTCTACCGTCCATTGTATAGCCTATCGGTTATTCGATCTTTTTTCTTTTGTTATTCTATATCTAAAAGATAAAAGTCGCACACCGCTAAGTAAGTAAGTAAGTGTTATATAAGATTTATTTAGCTACGTTCTCAGATATAGTAGGCTTAAAACAAACGTAAAACATAGTTATATATTAATATGCAATTCGGTTTATTTCTTTTTCAAGATTCTTCCGAATTTCGTCATATTGGGTTCGCAATTTTTGGCGATGGCTTTGCTTCGATATTTTTCGGATGAAAATAGTCAAAGGACACTAGAAACACGAATGGCGCGCTGATTACGGAGACGTCGGGCTAAGACAAAGAGGGTCCATTCGGCGTGCTGGTGGTACTGTGACAGATAAACCCAATGCCCCACTTTTCTCGAGGAGTTGAAACAAGCGGGACAACTGCTACGTCATAAAAATGGGAGTACCAAGGGAGGAGCCATAAGCCGGGTAAAATTTGGCGCTGTTTTTCTTAATCTAAAAATAGTTCAACAATAAAATTTGGGCTCCGCCCATCCAGACCAAAGCAATCTTCGGCCTTAACAAGCCAAAGGGAACGAAACCCAGACTCTACCATGCATTTCGAACATGTTGTAGCTAACTACACTGGTAACCCAGATACCTATTCTCTCAGTAGCTGTTTCACCAAGACTCCGCACTCATGGTAAGTAGAAAAAGAAAACTCTCACAAAAATCTGAGTGGCACAGCTTTTCCAAATACGCTTTTTAAACTTGGAGAAATAAAGATGTATTACCCGCTGGTGCCTTAAAATATCCTTTTCTCCGGTTGTCCAATAATTTATGTTACGGCGGCTATTTGAGTTTTTGTGGAAATCTCTATCATTAATAAATGTCAGCCTTGTGTCTTAAATGCAATTCAACAGGGAAAAGGCGCGAGACTTCGGCGGCAAAAAGCCACAGACAAGTGCTGGTTGCAAAGAGGTAAAGAAGTAATGTGTGTAATCAAATAGATATATTAAGGTAGCAACTCACCGGTCTGTCCATTTTCTTTTCCTGAATAACTTCTTCTGTCTTCACACATTCATTTCATTTTTATTTTCCAATATCACTCAACGAGAAAGAAGTTACAAGATCTATCTTTCAAAATAGTTTACAGTTACCTTTACTTTACCCTTTCCCTTTTCAGTTTGTTACCCCTTCTCCTAAAAGTTTTATTTTTTGGGTAAAGATATAAAGGACACTCCAGTCGGTTAAGGTGGCTGTCTAGAGAATATAAACCTGTATTTATTTACCAGGCTTATCAGAAAAGTTAATCGTGTTCTTAAATATTCATTGAAAAGGAACGTGATACAGACGTAATAAAAGAAGAGTACTAAGCTTAACTTAATAGGTCATTTATGGTTGAAAAACGTAGTAGACAGAGTTCCAGTAGTGGCTCAGAGTTCAGTGTTCCACCTGATGTCGATAACCCGCCACTTTCTATCCCTTTGAAGACTTTATCAGACAGATATCAGCTGATCGAAAAACTAGGTGCAGGATCATTTGGTTGTGTAACTTTAGCCAAAGCGCAATTTCCTTTATCGAACATATTGGGTAAACAACATGATATAAGGGGTACTTTAATGGATCAGCCTAAAAATGGTCACCAAAACTATATAACAAAGACACAAGGTGTAGTGGCTATAAAGACAATGATGACAAAACTGCATACACTCCAGGATTATACGAGGGTCAGAGAAATTAAGTTCATACTGGCAATCCCAGCGAATGACCATCTGATACAAATTTTTGAGGTCTTTATTGACTCTGAAAATTACCAATTACATATCGTAATGGAATGTATGGAGCAAAACCTATATCAAATGATGAAACATAGAAGGCGCCGAGTTTTTTCGATTCCTTCTTTGAAATCTATTCTATCGCAGATACTGGCTGGGTTAAAACACATCCACGAACATAATTTCTTCCACAGAGATTTAAAACCTGAAAATATTCTTATCACACCAAGTACCCAGTATTTTGAAAAGGAGTACATGAACCAGATTGGATATCAAGATAACTATGTCATTAAACTTGCAGATTTTGGTTTGGCACGCCATGTTGAAAATAAAAACCCGTATACGGCCTACGTTTCCACAAGATGGTATAGATCGCCTGAAATATTATTAAGAAGTGGTTACTATTCCAAACCTTTGGATATTTGGGCATTCGGGTGCGTGGCGGTGGAAGTTACTGTATTCAGAGCTCTCTTCCCCGGTGCTAACGAAATCGATCAGATATGGAAAATTTTAGAAGTTCTTGGTACACCTATCAAACGTTCTGATTTTGTTAATACAAACCACATCACAGCTCCACCACCTGGTGGATTTTGGGATGATGCCAGTAATTTGGTCCATAAATTAAACTTGAAATTGCCTTATGTAGAAGGTTCATCGTTGGATCATCTACTTTCTAGCTCCCAACTATCCGATTTATCTGAGGTTGTCAAAAAGTGTTTAAGATGGGATCCTAATGAAAGGGCAACAGCCCAAGAGCTTTGTGAAATGCCATTTTTTGAAAACACCGTGGCATCCCAAGTAGACGCAAGAGGCAATGTGACTAATACAGAACAAGCATTGATTTTTGCAGGTATAAATCCAGTAGCGACCAACACAAAGCCCATATATTTTAACTCTTCAACAAAATTGCCCGCAGAAACAGAGTCTAATGATATTGATATCAGCAACAACGATCACGATTCTCATGCTATGTGCTCACCAACATTAAATCAAGAAAAACTAACTTTGGTAGAATTTTTAAACGAATTCGTTGAAGAAGATAATGATGATCACTCAATACCTGATGTTGGAACAGATTCTACCATTTCAGATTCTATTGATGAGACTGAATTATCAAAAGAAATTCGTAATAATTTGGCCCTTTGTCAACTACCAGATGAAGAAGTCTTAGATCATTCATTATCGAATATTAGGCAGTTGACAAATGATATTGAAATTATAAATAAAGATGAAGCAGACAACATGGAACAGCTATTTTTTGACCTGGAAATTCCTGAAAAGGATGAGTTTCAGAGAAAACAACCATTTAATGAACATGCAGATATTGATGAAGACATCGTTCTACCATATGTGAACAACTCAAATTACACACATACAGATAGGTCACATCATAGAGGTGATAATGTTTTGGGTGATGCCTCTTTAGGCGATTCGTTTAATTCAATGCCAGATTTTACTCCAAGAAATTTCTTGATACCTACATTAAAAAAATCACGGGAAAAGTTCGAGCCTCATCTATCCAATTCAAACCAACATTTTGGAAATGTAACCTTCTAATAATTTGTCATTTGACTGACGAATCGTTAGGCACAGTTATATAGTTATATACACATAGACATACATATGTTCGCATATATATTATATTACTATGCATTCACCTAAATAGCTACTGCTCTATTAATACAGTGCTTTTTCGATGGCTTTAATTTAACTTATTAGACATTACTTTGCGTTTATTCCCCTCCAATATATTTTTATGTTTGTTTTTCTTGAACATTTTATGATTTCTTGCTCTTGGCGGCTACTGATTTTGTTAAGCAACTCATCAAGAGGTCAAAAAAAGTAGAACGAGATCTTTGTGTTCGGTTACCCGGCTCAGATCCTAACTTGGTATGTTTATTCGTATAAGTTACTGTTGTCCACAGGCAATACTCTGCAGAAAATTAAAACGGCATTAATGCTAGGACAACCAGAACTGTTACTACTGTATGTGCGATAGTTGATAACTGCAACATTATGCCCGGTATATTCTCAAAAAACCCTATTACTGCATACGAAGAAATCGCAAGAGAAATCTTTCGGTTTGGAAAAGCTCACTGTGAGGTTCCTTGGAGCCAATAGTAATACAGCACAATCCAAGGAAAAATCTGGCCTATATGCAAGGAAGGAGAGATAGTCAAAAGCATTCTTTCCCCTAGAAGTTGGTGCATATATGGCATCGTTAAAACATATTACCCCCAAAATTTCTTCTCTAAACGATGTGCTTGGCCTTTGTTTTGGTTTTTGATGTCGGTCGTTTGAGGCCCCTTGCGGAAAATCGAGATCGCCGAATGGCACGCGAGGGAAGGGAAATAAGGTTTAAAGGCACTGAAACAATAGGCAAGAAGTAGGCGAGAGCCGACATACGAGACTAATGTGTCCGCGTTTCTAAGGCCACTTTTCAATGAAACGGATATTGATATGCTAGTAAAAGGACGAGCTCAAGAGCGAAAATATAAGTAAAGAATTCGAGTGCACTTGTCTCCATGCAGCAAGATTTCATATGAGTCTTTTTTATCTTTTTACTTTTTACATTACACGATATGCACTTTATGAAAATTTAACGAGGTTGGAAGCCGGATAATCAACCAAAATCAGGCACGAAGGCACACTCGTATATGCATGTTGTTGAAACTCTGTTACGCTGAACTAACAATCACACATGTAGAGGTCACCGGGAAAAGTTGCGACCCCATGGAAGGTCGATCTCTTCGTTTGGCTTTGCTTGGCTGGCGGCATTGCGCTTCTTCGCTTATACCCGTCTCTTGACGCTCGAGCTCGTTCATTGAGATACCTTTATTCTTGCACATTTTCTGGCTTTTTTCGCTACTCGGGTACATGTAATCATGCACACAGAAGGTGCTGTAGGGTGAAAGTTCCTTTGTGCTGTCGTTTGTTTTTAATGCCAAACTTTCTGGTGATCAATAACCACCTCTTTTTCCTTCAGGAAACCTTATTATTGTTCTTGGATAGTACTAGGAAGTATATAAGGAACCTCGATTTTGGTATTGCACGGCTATACACATCTAAGAAACTTTGTATAAAAGGTGGCTACCCTATTCATAGCTTGATATCAATAGGCCATCTCATCACTTTTTATTGAAAAGGAAAGGAGGGAAATATATCTGATTCAAATTACTTGTTTGCTTCTCTTTAAGACAAAAGCATAGATAATTTCAGCGTGGAACGCCGGAATAAGATTGGTACCCTCGTCAGAAAGTTACAAATACCGCTTCATCTTCAAAATGACTTCACCGGAATCACTATCTTCTCGTCATATCAGGCAAGGAAGGACATACACAACCACAGACAAGGTCATATCGCGGTCGTCGTCGTACTCATCTAATAGTTCAATGTCTAAAGATTACGGCGATCACACACCCTTGTCCGTCAGCAGTGCAGCTTCAGAGACATTACCCTCACCTCAGTATATGCCGATAAGGACATTCAATACAATGCCTACAGCTGGCCCAACGCCTTTACATTTATTTCAAAATGACAGGGGCATTTTCAACCATCATTCTTCATCAGGCTCATCAAAAACGGCATCAACAAATAAAAGAGGAATAGCAGCAGCAGTAGCATTGGCAACTGCTGCCACCATACCATTTCCACTGAAAAAACAGAATCAAGATGATAATTCCAAGGTCTCGGTAACACACAATGAATCATCGAAAGAAAATAAAATTACACCCTCCATGAGAGCAGAAGATAACAAACCTAAAAATGGTTGCATCTGCGGTTCAAGTGACTCCAAGGATGAGTTGTTTATACAGTGTAACAAATGTAAAACGTGGCAGCACAAGTTATGTTATGCTTTCAAAAAATCAGATCCAATAAAAAGAGATTTTGTTTGCAAAAGATGTGACAGTGATACGAAAGTGCAGGTTAATCAAGTAAAACCAATGATATTCCCTAGAAAAATGGGAGATGAGCGATTATTTCAATTTTCATCCATAGTGACAACTTCAGCATCGAACACAAATCAGCATCAACAGTCTGTGAATAACATAGAGGAACAGCCCAAGAAACGTCAACTTCATTATACCGCCCCAACAACTGAAAATAGCAATAGTATACGGAAAAAATTGAGGCAAGAAAAACTGGTAGTATCAAGCCACTTTCTGAAGCCACTACTGAATGAGGTAAGTTCTTCCAATGACACGGAATTCAAAGCAATAACAATATCAGAGTATAAGGACAAATATGTTAAGATGTTTATTGATAACCATTATGATGACGATTGGGTTGTTTGTTCTAACTGGGAAAGCTCAAGGTCAGCTGACATCGAGGTAAGAAAATCATCAAATGAAAGAGATTTTGGAGTCTTCGCTGCAGATTCTTGTGTTAAAGGTGAGCTAATTCAAGAATATTTGGGCAAAATTGATTTTCAAAAAAATTATCAGACAGATCCAAATAATGACTATCGTTTGATGGGAACGACAAAACCTAAAGTACTTTTTCATCCACATTGGCCTTTATATATAGACTCTCGAGAAACAGGCGGATTAACAAGATACATAAGACGGAGTTGTGAGCCCAATGTGGAACTAGTAACGGTAAGACCGCTTGACGAAAAACCAAGAGGAGATAATGATTGTAGAGTTAAATTTGTTTTAAGGGCTATAAGAGATATTCGTAAGGGAGAAGAGATAAGCGTAGAATGGCAATGGGATTTGAGAAATCCTATTTGGGAGATAATAAATGCATCTAAAGATTTGGATTCCCTACCGGATCCCGACAAGTTCTGGTTGATGGGGTCAATAAAGACTATTTTAACAAATTGTGATTGTGCATGTGGGTACTTGGGCCATAATTGTCCAATAACTAAAATCAAAAACTTTTCTGAAGAATTCATGAGGAATACGAAGGAATCCCTATCTAATAAATCTTACTTTAATACAATAATGCACAACTGTAAGCCATAAACGAAATTTTAAAATTAATAGTATTCATTTTAATCTTTTTTGAAAGCTTAATTTTATCATCATAATTTTTCTTCCAAAACTTCAATCTTGGTATTTTTTTTCGCATTGGTCTTCATTTTTTTTCTTTTGTTTTTAGCTTTAATGTTGAAAGCGTGAATATCAAAACACTTTTATAATAAATCACCACTTTGTAACTATAGAGAACAATTCATGCTTTATTTATAGATGCCACGATTAAGCATCAATCATTAGTTGAGAGGATCCTTAACGTTAAAATCCACCGCACTTTTCCTTTCAAAAAGCTGCATTGTTTCCATAATTCATTTCATGGCAGGTTAATGACTTATTTGATATGAAGAGTGAGGTTCTTATCAAATGAAATTCCTACATATGAATTTTTTAAAAGAGAGTTTTTCGTTTTACGATATTTATTTACTTCATCATCGTTTATCATTTTTCACGTAGCAAATTTTGAAGCTTCAACTTATAACTCATTTGCATCCGATTCACATATTTCAGCTGACTATAAATTTGGCAACAGCTTCGTGACTTGAGCATAAGAAAAACATAGACTTGTTGGATATAAAATATGGCTCACAGGGCTTTCATACAGGTTATAATCACAGGAACTCAAGTTTTTGGAAAAGCATTCGCCGAGGCGTATAGACAAGCGGCTTCACAATCAGTGAAACAAGGTGCTACAAATGCATCTAGAAGGGGAACAGGAAAAGGCGAATATGGTGGTATTACGTTGGATGAGAGTTGTAAAATTTTAAATATTGAAGAATCCAAGGGCGATTTAAACATGGACAAGATTAATAACAGGTTTAACTATCTATTTGAGGTTAACGATAAAGAAAAAGGTGGAAGCTTCTACTTACAGAGCAAAGTTTATCGAGCAGCAGAAAGGTTAAAATGGGAACTGGCTCAGAGAGAAAAAAATGCGAAGGCGAAAGCAGGGGACGCTTCAACAGCGAAACCTCCTCCGAATTCAACAAATTCATCTGGTGCAGATAATAGTGCAAGCAGCAATCAGTAGTCAAGGAAGCCTCCATCATTACGTCACAAGTGTTATCGAAAGCATGCAGCAGTGCATATATTTTCCTAGTTGGTTGCTTCCTGTACGTTAGGAATCTTCAACCACCATCCTTGTATTTAGTTAATATTAGTATATGTACCAAAGTAAATATACTCAGATGCCATCTCGATATACGCACCGTACACGAAAATGAAATTAAAAAAAAAATGTTGGAGCACAAGCAAGGCAGCATCAGAACGTACCGTCAGTTGGTACCAAGACAAGTCCATCCCCGTAGGCACTACAAATTATGGGAATGAGAAAGTATACAAAATATAAACTGTCTTATCATGAAGAAGAGTCGCTTAGGAATTTAAACTTTCAAATCGCATTACGCAATTCTCTAAAAACGCGAACCTTTCCCTGATATGTAATCAGGGAATTTCCTCAGAATAATATTCGATCTAAGAAACCGGAAACGAAATGAAAATTGTTACTACTTTGTTTAGGAGTAGTCAAAGTTCATTCAGCTATGGGTTATGATGAAATGATTTAAATTATTCTCGCTCCAGTATTAACTTATTACGTAATATGAGCTTAAAAGAGCAAGCTCCTCATCACTCACACTCCATAACATGAAGAACGAAAATAACCTAATCTTTAGGTTTCTATGGTATAATGAAATTAATATTATCTAAAGATAGTATTAACCACTACTGATGTTAGCCTTTTGAAAAAAAATCAAAAGAAAAATTTGAATTTTAAAGAAGAAGTAACAAAGGGAAGAAGTTTTTGCCAATCGGACAACACTAGCTCTATTTATACTTTTCTGTTGCTCCAAAAACAGGAAAGAACAAATTTTTCAATTTAGTGTGACCCGGCTAATAATAAAGAGGGAAGTAATAGGTAGGGTTTTACTGGCAAGAAATCCATATTGTTGCTCCCGAATAATATTATAAATTCTTGTAATTAATACAAAGTTTCTAGATCCACCTTGTTTAAAAATATAAAGTTATGCTTAAAATTCTTCAGGGAAGAAGGTTTTCAATGGATGATTTTACATTTTTGACGAATTCCTGAGAAACTAAATTACAATGTAAAACTGTACATAAATATAAATATTATTGTTGATACGGAAAGTAAAATAAAAAAAAGAAACGCTAAAGAATACTGAATTGCCAACCTAAGTAAAAAATAAGCGATAAAATCAAAGAAACGGACAGAATGCATATAAAAACTGTAATCAGTAATAAGCCCAAAAAATAGTGATCAGTCCATTTCAAAAATTGGTAAAAATTGTCCCATTACGAGAATTGGGATATTAAACGAGTCCCTTTTTACTGTCCAACAACAGGCACACTTCAAATAAAGACCGTTACTTAATAATAAATTGCACTTAGTAAAGATTGCTTTTCCATCCGTAGTAAAAGAAAACCCTTCTGTAATTTTTGACGAGGTAGAAGAACATGCGTTCAACATCAATAGTTTTTTCCTTTTATTGATATCATTGTAACCAAATGCCAGCAATTCGTTAAATATTTGAAAGTAATTCGAAACGCTTTTATGATCCAGATATTCAAAAATAAAGGAGGTGCGGTCTAATAGTAAATTTTTGTTAAAACCTGTTAAAGAATAGAATTCGTTACTGACAAAACAAATCTCGCCTGATCTTCTCCAGATGCACATCGGTGTGCAGCTTACTAATTTTGCCATGTTCTCCAAATCTAATAAAGCCCTTTGCAAGGTAACTTCCTGTAATAGCAAATCCTCTTCAATCATATTGGATGTTAACGAAATGAAAATTGGAGCATATCTTTCTAGTATAGAGCGTATTATAACTTCTAAATCATATCTCAAATTATGCTTTTGGGTACTGTGTTCGTCTTTTACTGAGGCAGATTTATCAATTTCAGCTCCTTCAAGAAATTTTTTTCTTAAAGTAGTTAGCAGTTTGGTGTATGCGAGCTTGTAATTATGCGGTTTTATTAAACATTTATTGTCATATAGGTCTTGAGGAGTCTTTACTAATTCACGAAACTTTGAAGGTGATATGAAATCGGTATCATGTTTCTCCAGATCTGCATCGGAGTGACTAGAACTGTCACATTCGCTTTCCAGTTTGGCGTTATGTGATGGGTGTGTATTAGCGTTTGCTCCACGATTCAAATGCAGCATGTCTAAAGATATAAAGGGCCTAGACACTACTTCATCATATGTATTGAAAGTAGAAGTGGAATGGCCGATCGAGGAGTCCTTTTGGTCATTCACGCTTTTTGTCGAGTTTAAAAGGTTCGTTAAATGCAATGACGAATTTCCCCGTGTAGATGCGCTAGGATTGGGATATTCTGATTCTTGGAGGGAAAATATCTGGGAGTTATTCGGTAAAAACGGCGTTGAAATATCTACTATATCCTTTAATTTCATGTATTCGTCATTGCACCACATACTATCAAAGTGAATATTAGTTTCGTCATCGACATCATCGTCACTCTTATTACTATCGTCCATTCCAGAGTGCACAGGAACGTTTGAAGTAGCAACCAAACAATTGGTAGCCAGCGGCTGCTGCATTGCTTTATGTTGCTCTAGGAAATGCGACTTTAAATTGAGAGTACTCTTCCGTACGGTGGGTATGATGGGGTCATTCATTAAATGTACTGCTTGTGAAGCTGATATATTATTAGAAGTATTTTCTAAGACGGTCTGGCGGTTATTCGTATTGAAGTTCGTAATACGTGGAATAGATCCAGCGCTTTGAAAGTTATCATTTATATTATACGTATATTGGATATTCGTATTGTGGGCAGGTGTTTTGCCTGGTTTTTCCTGATCTGAAGATAGAAAATCTCGCTGCAGATGTACGCTTGAGGGGGATACCGTCTTCGACGGCACATCATGTATTACCAGCCTCTTCCCCAAATTCAAGTATGGTTGTGTTCCATGCTTCTCAATTCGTTTTCTTGATTTCCTTTTCTTATCTCTGCAAAACTTCCCAATATTTCTTTTTAAACAGTTTTGACATGGCCTCCCTACGTCACACTGTATATGTTTGGTATGACAGAATTCACAAGCTGTCTGGATAGACTTTCTCGTCTGTTTCAACTCTGAAGGTAGTTTTTTGGTCATATGTATATATATTCTTGTATGCTGTATCCAAATATATTATTTCTTTACTCCCTTTATTGCTAAGCTGTAATACGTTAAATCATTCGAAATATGATCTATTCATGCAAAAACTTGATGTGTGTAACAAAGAAAATATCCGGTTCAGAGATCCGAACAAATGATAGTCGTACCCTTCCCCTTAGTGTTAACTCGTTTAAGCAGGCTATGATGATTAGTAAATCGTTTCAGCCTCTTCTCATTTCGACAATTTTTGAGGCCTTCCCTTAGTGAGAGGGGAGATAACCAATCAGCACAGAGAACGACGACGGCGCGGAGGCTGGGCGGTTAAAAGAAGATAATGTGAAATAGATCAACAAGCTTTCTGGTGGCAAAACGGCAGTCAGAGATATACAAAAGGGGCAAGATAAGTGAGGGAGGCTATGTGGAAATGGAATGTGCGCAGATGGGCGGGCGCAAGAGTAAACATTAGCAAGAACCGATTAAGTGTAATTAACGTTGGAAGTAGATACTTATCGACCGCAAGAAGTCCACTGTCTAAGGTTAGAAATATAGGAATTATAGCCCATATCGATGCAGGTAAAACTACCACAACAGAGAGGATGCTTTATTATGCAGGAATCTCAAAGCATATTGGAGACGTCGACACTGGCGATACGATAACTGATTTTTTAGAGCAGGAGAGATCCCGAGGTATCACAATTCAAAGCGCTGCGATTTCATTCCCATGGCGAAATACTTTTGCAATAAATCTTATTGATACGCCGGGACATATAGATTTTACTTTTGAAGTGATTAGGGCTTTGAAAGTTATTGATTCATGCGTGGTCATTTTGGACGCTGTTGCCGGCGTAGAGGCACAGACAGAGAAGGTTTGGAAGCAAAGTAAATCGAAGCCCAAAATCTGCTTTATCAACAAAATGGATCGTATGGGGGCGAGTTTCAACCATACAGTCAATGACTTGATAAATAAATTTATGAGAGGAACAACTACCAAACCGGTGTTGGTAAACATTCCTTACTATCGAAAACAACCGACTAGCAATGATTATGTTTTCCAAGGTGTTATTGACGTCGTAAATGGGAAGCGATTAACCTGGAATCCAGAAAATCCTGATGAAATTATCGTGGATGAGTTGGATGGTACTTCTCTTGAGCAGTGTAATCGTTGTAGGGAATCGATGATAGAGACTTTGACTGAATACGACGAAGATTTAGTCCAGCACTTCTTAGAGGAGGCAGAAGGCGATTACTCCAAGGTTTCCGCACAGTTTTTGAACGCTTCAATAAGAAAACTGACTATGAAGAATATGATTGTACCTGTCTTATGCGGTGCGTCTTTTAAAAATATTGGCGTGCAGCCTCTATTAGATGCTATAGTTAATTATCTCCCTTCGCCCATTGAAGCCGAACTACCAGAACTAAATGATAAAACCGTTCCAATGAAATATGACCCCAAAGTTGGATGTTTAGTAAACAACAACAAAAATCTTTGCATTGCTCTTGCATTCAAAGTGATTACGGATCCAATCAGGGGTAAACAAATATTCATTAGAATTTATTCAGGTACACTAAACAGTGGCAATACCGTTTATAATTCTACTACTGGGGAAAAATTTAAATTGGGTAAATTACTGATACCCCATGCGGGAACATCACAACCTGTAAATATTTTAACTGCGGGCCAAATCGGATTGCTTACTGGCTCTACAGTCGAAAACAACATATCTACTGGAGATACACTAATAACGCATTCGTCGAAGAAGGATGGGTTGAAATCACTTGATAAAAAAAAGGAGTTGACGTTAAAAATCAATTCTATCTTCATTCCCCCACCAGTTTTTGGTGTTTCCATCGAACCAAGGACTTTAAGTAATAAAAAATCGATGGAAGAAGCTTTAAACACTTTAATTACTGAAGATCCCAGTCTTTCAATTTCTCAAAATGATGAGACTGGCCAAACGGTTTTAAACGGTATGGGTGAATTACACCTTGAAATTGCCAAGGATCGATTGGTTAATGACCTAAAAGCAGATGTTGAATTTGGTCAGTTGATGGTGTCCTACAAAGAAACAATTAATTCAGAAACAAATATAGAAACGTATGAGAGTGATGATGGATATAGATTCTCCTTATCTCTGCTACCAAATTCCGATGCCCTTCCTAACTGCCTTGCATATCCATTAGGAGTCAACGAGAATTTTCTGATAATGGAAAAAAATGGTAATTGGGATAAAGAATGGAAATACCAAGTTTCTTTCGAATCAATTCTAAATTCTATTATTGCAAGTTGCATTGTGGGACTTCAAAGAGGCGGAAAAATAGCTAACTTTCCCTTATATGCATGCTCCATCAAAATCAATAGCGATTGGTCAGTCCCACCTGATATTGAAACTCCACAAGAAATCTTAAAAATTACTAGAAACTTAATTTTTAAAGCTCTCAATGACTTAAAACCTGAAAAATACAACCTTCTGGAACCCATCATGAATCTTGATCTAACAATCCCTCAATCTGATGTTGGTACGGTGTTACAAGATCTAACAGGAGCAAGAAAGGCTCAAATTCTGTCTATTGAAGACGAATCAAGCGTGTCAAATTCTGGCGCATCCACTTGTAATTCTCCAGAGAACAGCAATAGGATATATATTCCCTCTGATGCTGTTACAACCCTACACGCAACCAAAGATAAAAAAAACACTCAAGAGACCAGTTCTAATGTAAAAAAAATTATAAAAGCGAAAGTGCCACTAAGGGAAATTACCACCTACACCAATAAGCTAAGGAGCTTATCGCAAGGGAGGGGTGAGTTCAATATTGAATATTCCGATATGGAGAAAGTTACCAACGATCGCCTACAATCAATACTTCACGACTTGTAGCAAAAATGTCCTTAATAAACGCCTTGTTATATCTTTATCAAAATGGTTTTTACAACTATCGAATAGTGTGAACCGATAACTGTGTAGTTGTATATTAATAGAACTTTACTTTTGCGCAGGAACAAACATTTTATTGCGACATAGGCATACCTTGCCCTCAGAGATCTTTATATTCTTGTTCCTCGTGGCCCAATGGTCACGGCGTCTGGCTACGAACCAGGAGATTCCAGGTTCGAGTCCTGGCGGGGAAGAATATTCTTTTTGTCACTAACACAACCATTCTATAAATTGAAGAGAAAAATTAAATGGCCAATATTCTACGTGCTTGTTATTAGAAACTCGCAACAATTGTTCTGCAAGGCCCCTCATTTTTTTTTGCTATATAAAATAATAAATGGTCACGTTGGCATAAGTTTGTGTAGAAATGCTTAAGATCACTTGCAAAAATATAAACTGAATAATAAAAAAAAGAGGTATAATACTGGTCGTTGCTTTTTCAATCACCGTGTCACCCAAATCGATAATGTCAACTTTCTTTCACAACCGAAGTAAAAGGAGTTTAACATTTGCTTTCTATTGAAGGCTTATTTTTTTTTACATATTCTGCAATTTCAGCTCCTAAAAAGGATGTCAATTCACCTTTTGAATCGTCTAAATGGGTAAGTCTATCACACGTAGAAAGCAAATCATAATTGATCGACTTTGAAATTTTTGAATCATGTTTGTAATCTGGATGTTGTAGTACAAAATTTCTAAAGAATTTTGCTGTTGTTGGCAATTCACCGCTTGCTCTATCAGAAATTAGCTTTAAATAATAGTATAGTCTCTCGTGTTTGGAAGAATGCTTTAATTCTTTCCAATCTTTGGTTACAAACCCTTTTTGGCATAGGATTGGCGTAACAAATTGAGGAAATATACCATTCTCTGGATTATGGAAAATCTCGCTTATAGAATAATCTTCAGTTTCCACATCGGTGTCGTTGCGAAATGATTTTTTCCAATGAAATTTTTCAAATAGGATAGCATCTCTGTGATGGGCTATCTTCATATTTTCCCATACTTTGGACATATGAATATATGCGTTAATATTATCGGAAAAGGTCAAAATGCTATCGACAATCAAGTATATGAGCACGGAATACGCAGCGTTCTCAAAATCTAATAGTTGCACTTCAAATGGTCTGAATTCCACTCTCCAACCAGGAGAATCCTTTTTGTCCGGGGTTGCTTGTTGTGTGGGGGGTTTAAAACGTAATGTCTGCCAATTTGTACTTTGGATGTTTTCAAAGTGATTTGAAGACGTTTTGTTGTCCTGATTCAACAGTTCTTCGAATGTAGATACTGGATCTCTTATGTAGAGATGCGCAAAATGTTTAGCAAGATCATAGTCCAGTGGCGCCTTATCATTCTCTAGTAGTCGTCCTAATACTTTTTCATTAATAGGTACATTTGTGTCGTTATAAGTCCTATTGAAAAATTTCGACCCACCCAAGAAAAGATCAACCGAACTATATCTTGACTTTGGTATTTCAAGGACTTTATCTTGTACGTCTTTGGCAATGCCTCCAAATCCGTTCTTGTTGTATTTGGGTAGTAATGGCGCAACACCTCTTTCCTTCGGAGTACGGTCGTCCACCGCACCAGATATCACATTCCAACGAACATCTTGGTCGGCTAGCCAACCTTTAAAAGCAGGCGCAGCGGCAGAGAAGGCTAGCATTATAGGTGCAAAATTCACTAATGCATCGTACAGGTAACGTGCCTTGTTGATATTGGGTGCCTGAAAGGTCACTTGTAAGCACGAACAGCCCATGCCAAAACCCATGGAATCCATATAAATGAAACCCGGTTTGGAAGCCAGTTTCGCCTCTTTGTCTTCTGGTAAAAACCAATCTCGATCGTAGATGGAGTCATCCGTTTCTGGAGTAGCTATATCTTTATACATGGGAACATTCATGCAAACTTTTTCACCACGCCTGGTCCTGATGGATGCTGTCAAGTTAGGAAACCTGACATGTCTGTTAATGACTTCATCGGGTAAAAACAGAGACCTGGAAGCGGCATTTTTATGATTCCACGGATCCTTAATGTTAATAAAGTCGGGGCATCCCATCCTCGGGAAGACAGTCAGCGTCAAAGGGACAGACCTGGAGCCCACATGCAAGTTATTTTTACTATCTTGTCTCGCATATTCAGATAGCTTATATTCTGCAATGGCACGTCTTTTTTGCATGTTAACCTCAACGTAACTACCCACGTAATTCAAATATGGAGAAGCTGGTGTTGCCTCTAACATATACCGGCCATACTCAGGGTGAAAACTCACATCGTTAGCCTCACAAAGGGACGAATCCTCCATATTAAGCTCAGTGAGTATCTTGTCATGGCAAACGTCGAGCATAGAATTTCTCTCCTTATCATCAAAATCTACAACCATGTACTCAAGCTCGTCTCCCCAAAAAAGAGGGTCATTGTCTCTTTTACCAGCAGCTTGGAAAATATACAACAACTGCTCGATACCTTCATCCCTTATGTGTTCATTGTACGTCCTAGACTCAAACCACTGCAAAGGCGTGCCCAAAGCTAAGAGTCCCATTTTATTCTTCTATATGTATATTTTCGATACTCTAAACCACCCTACAATGTAGCCCTATACTAAATCTGCTCAATTTTCAGCTTCTACAAGTGACTCGAGACCACGTGGAAAGATCCAACTACTCCAGCACAACGATTCAATATAATCGATTGCTCCACTCATAAGAGGCAAGAACAAGCTTCAACTTTTGGTAAGCCGCCGTTTATAAACAGGGAAGATGTCCTTTGTCAAGGGAGGCACAGAGCATGGCCAATTTGGCAAATTGCAGGTTTTTCTGAGTGAAAAATGAAAAAGCATTGTAGTAGAGTCGGCTCACTGAAAAACCGGGGAGGACGAAAAGGTTTCCAGCCACAGTTGTAGTCACGTGCGCGCCATGCTGACTAATGGCAGCCGTCGTTGGGCAGAAGAGAATTAGTATGGTACAGGATACGCTAATTGCGCTCCAACTACCAAGGTTGTTGAGGGAACACTGGGGCAATAGGCTGTCGCCATTCAAGAGCAGCAACAGGCATGGGAAGATTCGCTTTTTTTTTTTGAATTACAATAGTATGTCTGATGTCTGCAAGAAGTAACAGGCGTGTGCACAAGAATACGTGTGTGTGCGTAAGCGTATGCACTGGTGGCATAACTTATCTAAGAAGTATATATCACTGACATAGAAATGTAGATATACAGGTATTTTTCTCGATAATCGATAAAAATCTCGTCGCGCTGAACCAAACTTGGTGGTTACGGAGAGTTTTTCTCTCATCATTACTGTCTTTCGCATTGATTTCCCCTTTGACCGATAAAATCCCTTGGATTCATAAGATTAAACAAAGAGGTGATCAAAGAGAACCCTGTGAAAGTTTATGTTTATAACCGGGCATAAAGTGAACTAGACACTTTCAAGAAGCCAACCAAAGCATGAGTAACGAAGCTTACCAGCATGATCATACCGTAAATCCTCACCAGAAGATAGTTGTGAACAGCTACGATTGGTTACAGTTCCGTGATGAGCAAGATCACTGTAAAAGTAAGAACCCGATAACGCACGCTTCTCCAGGGGTCGGTTCGAATGCACAGAATTCAGACATAGCGGAGGCCCCTCAGGTATTCCACCCTTCCTATCAATCTCTGGTCAACGTACCGTCCGAGAGCCCGCGACCTGATCAGACTTCAGGGTCCAATCCTGCCGTTGGACTGCTTCATAATGCAGAGGACAAAGCGTCAGGGCAAGAAGAAGAAGGAAGTCAATATGAGATTCAATATTCGGTATTTCGTCCGCTGCATGCATATCCAACCAAGGGCCTAGCATATGAGCAGCTCCGAAGAAAAGAAGAACAAGAACAGAGGGAAAACTTCAACCATTTGGTTTCTGACTGTATTGAGGCTGTAGAGACATTTGGACGCGAACTCGAGAGAATCCAAACTGGCTCAAGTGGGTCGTACTTTGTGTATGGAACACGGGCCGACGAAAGCGTTCCGGTGGGGGTCTTCAAGCCCAAGGATGAGGAACCATATGGCCCATTTTCTCCCAAATGGACCAAATGGGCACACCGCACGTTTTTCCCATGTCTGTTTGGCAGAAGTTGTCTGATTCCAAACCTCGGGTACATCTGTGAAAGTGCGGCTAGTTTGTTGGATAGGCGACTGGAAACGCATCTAGTACCCTATACAGATACTGCATCTATAGAGTCTTTTAATTTTTATGATAATAGAAAAAAATGGGTATTGGGATACAACCTTCAGAAGAAGAAACAAAAAAAGCTGGGTTCTTTCCAACTTTTTTTGAAGGAGTACATCAACGCCGATGAGTTCTTTCATAAATACCCATTACCTGGGATGTATTCAGATGTTAAACATTCATTTCATCGTAAGTCATCCGGCGAAGATATCAATCATAAACCAGAGACAACCAGGAACCTAACAGATGAGACAGAACCGTCCAAGCAAATAAATTCCTCTCCAATTTCGACGGAATCTGAAGAAAATTCGAAATTTGAATGGACAGAATCAAGTTTGAGTCAGTTCAGATTGGAACTAGAAAAACTAATTATCCTTGATTATATAATGAGAAACACAGATAGAGGTCTAGACAATTGGATGGTGAAACTAATCAAACTTTCAAACAATAAGTGGAGACTCAAGTTAGCCGCCATCGACAATGGGTTGTCCTTTCCCTGGAAGCATCCTGATGAGTGGCGTCTGTACCCATATGGCTGGTTGTATTTGCCTCTGCAACTACTAGCCAAACCATTTTCTGAGCAAATGAGATCTCATTTCCTACCGATATTGACAAGCACTAATTGGTGGGAAGAGTCGTACCAAGAATTCTTGGCCCTATTTAGCAGGGACCAAGATTTTAACGTCCGAATGTGGAAGAAGCAATGGGCAGTATTAAAAGGACAGGCGTTCAACGTTGTCGAAACATTGAAAGACCCACGACAAGGCCCCTTGGAATTGGTTAGAAGGACAAGGTGCCAGGTAATAGATGAGAAGATGCAAGTTCCCTGTTGCCCACCTCCAGTTTCTATTTTCAAAAACGCCATAGACGAACCTATTGGATCATATTCCACTTCACCAATGGTACTCCCTAGCACCCCAAGCACAATTCCATTTCATGCACATAACCAAAGCAATAGTAATCCTGTATACTATGATTCCACTCTGCACCCATTTGCTAATAAAACAGTGATAGCAGAGCGGCTACAAATAGTCAATTCCACCCCCGTATTCACCTGGTGTTGATTTTTTGGAAAATAATTCAATACATACTCAATATAAAGAAATCATAACTCTACTTTAGCATATAGGAAATAGACTCTTTCGAAAAAACCTCTTTCTGTAGTGTTAGAAAGCAACCGGCTATTATTTTTGTGTGTCTTCGAAAAATCGGAACCCAAACAGATCTTAGCGGATTCATGGTAAAAATAGCCTTGAAGAATTTAGGAAAATAAATAGATACTCAAAAAGGAATAGAGGATCTTAACAAATCATTACATTACTTAACTCACATTAAAAGCAAACACCTTTCTTAAGCTGTTGGTGCAAAAAAGGATTACATCTATTGCCCTTATGAATTTGTTTTGGCCATCGGAAACCAAAAAGCAAAATGAAATACCTGGTGGCGATTATACACCTGGGAACTCACCTTCAGTACAAAAGGGTTATCAATTCCTCAATCGAGACATATTTAAAAGTTGTCCACGAATTATGGAAAGGCAGTTTGGTGAGTGTCTGCACAATAGAACGCATTTAATCAAGGATTTAATTTCTTCTGGCAATGTTGGACTAGGTCCCATTGAGATTGTTCACATGTCCTACTTAAACAAACATGAAAAAGAAGAGTTTGGTGAATATTTCTACGTTACAGGGATCGAAGTTTCCGGTCCTGCAATGCCCGTAGAGTTTCTTGAAGTGCTAAAATCGAGTAAGCGGATTTCCAAAAATATATCGAATAATATCATATTGACTTATTGCTGTTTTAATTTTTTCAGCAATCTAGACATCCGTATTAGATACGATGCTGACGATACTTTCCAGACAACGGCAATTGACTGTAACAAGGAAACCACTGACCTGACCATGACAGAAAAAATGTGGGAAGAAACGTTCGCAAGTTCTGTCATCCGAGCGATAATAACAAATACTAATCCAGAGTTAAAACCTCCCGGTTTAGTAGAGTGTCCATTCTACGTTGGAAAAGATACTATCTCCTCTTGCAAAAAGATCATAGAATTACTCTGCCGATTCTTACCACGGTCACTGAATTGCGGGTGGGATTCTACCAAGAGTATGCAAGCCACCATTGTCAATAACTATTTAATGTATAGTTTAAAAAGTTTTATTGCAATCACGCCAAGCCTAGTGGATTTTACAATCGACTACCTGAAAGGACTTACCAAGAAAGATCCAATCCATGACATATACTACAAGACGGCTATGATCACAATTCTAGATCACATAGAAACAAAGGAGTTAGACATGATAACTATTTTAAATGAGACGCTCGACCCCCTTTTATCTCTGCTAAATGATTTACCGCCTCGCGATGCTGATTCAGCACGATTAATGAATTGCATGAGTGACTTGCTGAACATTCAAACAAATTTTTTGTTAAACAGGGGTGATTACGAACTAGCATTAGGCGTCTCTAACACATCAACCGAACTAGCCTTAGACTCTTTTGAATCTTGGTACAACCTAGCGAGATGCCACATCAAAAAAGAGGAGTATGAAAAGGCTCTCTTCGCAATAAATTCAATGCCTCGTTTGCGCAAAAATGATGGACACCTGGAAACAATGTACAGTAGGTTTCTTACCTCCAATTATTATAAAAAGCCATTGAATGGTACCCGCGAACACTACGACTTGACTGCAATGGAATTCACGAATCTCTCGGGAACGTTGAGGAATTGGAAAGAGGATGAGTTAAAACGGCAAATTTTTGGAAGAATCGCAATGATAAACGAAAAAAAAATCGGTTATACAAAGGAAATCTGGGATGATATTGCGATAAAGTTGGGTCCGATTTGTGGTCCACAATCTGTGAATCTGATTAATTATGTCTCCCCTCAAGAGGTCAAAAACATAAAAAATATCAATTTAATAGCAAGGAATACGATCGGCAAACAATTGGGATGGTTTAGTGGTAAAATATATGGGTTATTAATGGAAATTGTGAACAAAATTGGTTGGAATGGCTTATTAAACATCCGAACAGAAGCTTTCATGATGGAAACTGAATTCTATCAAGCTTCTAACAACATTATCGATGAAAACGGTCATATACCGATGGAATCCCGAAAGAAAAGGTTTTGTGAAGGGTGGCTAGATGATTTATTTTTAGATTTATATCAAGACTTGAAATTGAGCAAGATTAGCCTAAGCAATAAAGATGAAAAACACAGCGGATTAGAGTGGGAACTTTTGGGTTTGATCATGCTGCGTACCTGGCATTGGGAAGATGCCGTAGCTTGTCTAAGAACAAGCATAGTAGCTCGATTCGACCCCGTAAGTTGCCAGCAGCTGCTAAAAATATACCTGCAACCTCCAAAAAATATTCAAGAGGTTACATTACTAGACACAGATACCATAATAAGTTTATTAATTAAGAAAATATCATATGATTGCAGGTATTATAATTATTGCCAGATATTTAATCTGCAACTGCTAGAAAAGCTATGCAACGAATTGGGGACGCATATACTGCGTAATAAGATCCTTCTTCAACCTTCCATAGGAGACGAAATCATGGTCATGATCGATGCCATGCTTGCGTGGATAGCCGACCTAGATCACACAGTACAACCTTGAACAAAACGGTGCTCTTAGTATTATTATATAACCACTACGGTTGGATGGACTGAGGGTAAGGGTAACCGTATACCTTTTATTTTTTTTTTTACATTTTGAACTGGGAAGAAAATTTTTTTTGCGAGGGATTGACGGCTAACGCCAAAACACTCCGAAGAGAATGAGAAAAGCTTGGGCATCGCTCGAAGTCATCGAACGGGACTATTTTTGTTTAAAATTTCACCAGATCTGCTTGATAAGGGTAGTTTAGCTTGTGTATTTGGGAAAGGTACGCAAAAGATATATTTTACTAAGATCTTTAAATATTTTTAGCTTGAGGTAATACATGCTAATTTTAGTTGATTAGAGATTCTGAAAAATTCGTTTTAGTTAGTGTTTAAGAATAGTGGCGTTTATCGTTTTGCCCATTTAATAATTAGGAAAAAATATGTCAGGGTCCTTTTGGAAGTTTGGACAAGATTTTGGTTCACAGTCTCCATTAGCTAAACTGTTGAACAGGGCTTTCATTAAGATCGATGATAAGCCCACTAGTACGGAAGCAGGGAAAATTGACTCTAATAGCACAGATGAAAGTTTAGAAAGCAATTCTTTTAAATCAGAAGACGAAGAAGAAGAATATGAGCTGCCTAACAGAGAAGAAGACTACAAAGCTTATAAGCCAAACCTGTCTCTACTGAATGATCTTTTAGATGATGAGGAGTTATATACAGAACTGATGTGCTCGAACTTCAAGCTACTAGTGTACTTGAAGTACCCTGAAGTTTTGTCCAAATTGATAGATTATGTCAGAAATAGTACCATACTTGAGTCCAATATTGATAGAGTTACTTCAGAAGACAGAGATTTAGTACGTGGTGAAGACAAGGACACAACGGAGGACTTTGAGAATGCTAAAGCAGATAAGAAAAACATTGATGGTACTTTTGAAGAAAAAGAACGTACTCGTAGTGGTGAAGAAGAGGAACTGGAAAATGAAGAAAATGATAGTGCATCTGAGGATACTAGAGTCACTCTACCTCATGAACTAGAGGAACATGATGATACGCGAAGAGCCAGAATAGCGGCCGAAATATTGTCCGCTGACGTGTGGCCCATATCATCTGCTTTGATTGAAAACGAAGGACTTCTCGCTAAGCTTTGGTCGATCCTCAGGCTACCTTCTCCATTGTCAATTGAAGCGTCAACATATTTTATGAAAATAAACGAACGCCTCTTGGATATGAATATGGACGGAATAATTGAATTCATATTAAAAAAGGAACACATTGTTGACGATTTTTTAGCACATATAGATAATCCGCCTTTGATGGATTTTTTATTAAAAGTAATATCGACCGATAAGCCAGAAATATCAAATGGAGTTATACAACTGTTTAAAAAACAGAACTTGGTTCCAAAGTTGATTCATTTACTCGATCCTGTTTTTGATTCTTGCACACAATCTGCAGCCGGTGATTTTCTGAAAGCTCTGGTTACTATTAGCGGTAACTGTCCTAATGAGATTACTTCGAGCATAGGGCCTAATGAATTAACAAGGCAATTAGTTTCTCCAAATATGATGAAACAACTTATGGATATAATGCTCAAGGGAGGCAATTCGTTAAATAATGGCGTTGGCATTATCATTGAGCTGATAAGGAAAAACAATTCTGATTATGATACCATACAAACAAATTATACTACCATAGAATCTCATCCGCCAACAGATAGAGACCCAATTTATTTAGGATATTTGGTTAAAATGTTTTCTGAACACATGGCCGATTTCAACAAAATACTAACTGAGAAGAAGATTCCCCTTTTACAGACGTCCTATGGAACGATTGAACCGTTGGGATTTGAAAGGTTTAAGATCTGTGAACTTATTGCTGAACTATTACACTGCTCAAACATGACTTTATTGAATGAACCGAGTGCCTATGACATTGTAAGAGAGCGTGATGCCGAAAGAGAGAGAATCTTCAATTCACAAAATTACGTAGATTCTAACGATCGTAGTGAATTAAAAGAAAATGAAGACGACAATACAGGTGATGCTGATGATGAAGTGGAAGATGATACAAATCAGGTAGAATCCGCTAATACCTCCATTGATGGTGAAGAAGTTATCGATAAGTTAAATTCTTTACAGATAGAAACCAACAAAGTAAACCAGAACATGAATAATGAAGAGCAACATAGTTTAATGCCAGACTTCAACAATGGTGATTTTAAGGACGAGGAAGATGAAAATCCATTTGAACCCCAATATTCAGACGTCATTTTGGATTCTTCTGATATAGAAAAAAACTTTCGTGTGTCTCCCAACGTTGGAGATCAGCTGAAAATCAGTTTACAAGATACCAGAGTAATAGATACTATGCTCGAAATGTTTTTTCACTTCCAGTGGAACAATTTCCTTCATAACGTAGTGTACGATGTTGTTCAGCAGATTTTTAACGGTCCCCTCAAAATAGGTTATAATAGGTTCCTTTTAGATGATCTCCTAATCAACATCCGTTTAACTGATATGATTATTAACGGAAACAATGAATGCATAGAATATGAGAAAGGACATGACACCAGGCTTGGATATATGGGCCATTTGACCCTAATTGCGGAAGAAGTCACCAAATTTACTGCATATATTGAAGAGATGAACATCACCTTTGAAAATACTGAAGTAATGAGTTCTTTATTTGAGAGTAAATGGATTGCCTATACGGAGGATGTTCTAGAGGATCTAAAGGAGAAATACAACGCCATATTAGGCGATATAGCTGAAGAAGGAGACATGTTGCAAGATGAAGAAGAGGATGCTGTATACGACAAGGGAGAGCGCACTATGGGTACAGTCGATGACTACATTAATGACATAATGCAAATGGACAATGTACGGTGTCAAGAGGAGGAAGAGGATGAAGGAGAAGGGTATGTCAGCTTTGATGAAGATGAACCCCAAGAATATCGTAATGGTGATTCCGTTAGAAGCAAAGAATCGAATTCATCAGAAGGCAAACGTGACCAAGAGCAGCTTTACTATGAGTACGTTAACGAAGATGGTACAAAAACAAGATTAAACTTCAATCCTGATTCTGACGCCACGGAACAAGTTCCAGGTGAAGTGAATCGCGATCATAAGATACCATTGAAGCTTAAGCGAAGTTTTACGGATGCATGCAAATCTGAAACAATACCAAATAATACAGTTAATGCTAAGGAAGAAAGTGTATTTCAATTTAGCAATGAACTTAGTGACGGCTGGGAGTCATCACCTTCTAATTCTATACCCAAGCGTGCTTCTCCATCAAAAAATGGCATGAATTCACCTATGTTTCAACACCAGTTTGAACTTCATAGCCCCACCGATGAATTTGGAGGTCATAAAGACGAAATATTAAGCGCGGAAGGCCATGACTACGACATAGATGAATACGATGAACTGAGCGATGACAGTGATGAAGAGTATGATAACTGTGAAGACGAAGACAGTTTGGATTATGCTGATTCCGCCGCATATGCATTGTGTAGATCCAAAAGTAAGGACAAGATATCATGGGATGAAGAAGAACAGGCGCGATTAATGGGCGTTGTAAAATTTAATTCAGAGCATTACAGGGACTAGGAAATAATACTAATTAAATAATTCTAATAATTCTAATATTAATAACAATAATAATAAGAATAATAATTATACAATAACACATGTATTTCCTAACTCACAATCGTTTGGACTACATATGCTGTCTAGTGCCTTATTGCGACTTTGCCCGTTTGATAACTTACTTCGATTGTTTAGTATTCAAAAAGGAAAAAGGCGTTTTCTTTTTCGTGTACTTTTTTTCGAAATTCTGTTGAATTTATTCGAACTCAGAATTGGTCCATCAAGAGCATCCAAAATACAAAATAACTCATCATCACACAAGAAGAAGCACAACTCCAAGCAATTTCTACAATATGTCAAAAAAACTTGCGTCACCATTGTCCTTCTTACCCCTTTATAATTTGCTTTCTGCTGTTGGTTGGTCTTATTTGCTTTACTTGGTCATCTCCTTGTACCCAAAAGTTGGACAGCCAGCATTCTTCTACCAAACTAAAAATGTCGCTACCCTTGTTCAATGTGGTGCTATAATCGAGATCATAAACTCATTTTTAGGAGTTGTACGTTCCCCATTGCTGACCACTGTTGCACAAGTGTCTTCAAGACTACTAGTTGTCCTCGGCATCTTCCAATTGTTGCCAAACACAAGTGGTGTTCAATCAGTTGTTTACATATCATTATTACTGGCATGGTCTATAACTGAGATCGTCAGATACTTGTATTATTTTTTCATGTTGGTATTCAAGAATGGCGCACCAAAGATCTTAATTCTATTAAGATATAATTTGTTCTGGATTTTGTACCCCACTGGTGTTGCCAGCGAACTACGCATTATTTACTGTGCTTTAAATGCAGCTGAATCTCAGTATTCTTTACTTTACAAAAGAATTTTAATAGCGGCCATGCTCGCTTATATCCCAGGCTTCCCAATGCTCTTCCTACACATGGTAGCACAGAGAAAGAAAGTCATGAAAAGTTTAAGATCCTCTTTCGGGAAGAAACTAATTTGAATTCTTTAGATAAATTCTTCTGTATTTTTTATAAGAATATTAGCCTTCACATTGAAATGGCTTCAACGCTCTTAACCATAATCACTAGTATCTTGCGGTGCACGGGCTTTATATTGAGCAAAATTGCGAAGGGTAGCCGAATTAGAGAACTCTTAGAAAGATGTCGAAGCTCACTCGGAGTCGACCTTCACAGCCTACTGAAACAACTGTGCCGAGACAATCTTAAGTGTGTTGCTCTAATTTTCATGCTACAACTGAAATTCATATGGCCAGTGGCCAGAATCACACCTATTTATAGGCCATTTACCAGTCATCCATTCAGAAATTTAGCTACTTCCTCAAGCATCAGTAGTACAAAAGCTAAGACTACTAAGACAGATACAACTCCACTAAAATTATCAAATGAACTATATGCAATATTCAAGATTCATAATCGTCCATATTTGGTGACCGAGGGCGACAGAGTTATTCTTCCATTCAAATTGAAGCAAGCGGAGGTGGGTGACATTTTAAACATGACCGATGTAACAACTTTAGGATCTAGAAACTACAAGCTAGTTGGTCATCCAATCAATACTTCTCTGTATACTTTAAAAGCAACCGTTGTTGGGAAAACTAAAAGGGCTTTCCAAACTAGGGAGGTAACGAAGAGAAGAAATAGACGGGTCCGTCATGCAAAGAGTAAAGGTGATTTGACAATCTTAAGAATATCAGAACTGAGTATGAACTGAATTTTAGGGATATGTACATATACGCATACGTATAAAATCATGTAAATAACAATAAAATTTGACACACTTTCTTCGGCCCCAATGGCCATTCAATTCCAGACCGACGCGTCTTCTAAGTTATAATGCTATGAAATTTCAACAAGTTAATTAAAAGTAAGCATAATAATAAAATCAGGTAATGGATTCACCAAAAAAAAAAATAAAAAAACAAGGGCAGAGGGGTGACCATTAGTACGAAACACTAAATATAGTATTAAAATAGTTCAACTCCACCTCCAAATGCCCTTTTTGAGGAAAATAGCGGGGACAGCACATACACATTCTAGGTCTGATTCGAACTCATCTGTGAAATTCGGCCATCAGCCGACTAGTTCGGTAGCATCAACCAAAAGTTCAAGCAAAAGCCCTCGTGCAACATCTCGCAAAAGCATTTATGATGATATTAGAAGCCAATTTCCCAACCTAACCCCCAACTCTACCTCTTCTCAGTTTTACGAAAGCACGCCAGTTATCGAACAATCCTTTAATTGGACGACAGATGACCACATCTCAGCTGGAACGCTTGAAAACCCAACGAGCTTTACAAACAGTTCTTATAAAAATGACAATGGACCTAGTAGCCTCTCTGATTCGAGGAAATCCTCCGGTGGCAATAGCGTAAATAGTTTGTCCTTTGACAAGCTAATTCTATCGTGGGATCCTACAGACCCTGATGAATGGACAATGCATCGCGTCACCTCATGGTTTAAATTTCATGATTTTCCAGAATCCTGGATATTGTTTTTCAAAAAGCATCAATTGTTTGGTCACAGATTTATAAAGTTGCTTGCATATGATAATTTCGCTGTTTATGAAAAGTATTTGCCGCAGACTAAAACTGCTTCATATACCAGGTTTCAGCAGTTATTGAAAAAAACAATGACCAAGAACGTAACAAATAGCCATATTCGTCAGAAGAGCGCTAGCAAACTTAAAAGTTCCAGGTCTTCCAGCGAATCGATCAAATCAAAATTAAAAAATAGTAAATCGCAAGAGGATATTTCAAATTCTAGATCAACGTCAGAATCTGCATTGAGCCCAACAAAATCGGGCCCTTCCAAGACCGATGAAAAGAATTTTTTACATTCTACTTCAACACACCAAAAAACCAAAAGCGCAAGTTCACTATACAGAAGAAGTTTTATATCCCTAAGAGGCTCATCATCGAGCAATGCTTCCTCAGCAAAATCACCTTCAAACATCAAGTTAAGTATACCGGCTCGGCCGCACTCAATTATTGAATCTAACAGTACACTTACCAAATCGGCGAGCCCACCTGCATCTCCTTCGTATCCTAGCATATTTAGAAGACATCACAAAAGTAGTTCATCTGAGTCGTCATTATTAAATTCCCTTTTTGGTAGTGGAATAGGCGAGGAAGCTCCAACAAAGCCTAATCCACAAGGTCATAGTCTGTCTAGTGAAAATTTAGCTAAAGGAAAATCTAAACACTATGAAACTAATGTGTCTTCACCTTTAAAACAATCTTCACTACCCACTTCGGATGATAAAGGTAATTTATGGAATAAATTCAAAAGAAAGAGCCAAATAGGGGTTCCTAGCCCAAATACGGTAGCTTATGTAACGTCTCAAGAAACTCCATCCTTAAAATCGAATTCGAGTACTGCTACCTTAACCGTACAAACGGCAGATGTAAATATACCATCTCCATCTTCATCACCACCGCCAATACCCAAAACTGCAAACAGAAGTTTGGAGGTCATCAGCACAGAAGATACACCTAAAATTTCTTCAACCACGGCGTCTTTTAAAGAAACGTATCCTGATTGTATTAATCCAGACAAGACAGTTCCAGTGCCGGTAAATAATCAAAAGTATAGTGTAAAGAACTTTTTACTGGACCAAAAATTTTATCCTCTGAAGAAAACAGGGTTAAATGATAGTGAGAATAAATATATTCTGGTTACCAAAGATAATGTTAGTTTTGTTCCGCTAAACTTAAAAAGTGTAGCAAAATTATCCAGTTTCAAAGAATCTGCTCTCACAAAATTGGGAATCAATCACAAAAATGTCACTTTCCATATGACAGACTTTGATTGCGATATTGGTGCTGCAATTCCAGATGATACTTTGGAATTTTTGAAAAAAAGCTTGTTTTTGAACACTTCTGGAAAAATTTATATCAAAGACCAAATGAAGCTTCAACAAAAACCGAAACCTGCTCCTCTCACCTCAGAAAACAATGTTCCTTTAAAATCGGTGAAAAGTAAGAGTTCAATGAGGTCCGGAACAAGCAGTCTGATAGCATCGACAGATGATGTTTCCATTGTCACTTCGTCTTCTGACATAACATCATTTGATGAACATGCATCAGGAAGTGGGCGCAGGTACCCCCAAACCCCGAGTTATTACTATGACAGAGTTTCCAATACTAATCCAACTGAAGAATTGAATTATTGGAATATTAAAGAAGTTCTTTCTCATGAGGAAAATGCACCAAAAATGGTTTTTAAAACAAGTCCAAAATTAGAACTCAACCTACCAGATAAAGGAAGTAAATTAAATATTCCTACCCCCATAACAGAAAATGAAAGCAAGAGTAGTTTTCAAGTGCTAAGAAAAGATGAGGGGACTGAAATTGATTTCAATCATCGTAGGGAATCGCCTTATACAAAACCAGAACTGGCACCAAAAAGAGAAGCTCCCAAGCCTCCCGCAAATACTTCTCCTCAGAGGACCTTATCAACTTCTAAACAGAATAAACCGATCCGCCTAGTGAGGGCAAGTACAAAAATTTCGAGAAGCAAAAGATCGAAACCATTGCCGCCACAATTATTATCATCTCCTATAGAAGCTAGCAGCTCGTCTCCTGATTCGCTTACTTCCTCATATACTCCTGCTTCGACTCATGTTTTGATACCGCAACCTTATAAGGGTGCAAACGATGTTATGCGTAGGTTGAAAACAGACCAGGACTCGACGAGTACTTCCCCATCTTTGAAAATGAAACAGAAAGTGAATCGCTCAAATTCAACTGTATCGACTTCAAATTCAATTTTCTATTCTCCTTCACCATTGTTAAAAAGAGGTAACTCAAAAAGAGTTGTTTCGTCGACATCTGCGGCCGATATATTTGAAGAGAATGACATAACATTCGCGGATGCTCCGCCGATGTTTGACAGCGATGATAGTGATGACGATTCTAGTTCATCCGATGACATTATCTGGTCCAAGAAAAAAACAGCTCCTGAGACTAATAATGAAAACAAAAAGGATGAGAAAAGCGATAACAGTTCTACGCATTCTGACGAAATATTCTATGATTCTCAAACGCAGGACAAAATGGAGAGAAAGATGACCTTTAGACCATCTCCGGAGGTCGTTTATCAAAATTTAGAGAAATTCTTCCCAAGGGCTAACTTAGATAAGCCAATCACTGAAGGAATAGCTTCACCAACATCTCCGAAATCCTTAGACAGCCTACTTTCACCAAAGAATGTGGCTTCATCGAGAACTGAGCCAAGCACTCCTTCCCGTCCCGTCCCTCCTGATAGCTCATACGAGTTCATACAGGATGGACTTAACGGTAAAAATAAACCATTGAATCAAGCTAAGACACCTAAAAGAACAAAAACCATAAGAACCATTGCACATGAAGCTAGTTTAGCAAGAAAAAACTCTGTAAAACTAAAAAGACAGAACACCAAAATGTGGGGTACAAGAATGGTCGAAGTGACCGAAAACCATATGGTGTCAATTAATAAAGCCAAAAATTCGAAAGGTGAGTATAAGGAATTCGCCTGGATGAAGGGTGAAATGATAGGGAAGGGATCTTTCGGTGCTGTTTATTTATGTTTAAACGTTACTACAGGTGAGATGATGGCCGTTAAGCAGGTTGAGGTCCCCAAGTATAGCTCACAAAATGAAGCCATTCTAAGTACCGTGGAAGCATTAAGATCTGAAGTGTCCACGTTAAAAGATTTAGATCATCTTAATATTGTTCAATACTTAGGTTTTGAGAATAAAAACAATATTTACAGTTTGTTTTTAGAATATGTTGCTGGTGGCTCCGTGGGATCCTTGATTAGAATGTATGGAAGATTCGATGAACCGTTGATCAAACATTTAACAACACAAGTATTAAAAGGATTGGCATACCTACACTCGAAAGGTATTCTCCACAGGGATATGAAGGCAGACAACTTACTTTTGGATCAAGATGGTATCTGCAAAATCAGTGACTTCGGAATTTCAAGAAAATCAAAGGACATATACTCTAATTCGGATATGACCATGCGAGGAACAGTCTTCTGGATGGCTCCTGAAATGGTTGATACAAAGCAAGGCTACAGTGCAAAAGTTGATATATGGTCTCTGGGATGCATCGTTCTGGAAATGTTTGCTGGTAAGCGCCCGTGGTCCAACTTAGAAGTCGTCGCAGCCATGTTCAAAATTGGAAAGTCAAAATCGGCACCACCAATTCCTGAGGACACTTTACCATTGATATCGCAAATCGGACGAAATTTTCTGGACGCATGCTTCGAGATAAATCCAGAGAAAAGGCCAACCGCTAACGAGCTTCTTTCTCATCCTTTTAGTGAAGTAAATGAAACATTCAATTTCAAATCTACCAGACTCGCGAAGTTTATAAAGTCAAATGATAAGTTAAACTCTTCAAAATTAAGGATAACCTCTCAGGAGAATAAAACTGAATAGCTATTAGGATCGATCTATACTTAAGATATTTATGCATACGTAATAATATAGAACAATAAACATAGATGACGGAATGACGGAATGACTGAAAATTAAGAACAAAGAAAATTAAAAAATTTCTGCTGATACTTATTCAGACGAAAAATGGTGCACAATAAGGGTGTCAAAACGACGATTCGACCCTTCAAATATTACAGTCCTCACCTCTTCGCTGAAGGGCTCACTTTCATCAGGAAGGTCCTCTCCAATAATAAAGGTAGTCTCCTCTATATCAGCTAAAGCAGTATCTGATAAACCAACATCAAGCACAGTCTCTATAAAGGACGGCTTTTCAATTGCTTCTTCTGGAACTTTCGTTTCAAAGGGGATATCCACAATTTTAATGGTAGATTCGTTTAGCCAGTCATGCTCAGCAAATGCAGTTGACAAATCTTTTGCGAAATCAATATTCTTGCTGTTAATAAATATACTACAGGATGCATTATCATTATTATAGCCATCTCTATAGCATATCAATAAGAGAAGATATAGTCCAAGATAATCGGATTGTGTCAGGTATGGTTTTGGAAGTAATAAATTGAACCGTTTCCTCTTAAAGCGATCAGCATTTAATCTGCCATAGGTATTTGAAATTTGAACGGCAAAATTTGCCTTGAGTGACTGGAAAATAGACTTGAAGAAAGTAGATGATAGTTCATTCAGACCTAGGAGATGAGAATAAATGTGATCAAAGTTTGCGTATTTTTCATCAATGAAGACTGGGCTCCCTCTATACTCATACGAGGCCCCTTTTAATGGCAATAAGATCAGATCTGTGGAATCCATTTTCATCGTCGCTATATTAGCTGCCTTTTCACGCATTGTAGAAAATATGACTTCACTTGAAAATGGTATTTTGCTCAGGTTTGAAAATATATCAAAAATTTGTAATAGTGAATCTGTATTTGCGGTAAAGTGGGGATCATCATTATATAGAGAAGATGATTGCAGCAGATCAGTTGTCCGTTCAGTGAGCAATCGTAAATGAATGGCCCTCAATGCACCGACTCCCTCAAACGGGGTCAATTTTTCATCTATAACACTTAAATTGGTATCCACATCGTCAACGCTTTTAGACCAGATATGAACCATCTTTTTTATTTTGAATGTGTTAGATTTCAATGTGGAATCAGTAGCTGTTGTCATTCTGCTCAAGGAGGTTTCGTTCTTATGTTTATTATTCTTAGGCTTGGGAGATACCCCTAAAGACAGGTAATTTAGCAGCTTTAGAGATGGAGAGATCGCTTCTGTAGTGTTTATCACCGTGGTCAGTTCACCAATTCTATATTTGCTAACATCTGCCAATGAATTAAGTTGAGTGTTAATTTCAGTCTTGTCCACACCCTCAGAATCGAGACCATCTGCTGCACCATCATCTTCTGCAGGTGTAGATAAGGATTTGCGAACACCATCCCGGTATGAATCTGGGTAAACAAGCTGAGTCAGAGGAGTAGTGACAAAAGTAGAAACTAATGCCATCAACACAAACATACCAAATATTTTTCTACTGATAATGCCCGCATTCAAACCAACAGTTAAGACAACGATTTCAACGATACCTTTGCATGACATCAAAACACCGGCTGCAGTGGCTTCTCTCCAAAATAAGCCAGTAAGTTTAGCTGTAAGAGTACCTGAAATAATTTTGGTGAAAATGGCGATGCCGATTGTGGCGAAAACATAGCCCCAATCTCTTCCCTCATTTAATAGAGTCAAATCGACATTTAATCCTGCAACAGCAAAGTAGATTGGAATGAAAACAATGTTAGGAATATCTTCCATCCTTTCTGTTAATTTAACAACGTAGTGATCATCTCTAGGAACTACTAAGCCAGCAATGAAGGCGCCAAAAATAGGATGAACTCCAATAATATCCGTAAAATAAGCAGAAATGAACATGATGAATAGAATGCACATCGTTGCCAACGGTGAAGGCTTGCTTCTGTCCAATTCATGGGTCCTTATGAGCACCCATCTTAATAGGTATTTTAAGGGAAAGAAATAAATCAAAAACCATGCAAACGTGATAAGCAGAATATAAACGGTATTGACAGGGCTCCCTTCTGCACTAGAAAGAATAATACTTAATGCTAACAAAATCCATCCCATTATATCGTTAATGATACCCGCCGCAAGGACAACGATACCTGCTCTATCCTTGATCAAGCGCAATTCATTTAAAATACGACATAAAACTGGAAAAGCCGTAACGGAGATGGAAACAGCTATAAATACCATGAAGACAGAGAATTTAATATGCCTTTCGCCTTCTGTTTTGTTTGCATAAGTGTGAAATAAAGGAATCGCCAGCAGACAACCAAAACCGAATGGCACTGCTAAAGTGACTATACCTATCACGAGTGCTTTCTTTAGGTGTTTCTTGATGAAAGCAATATCCACTTCTAAACCTAAAAAAAACATAAACAGTATTATTCCCAAATTCGCCACTAAATTTAGCCCCGGGATCGATGATGTAGGGAAAATTGTGTTTGTATAGTTTGGAATTTGACCAAATATAGTAGGCCCCAAAATAACACCAGATATAACTTCTGAAATGACTTTAGGCTGCCTCATCATTGAAAAGGGAATGTGAATTAAATTGCATACCAGTAGTATGAGACATGCTTGAAAGAGAAATAATGTAAGCGGCGAACTGGAGTTGTAGTGGAACGGATTTACACCCGACAGAATTCCTCCTACAGTGTTTGCCATTTGATAGAATATAAATAATACAACTTCGTAATAATAATAATCGTTGGTATCATTTGATGTGTGCTTTAGCAACAAGAGATGATATAATAAGCGAACAGTTTTTGTTTTTTATTTTCCCTTACTGGAGCTCAGCCACATTAATGCGAGACGCAACGGGTGCATAATATTGAAAGCGCATTTACAGCAGAAAAATGCTTTCAGTATTTATTTTGAGATGCTGAATATAAATATTTAGAGAATACATCCGTAGTAGTCTACAGTAAGATATAAATCAATGCTTCGGGTGTTTGTATATCAAAGTGTCTTTCTATGCTCACCCAAAAATTTTCTTTTGCTTATAACTTTATAAAGCTCTTCGTCTTCTACTAGATTACCAACTAATTCTTCTATGTTCTTGAAAAGCATCATAAAAGCAAAATGAGGTTCATTTAACGGGAACTTGAGGGGCGTATCAGGTGATATCCAAAATTCGGGTCCGCGTGTGTACTCCTCAATATCTGTAATGTTCCTCAAATGTAGTTTATGAATGTACGACCAGTCGGAAAAACTAAGTGTGTAATCTTTATCCGCCAGACATATCCGATGTAGTTTTTTGACGGCTTTAAGTAGCTCTTGCAAGTTCCTTAAATTACAGGTCCCCGAGTCCTGTAGTGCATATTCAGCAGAAGAAACATATTCTAGAGGAAGTATTCCCTCTGGGCTAGATGCTTTTGATAATGAAGAAAATGATTCTTGCAGGCTTGCAGGAGGGGATGTCACTCCAGAATCATTCTCTTCTGAATTATTATCGTTGAATTCAGAAATTTGACTGGATTGTGAGCTCGTTGTATTTTCTTCCAGATCACCATCAGCTGTGTCAGATTCTTCGAAAATTTCTCCAGTGTTCACCATAAAGGAAAGTGCTCTTTGACGCCCATTAAAAACGATGGACTTGACTTTATTATTGAATGATTCACCGATCTTAATATCCAGAGAAGTGGAAATGTCAAACAACAGATCACCGACTGTAGATAGGATAGCCCCCATTAATGGCACGGCTCCCAACGCCCAAATCACAAAAAAAGCACGGCCTGCACCAGTCCTTGGAGCATAGTCTCCGTATCCAATGGTTAATAAGCACAAGAAACAAAAGTAAATACAATTGAAGTACGACCAATTTTCTGCGAATTTGAATACAAGAGCTCCCAATAACCAAAAAGCCATGAAAATTGCAATAGTCACCGACAAAGAAAACCAATGCTGCTTCCTTGAGGCCGTTTGTCGGATACACTTCATTAAGTCGAACGCTTCCCTTTCAGATAAATTTTTACTACTATCCATATAATGTTTCCACGATTTGGACCTGCCTTTTTCAACTCTGTGGAAAAAGAAAATTGGGCCAGAGGACTTTTGAATGATGGATCTTGTCATAAACACTATTAAACCCATCAAGACAACACCAGATAGCGAAAAGATTAAAACCATGATTTTGGCGCCAACCGACTTGGGCAGGATGTCACCTAGTCCCACGGTTAATAATGATACCGTGCAGAAATATAATGCATTTCCGTAAGTGATGTGCAATAAACCGCTAAACATACCCGCACCCCAAATCAACCATAAAGACAATAGTACAGTGTATGCCATGATACTTCTTTCATTGGGCAAAAGGTTGAACGTTGGAGGATATTTTCCTAATTTATATCCAATAAAATGTATTGTTAAAATAATGGTGCATACCAAATATAGACCAGAACTGATACAGGCAAACCAAAATCCGATAGTCTTACTGTAGATGCTGGGCATGTCATTCAAGGAGCATACAATCACGTCCACCAAAAGCATCCCTCCAGCTATTGTCCATCCTGTTATATTTATTAACTGAGATTTAAGATACGTCAACTTCTTACTGAAATGTAGCATTAGTATAATATTTGACGTAAAACCCAGTACCAAAGAGATGATATTAACGGCAAAAATACCAGGAGGATCAAAAACTGTCTTTACTTGATTCATCAAAACATCGGTGTCATTGCTTCGTGGATTTGTCACCACGGAGTTGTTCTTTAAGGATCTCCATTTTTCAACTACACAGGCTATCGAGATAGTGTTAGCTACGGGACCCAAGCAGGCAGTAATCACAGGGAAATAGCATGAAACCACAAACCAAAAGACGAACAGTGTTGAAGAAGGCTCTGCATTAATAATACTAACTCTTTCGTCCCGGAACCGCAATGCATCCTTTAGTTCCTCTGCAAGAACACCCTTAGCTTGCTTCGGTGTGTTGTTTGAATGAGAATCAACAGCCTGAGCTGAGCTCTCTTGCTCCACTGTCGCCATATTGCCATATCCCAGCGTTTGTTTGGCAAAGCTGTTCATGAACCTTGTCATATATATAGAAATCGGTAAAATAAATACAAGAAATATGCTTTGTTATACTGCTAGAAAGGAGTGAAGACATCTGCTCACGATCTACGAGATGCGGCTATTTTTGATGGAAAAAGATACATAGGGTCAGGCATTTTTGCCATATTGAATAACCAAGATGGTACTGAGTACTCAGGTAATGTATATTACATTGAGTACTTCACTTGTATACACAACCACTGCTTCGTATTGTATATCAAGTATCTAACTGTTGATAAACTACAACTTTCTCTTCAACCATAATGATAGCGCCGCTTAAAACATGCTAGGGTAACGAGACGCGAATGCGAAAAACTCCCAAAAAAACCAAAACAAACAAAAGTGACAACAATTAGAACGATGCTGAAGAAGAATAGGAGCGAGTTTAGAGTTACCTCCAGCTATCCTGATACTACTGCTTAGGCTACCTTCGCAGAGTCTCGATAAATTTGCAGTCGGCAAGATAAGAATATTTCTCTACAGCTTTTAGACAGCTTCCTGTCCCTCTAGTTTCTTTTGCCATCCATAATTGTACTCTGCACTTTGAGTATCATTCCAATTTGATCTTTCTTCTACCGGTACTTAGGGATAGCAAATGTCGTCGAACAATGATCTTTGGTTGCATTTAGTATCCCAGTTAAATACTCAACAGAGAGCAGCGGCCCTCTTTGATTACACTAGAGGGCTGCAGGTCATTGCCGGTCCCGGCACAGGGAAGACTAAGGTTTTAACTTCAAGAGTAGCGTATCTTATTCTGCACCACCATATTCATCCCCGCGATATTATAGTGACTACTTTCACTAACAAAGCTGCTAACGAAATGAAAGAGCGTTTGCAAGAAATGTTACGCGGGGCAGGCGTGAATATTTCGGAGCTCTTAATTGGTACTTTTCATAGTATTTGCCTGAAAATACTTTATAGATTTGGCCACTTGGTGGATCTACAGAAAGACTGGAGAATTATTGATGAGAAGGAAATAGATGTCATTTTAGATGATATGATCGAAAAAGTTCCCGACCAAATAAGGGATTATGCTTCCTCAATCACAAGGAAAGTAAATCTTTGTATGCCGAGTAAAAATGGAGATGAATGGACTATTCATCCGAAGCTGATCAAGAAACAGATATCAAAGCTAAAATCAAACGCAATATTACCTGAGGAATACATCTTAGATTCGAATCATGACGCCGCGCTTGGTTACTTTTACCAAATATACCAATCAGAGCTAAGCAAGAAAAATACGTTAGATTTTGATGACTTATTAATGTACACCTTTCGTTTGCTGACTAGAGTGCGTGTTTTATCCAACATAAAGCATGTTTTAGTTGACGAATTTCAAGATACTAACGGCATTCAATTGGACTTGATGTTTCTTTTTGCTAAGGGAAATCATCATCTTTCGAGGGGGATGACCATCGTAGGTGATCCTGATCAAAGCATATATGCTTTCAGAAACGCCTTAGCGCACAACTTTCTAGAAATGGGCAGAAAATGTCCCATCGAGTACTCAACTATCATACTTGTTGAAAATTATCGTTCATCACAAAAAATTCTAAATACAAGCGAAATTTTAATAACGCAACAAAACAAAGGTCGGCAGAATAGGGCTCCACTCCGTGCCCAATTTGACCTGGATTTTCCACCAGTTTACATGAATTTCCCCGCTTACTTTTTGGAAGCACCTTCTTTAGTTCGGGAACTACTATATTTGAAGGCATTGCCAAACCTATTCACATTTAATGACTTTGCTATCCTAGTAAGACAACGAAGACAAATTAAAAGGATCGAAAGTGCATTAATAGAACATCGGATACCCTATAAAATTATTAGGGGCCACAGTTTCTGGGATTCCAAGGAAACAAGAGCGATGTTAAATTTATTAAAATTGATATTTTCTCCGAATGACAAACATGCAATTCTTGCTTCACTTTTATATCCAGCAAGGGGCCTTGGTCCTGCTACCGGTGAGAAGATTAAGAACGCATTGGACACGTTAGCTACCGATGTGTCATGTTTCCAAATATTGAAAGACATAAGTAGTAAAAAAATAATGCTAGACATACCGACGAAAGGCCGTTCTGTGATTGCTGACTTCATTTCAATGATAGAAAATTGTCAATTGTTGCTCCAGAGCACTTTACTAGGGGGTCTTTCAGATTTATTTGATAAGCTATATGAATTATCAGGTCTGAAATACGAATACTTGTACAAGGATGGTAAGAAAAAAAATGATCAGCTTGAAAAATCCGAACCTAATTTATTAAACGCAAGACATAAGAATATTGAACTTTTGAAAAACTATTTCCTGGCTCTTCTTTCCAAGTCAGAATCTTCAGATAAAGAAAAAAATGAAGCCATTAAAGCAGCAACAGATGAAGCCGAACCAATAGAGAACAAGGTCATCACTCCAAAAGAATACCTCCGTAATTTCTTCAATTCACTTTCCCTTCATTCTGATGCAGCTGAGGAGGAAGAGTCGGAATCCAATAAAGATGCAAAAATAAAACGTGAGAAGAATGGGTTTGTCACGATATCTACAATTCACGGTGCCAAAGGTCTTGAGTGGCCGGTAGTTTTTATTCCTGGATGCGAAGAAGGTATAATTCCTTGTGTGTTCAACGATGATAAGAAAGACGAATCAGAGGAGGACGAAGAAGAAGATCAAGAAAATAGTAAGAAAGATGCAAGCCCAAAAAAGACTAGAGTTTTATCCGTGGAAGATTCTATAGATGAGGAAAGAAGAATGTTTTTTGTTGCACAGACTCGTGCAAAATACCTGTTGTACCTATCAAATACTGTAACTGTGGAAGATGTCGATAGACCAAGAATTGCAAGCCGATTTTTGACTACTGACTTGATAAAAGCCATGTCCGATAGCCAAAAATTATTTGAAAGTACGAATAGTATCAAAAAACTATACCGAATTTTGAACAAAAAGCCGCCTGCTGAAGATGATAAACTATTCTCCCTTGACCAATTGCGCAAAGACTATAACCAATTCATTGAAAATAGGAGAGAAAGGATGATTTGGCAAGGGATACAAATGAATGATGTCTATGGAATACAGTTGTCTAGAAATAAATTATTGGGTTCTGTTAGTGATTTCACGTCAGCTGCGGACCAGTTACGACTCGAAACGCAAAACTCTATATTCCCACAGAAGAAACTTATTGAAAAATCACGCCCATCCAAAATCAATGGCAATTACGCTCCTAAAAGTAGAGTTAAAAGTCCAGAAAAAAGGTACGCTCCAGAAACTACATCATTCCATTCTCCTACAAAGAAAAAGGTGTATGCACCTCAATACGTTTCAACAACTAATGTACCTAGTAGGCAGGAGTTTCATTCTTCTACTGGGAAAAATATTCCTTTTCTGAGAAGAGAAGATAGGTCCATCACAGACATATCACCACGATCATCAACGAGGTCGTTAAAAGGAGCATCTCCAAATAAGACGAGCCACATGTCAGATGATTTAATGAGACCATCACCTACGAGGAAGGACAAAGTTACTCGTAATATTCATTTCGCAACTGCAGGAACTTTCAGAATAGAAACCCAGTCAAATGTTGATGAACTGCATCCTCCGGAATACTCCAATAAATCAGGGCAGTCGCTTACGTCGAGTGAATTTTCTGGGTTTTCTAGCGCGTGCAGTAATTCTGATCAGCCAACGAACTTAATAGAAGATATAAACAACGAATTAGATCTATCCGATGAGGAGTTATTAAATGACATATCAATAGAAAGGAGGAGAGAGCTTTTGGGCTCGAAAAAGACGAAAAAAATAAAACCAAAAACTCGAAATAGAAAGTCTAAGAGAGGTGACAAGGTTAAGGTGGAGGAAGTGATAGATTTGAAGAGTGAATTTGAGGAAGATGACAGCAGAAATACAACAGCTGCTGAGTTATTACATAATCCGGATGACACTACAGTTGACAATCGTCCAATAATCTCCAATGCTAAGTTTTTGGCTGACGCAGCAATGAAAAAGACACAGAAATTTTCCAAAAAGGTGAAGAATGAACCTGCATCAAGTCAAATGGATATATTTTCTCAGCTGTCACGTGCGAAAAAAAAGTCAAAATTAAACAACGGTGAAATCATAGTCATCGATTAGTAGCACTTTCATGCCTGACTACGTCAACTATTGGAGGCGGTTTATAATTTTTATTTAAAGCACATAGGAGTTAATTTTATTTTACTGGTAGGGTTTGTATACGAACTACATGGAAATGTGGATGGTGTGTTATTATAGCTTAATGAATATTCTTTTTCTATACAAGAAAACCGATATGACAGCTATGAATGAGCAGTATGCCAACAAAACCAGGAATGATTTTAAGGGTGAAGAATCTATCGTGACCATAGACATATTGACTAAACCAGTAGAGACATTTGCCAACAAAAATAAAAACAACCCATTGGAGTTGATTGATTCCAAGCATTCGGCAACTTTATAATATTCCGAAGAATTACCGAAAATTTTGTCAGTCAAGCAGTACCCAGTCAAAAATAGTAAATTATAAGTAATGACCCACAAAGTATATGGTAAGTTAGCAAACCTTCTTGAAACACTATAAGGATGGTATTGAAAAACCAACTGGCTGATAACAAGAAAAATTGTACTCCATATACAGAGGCCACTTAATGGGGTTACTGAAGTCCAATAGTCCCAAGTCGAAGACTTCTTTGATGCTGCAACTACGTCTTGCGTAGAAGGCTTATAAAGATTGTTTAAAGTTGGTTTATTTCCCAACAAGTAAAATCCCGTGTTTTGGCCCCAAAGAAAAATCGAGCAATAACCTAGAAATGAGAAGATGCCTTCTCTATTAGCACTGAAGAAACAATTTCTATCAGCCAAAATTAAAAAGTTTAAAGTGCGATCGTCCTTTAAAAGTAGCCATTCATAAATGCATGAAATGAATATTGCAATTGAGCAGCGTGGAACCATTCTTGTGACGGGATCAATAAAGGTCAATACAAGTGGCAACAATGATAGGGTGATAAAAAAATTCCAATGAACCCCATATTCTGTGACATGTTCTTGATATTCCAAATTTTTTACAAAAAACAACCTCAGCAATCCTAGGAACAATAGAGTTCCTCCTGATTTTAAGGCATTAAATGCATTTTTTAAGAAGCTGGGTTTACTCTTCAAGCTTAGGTTTTTCAACAGTGCCCTAGAAGAAACAATACCGTTACTGAAAACGAATGATCCTACACCAAGATCCATCAGGGATGTCCCCCAAGTTTCCACCTTGGCAAACCTCCTTGGGAAAATTGGAAAATCTACAGCCAAGATGGCAATAGCAGTCAGAATAAGCATCCCACCACGATACGCAGTAATATACGGCTTTTTTTCTAGTTGGAACCGCTGTGTAATCATTTTTTTTTTATTGTATATTGGATTAGAAGGTTTACTCGAGCTAGTAAATTTTCCATATATGAATGCGAGCAAACAAGGTAACAGTATTAGCGTGTTTAGAAGGTATGGTTCACTAGCATAAATAGTAATAGATAGAAGCAAAGCAACCCAGTTCAATGCAAAATCAATTATGTATTGCACGCTGGAAATGCCAGGAGGCATAAGGTTGGAATTTTTCAATAAGTTCCATGATATGTAAGTTACCAAAGCAATTGATGTCACTGCGTTAATTTCTGTTATAGAACCGCCATTGAGCCCTGTCACAAAGTCCTCTTTTCTCTGTTTTAAAGTCGACATATTCTTCTGATGTACTGTTGCCATTTATTTAGATATTTACGTGTCTTCTTATTGCGATCCTCTTTTTCTCATGCTGTTTTTTCACGCGAGCATGTCATGGAAAGTATTATCATACAAAACGGTAATACATATAGATGAGTAGATTTGAATAATGCTGTAGATGGCGTATGTAAATGAATATCTTATAAAATTACGGACTACATTTCAAGAATCTAATTCCTTTGTCTGATTTCTTGTCTGTCGTCTCATAGGTTTTTCTAAAGAGGCAGTACGTTTCTTATCTTGAATGGAGCCATAGGTAACTTGAGTATGTGAAACTTCCTCAGTTCTTGGGATCTCTTCTGGATTAGAAATTGCAGTCGGCTGCTCTGTAGGCACATTTTCTGACATTATTGTGCCCCAACTCGTGGTTCGTTTAATTTGTTTAGGAACGAAATTTTTTGGCAGTGACTCCAACTTGATCCTTTTCGTATCCGGCATTTGTCTCTCTGAAGAAACATCCATGATACTCGATGAGACACTACGCTTTTTTCTTCCAGAATCAGTTTCTCTAATTTTCTGCAATAATTCGTTTTTGGTATCTTTCATAGAGTGCTCCGATAATGAGGAATTGTTTCTTTTCAAAAGAATAGTTTTGTCGATTTTTGGATCATTGTTTTGGTACTTTTTTTCTGAACTAATGCTGGTATAGTATGGTTTTTTTATCTTACATTTAAAATCGTCCTTGTGTCCTCTTGGGCAGATAATACACCACTTGATATTGTTTAAAAAGATTTCATTATTTTCTCCAGATGCAGCGGACAATAATTTAAAAATAAATGCTGGAGTAACTACCGGTATGGAGTGGAATTTCTTGATATATTCAATTTTCCTTTTCATCGAATTTCTCAAGATTGAATTATTTTGAAAATCTTTTCTGTTATTATCACCAGGATCATCATTATTGTTATTAATGCAAAACTGAGTAAAAAGATCGCTAAATTCATTCGACCATAACGGATGGGTTTTCGGGATACTGGGTAAAGCTGCTAAGTTGATTAGCAGAATGTCAGTGGATTTATTGAGGTATTCTACATAATTGATGCCCATTGGTTTTAGAAGATTTAATACTTTAGTCAGATGTAACAGCTCTACGCCAGAGAATCCAGTGATAGTAACATTCAGAAAAGGGGAAGAAGAAAATTCATGATGCAATAACTTTGAAGAAGACGAAACTTGAAACTCTATTGTGCTGAGGAAGGGTTTTGACCATAAATCTATTGGGTGTAGTAATTTTTGATAATACAAGCAGCGTTCAATGAAAAATTCTGTAACTATACCATCATTATCATCTATAATCTCAGGTAAATCATTGAAGGAGTCAAGAGCTTTATTACTTGGAATGATGTAATAAGAATGATCGTAAATGCCGCTCAAGTAAGACGTCTCAATTTTACCCCCATTTTGAACAACAATTTTGGTTAGTATTGAACGGTGATTGCCAGGAAAAATATGATGAATGATAAACGCACAATTTTTGAAAATCAAAGTACTATTATCACTTAAATCTTCTTGTTTGTTATTTATCGATAATGGTGACTGCCCTAGTACTGAAAAATTTGTCTTACTATGCTGCTGTAGAGACATTGCCTTGTCCCATATTTTTTCACCCTTTGGTTTAAATTTATTCAAGAGGGATGATGTTTTCGGGAGCGAAGGAGTCAGGGTACTGGAGGATTGCTGCCGCTGCAGAGAGGATTGGGCATCGATATTGGTTGGAAAGGTGGTGTTTATTTTATCCCAGCAATCGCAAGAGTTTGATCCGATTGAATCATAGGGCAGGTCTTTAATATTTGGTAAAAGATAATAGGGATCGTACGGTAACAGTGCGCTTCTTTTTTGGCAATCGAGAATCCATTTGAAATGTACAATAGGTATATTTTGTTCAATAGCAGCGTTAACTCTTGCTCCTAGTAAAGTATCCGTAACAAAAATGGATATCTGCCCATTCTGACCTTGATCATCGTCATCATTGTGTGAAGAGGTATCTTTGATTACAAAGTTTTGATAGTTATAACTAGAACACCCTAACTTTTTAATACTCCTAACCAATGAATCGATGGAAGTTATGTTAGTGTCGGTTATTCTGCCAATGAAGATATTGAAGTTATGCAAATATTTAAACGAAAATCGCCGGTAAAGTATCTTCAGCATCTCATAGGTGGATCCTGTCATTGTTGCCGTATTAGAGTCCGGCAATATATTTTCTCCAGACAGCCAGAGCTGATAAATGTCATCAATGGCTTGAATGTCAATAAATATGATATCGAATCTATGCTTCACCGCAAATTTAAATTTGTTTGTATTGGTGGTGGACCCAACAACAAGGACATTAACTTGTCTGGTCAAATCTTTAGAAAATATACCTCCTAACTTAATAATTTTCTTTGATATTTTTTTAGCTAAGATTTCATTATTTATTGCAGTCGGACAAAATGTTATTCCTTGAAAGGGCTTCATAGTAATATTAATGCTACTGATAAAATACCTGCCATACTAGAAATAGAAGACTTATATATCACGTAAAATTTGTCTCTTCTTATTCATCATGTACATAAAACAGTACAAACATTACCAATAGTACTATATAGCTTTACCAGGCAATACGCGAATAGTCCATGCAGTTTTTCTTCTCTTATACTGATGAGGGTAAGTTTTGCATTTGATCACCGCCGTATGCGAAGCGGAAAGAGCAAATGCGTTGAAAGAAACCTGGCGACAATAGGAACCACGAGTTCAAGCTAATAATGATACCTCAATGATTATGCCCAGATTACGTTATGTGACTAAAGTAGAAAGGTGAATAAATATAAGTAACGAAACAAGGTTACATGGACTCTTCAATTAAAGAAGGAAAAGGAAGGATTCTTTTGCAGGCAGAAAACATTGAAGTTATATCGCAACAATAACGATGTAGTTATTATGACCTCATAATATGAGAACTTTTTCCTCAAGTATTTTTAAGTTATTCTGTGTGTCATGACTCTCACTTCGTCATATTTTATGTTAGTGCACAAAATGCGAGGTGTGGGTGCAATCAAGACTCCGATCCATTTTCGCCGTTCGACCGGTGTTTTGGCGGCTAAATTTAAGGGCGTGATCTCAGAACTCGGCGGCAAAAAAAAAAGTATATAAGGCAGAAAGCTTTCTGCCTCTCCGATTTCCTCTCCTTTGTTTTCTTTTCCGCTTCAATTTACAATCTAGTTCAGCGGCTAATCCTCTTTACCATTGTTTTCCGTTTATCCTTTGCTCATTCTCCTTTGCTCGATTTCTTTTGCTCGTTTTTTTTTTTTTTTTTTGCTTCTTTTTTTCTTCTCGCTACTCTGAATAGACGATGGCCAAGAGGAAATATGGCAGGTCTTATTCCCTCGATGATACAGATTCCTGCAGCAATAAAGTCCTGATAGTACCAACCGGTCAAAGCTCCTCTAACGCAATCACTGATTTCTCTGTCAGAAAGGCGCATGCTTGCGATAGATGCAGACTGAAAAAAATCAAGTGTGACGGTTTAAAACCGAACTGTTCAAACTGTGCGAAAATTGACTTCCCTTGCAAAACCTCGGATAAACTGTCGAGGAGAGGTCTTCCAAAGGGGTATACAGAACTACTAGAAAAAGAGGTCGTCCGTTTGACAAATATGAATGCGAGTTCCAGCGCCAATGCAAATTCTAATTTGCCGTTCATTAATGATACATTTTATTGTTTTGATAATTACAACACTCAGTCTGAAAATCAAAGGTTTTTGGGACATTTGACATGGAATATTCTAACTAATACTTTTCCTACTCAAAAAGCAGTAGTTTTTACAGACGATCGAAATAATATTGATCTACAACTGCAACTGTTAACAAATTTTTTGAACCTGAATGGTGACTTTAATCATCTCCCAAATTTTCTTTTACTTAAATATGATTATAACCTTCAGTTTTTGAAAAATTTGTTGTCTGTCATTATTAAAGATTTTTTTAAAAGGCAAAATTCTTTGCTACTTCTATTATACCCTACAAATTTATGGAAAAATTTGCTATTAGACAAGATTAATTCAACCGCAATGACAGGTGAACCCATAACTCTACTGGCGTTACTTTATATTATTCAATTTACTTGGTCTTGTTTTGATGATTTCAAGCTTTTTAAAGTCACGAAGCTTATTGTTTCTCTGACAACAAACAGCAAATTAGACTTGAAAGTTTTGCAATTGGTTAACTTATCCATCTTTTATTTTATGGGCGCCTCTGTTGACTCTTGTAAAAGTAAAAGCTCGTTAACAGAACATTCAAATGTAAATTCAGTAATATGGACCAATGATTTGCTAAACCTAAACTTTACAAATATTTTGAATATGGGATTGTACATAAATCCCAAAAATTTAATTCCTATATCAGGCAACAATAATAATAATAAATCTAATGAAGAGGATGATAGAATAGTGACATTTTGGTGCTTTCAATTCTTAAGCTCATGGTGGTCCTTAATTCAAGGTTTACCAAAGTCCAACTTTTTAACTGAAGAATTTCAACCGAAATCAATCTCGGTTCTAGAAATCCCCAGGCTGAAGCCCTTTGAAATTTTGTTAAACTTCATCATATATTCTTTGGATGGATGTAATTTGTTGAATATCTCATCTTTAAATGTTTCGGACCCAAATTTCCAATTTTTCCAGAATGAACTGGAAAGCTTTAAAAAAAATTTATTACTGTGGAACCTTTATCACAATTTGAGTGATCACGATAACTTCCGATTCTTAACATCCAGTTCAAATAAAAAACTAACAACAAATTTACTACTTAAGAATTTGACGGGTCTAAATCACAAACTCAATCAACCTGATTTTGTGGAGATTCAATTAACTTTATTTTACTTGAGTTTAAAATTAATGACTTTAAAGGAAGGGGACCAAGATTTGAAGAAAGAGGATATCTCGTTAGAGATATTGTCCCTATATTTTTTAATTCTTACAGATGACTCTAATAATGATGATAATCAACAGTTACAACCACAGCAACTAAATCTCTACCATTTTACGCCCTTCAATAGTATTGACATTATTGACTTATGTTTAAACAATTTAAACAATTGGTCATTATCACTTAAATACGAAAGTGGTCAAAACCAGCCCCACTCAAGTAAAATAAAGTTTGAAAAATTTCAAAACTTTTTAAATCACTGGTGTCCAATATGGTACTATGATGAATTTTCCACAAACCCTTTTTTACAAATCCTCAAAATCAATTTCAAATTACTTCCTTTTGAGACAATCCATTACTCACAAGAAGAGCAACGATTGTTAATAAGTTTGAATAAATTGAGATATTTGGATGCCGTATCGAGCTTTAATTCAAGTTCAGTCAAGTCGAATTTCGCGTCTAAGGTCAATACCCAGCTAAACCTTTTGCAACACTCGAGTTCTAACTCCAATTTCCTAGATGCGTCACCATACGATTTTAATAAAATTTTTATGAACAACTTTGAAAACTATGACTACGAAACAGATGAAGGATATGCGGAAGATGATGATGAAGAGGATAGTGACAGTGACAATAGCTTACCACTAGAAATTCCTTTTAAAAAAAGTAAAAATAAATGCAAGAATAGGAATAAAGAGCTTTCACAAAGGTTATCCCTATTTGAAAACAGAGATAGCAATTCGGTAGATTTCAACACAGATACAAATTTAAATTTAAACCCTGATTCGCCATCAGTTACGTCTTCTAAGAAAAAATATTTAGATCATATTATTTTAGATAACCGAGACATCGTTAGCAACCATGACTCCAGTAAACAAAAATTCAAGATCCAGAATATTTTGAACTCGACCTTCTAACATTACGCTCCTTCGTATTACTCATTCAGCTCTTCCTCTGATAGCAGTGAATTTTCGAGGGTCACGTCGTGACTCATATGCTTTCTTGTTCCGTTTCGTTTCGAGATGACAAAAAACTGGTCATTTTTTCCGTTAAGTGCAACTCACAGCAGTATCGGCCGCTGAGAAATGCCCGGACAAATTTTTTTGAGCCGGATTGGTCACCGTTTCTTTCTTCGGCGCGGCTTCCCATTCCCGTCCATCCAAAAAAATCTACCTATATAAATCGACTTTTCACCTCTAAAGGCAGTTTATTCCTTGTATGTCCTTTAAGTACAGTTAATAACGAGCAATTTTTTTTTTTTTTTTTAGCCATCTACCCATCAACTTGTACACTCGTTACCATGTCAACCACAGCATCCACGCCTTCATCTTTACGTCATTTGATTTCTATAAAAGATCTTTCTGATGAAGAATTCAGAATCTTAGTACAAAGAGCTCAACATTTCAAGAATGTTTTTAAAGCAAATAAAACGAATGATTTCCAATCCAACCATCTGAAACTATTGGGTAGAACTATAGCCTTAATATTTACTAAAAGATCAACTAGAACGAGAATTTCGACCGAAGGTGCAGCCACCTTCTTTGGTGCCCAACCGATGTTTTTAGGTAAAGAGGATATTCAGCTTGGTGTCAATGAATCATTTTACGATACCACCAAGGTTGTATCATCTATGGTTTCATGTATTTTTGCCCGTGTGAACAAACATGAAGACATACTTGCTTTTTGCAAGGATTCCTCTGTACCGATCATCAACTCTCTATGTGACAAATTCCACCCTTTGCAAGCAATTTGTGATCTTTTAACAATAATCGAAAACTTCAATATATCTCTAGATGAAGTAAATAAGGGAATCAATTCAAAATTGAAGATGGCATGGATTGGTGATGCCAATAATGTCATAAATGATATGTGCATCGCATGTCTGAAATTCGGTATAAGTGTCAGTATTTCCACTCCCCCCGGTATTGAAATGGATTCCGATATTGTCGATGAAGCAAAGAAAGTTGCTGAGAGAAACGGTGCGACATTTGAATTAACACACGACTCTTTAAAGGCCTCCACCAATGCCAATATATTAGTAACCGATACTTTCGTTTCCATGGGTGAAGAATTTGCGAAACAGGCCAAGCTGAAACAATTCAAAGGTTTTCAAATCAATCAAGAACTTGTCTCTGTGGCTGATCCAAACTACAAATTTATGCATTGTCTGCCAAGACATCAAGAAGAAGTTAGTGATGATGTCTTTTATGGAGAGCATTCCATAGTCTTTGAAGAAGCAGAAAACAGATTATATGCAGCTATGTCTGCCATTGATATCTTTGTTAATAATAAAGGTAATTTCAAGGACTTGAAATAATCCTTCTTTCGTGTTCTTAATAACTAATATATAAATACAGATATAGATGCATGAATAATGATATACATTGATTATTTTGCAATGTCAATTAAAAAAAAAAAATGTTAGTAAAACTATGTTACATTCCAAGCAAATAAAGCACTTGGTTAAACGAAATTAACGTTTTTAAGACAGCCAGACCGCGGTCTAAAAATTTAAATATACACTGCCAACAAATTCCTTCGAGTTGTCCAATTTCACCACTTTTATATTTTCATCAACTTCAGCAGATTCAACCTTCTCACATAGAACATTGGAATAAACAGCCTTAACACCACTTTCAAGTTTGCACAGCGTAATATGAGGAATTTTGTTTTGACAACACAACCCTTTAATTTTCTCATTGTTTTCATCAATTATGCATCCATCTTTATCTTTAGACAGTTCCACTACAATAGCAATGATTTTTTCATCCCAACATAGTTTTTCGAGCCTAAAATTCAGTTTGTCGGTCGTTTTTACCTGCGTATTTTGGTTATTACCAGAGCCTTGTGCATTTTCTATGCGGTTGTTATTGTACTCCGTTATCTGGTCAGTGTATCTGTTACAATATGATTTCCACAACTTTTTTGCCTCTTTTTCACGGGACGACATGACATGACCTAATGTTATATGAAGTTCCTTCTGAACTTTTCCACTAGCTAGTAAATGCTTGAATTTCTCAGTCAGCTCTGCATCGCTAGCAATACACCTCTTGACCAATTCAATAATTTCATCGTAGTTTTCTATTTTAGCTGAGATATATGTAGGTTTAATTAACTTAGGCGTTTTTTGTTGATTATTGTTGCCTTTACCAACTATTTTTCTCACAGTAGGTTTGTAATCTAAGCTCCTTCTGAACGCTGTCTCAATTTCATCATCTTTCGGGATCTCTGGTACCAAAATTGGATAAGCTTTATGAATTTCATTGAGGATTTGTTTCGCATTGGTTAATGAAGAGTCTGCTTGTCCAAAATCTAACTCTATCATTAAATCAAACATATTATCTGGTGATTTGTCTAAATTAACAGGTTGATATCTTTTCAAAAACCCATTCATGATGCCTACCACTTTCTTCTCTCCTAATTCGTCCCATTTAATACTTTGGTGATTGTTACCTCTTTTGATTACTCTTTGCAGTGTTATGTCTCTTATTTCCGATAGTTTGTCATATGGCGCGAATGACACGCCGATTACCTTGATGTTCGTATCATACACCAAATAATCTTCTTTTAGTTCATTCAACCATTCAAATAATTGCTTTCTTTCGCGGAATTGGTGATTGTTTCTGTCAACTATGACACATTTGATTTCTTTTTTGGATAATAGTTCCAATGATTTTTTCATTAATTGAGATTTATCTTTACCTGTAATATCATCATTTTGAATATGACCCCAGCTGTCAGGGAACAAATTCACTAATGTCTGGGAAGTTGTTGTTTTGCCACATCCAATAACTGATATTGGAAAGATTAAAAATTTAGTGCGTTCGTCTACTTTATCATAATCAATGGCGTTTTTTAATTCCAACTCGGCCACTTTTTCGTGGTTTAAGATTTCCAGCCCACTCATGCCATATGATTGTAGAAACTTATTTCTCAATTCAATCACACCAAAACCTTTCAAGTAATTCTCACAGATCTTGGGTGATGACTCCAATATTGGGATTGCGAAATCAAGATACTTGTTGGTTATAAATTTATGCTTTCTAAATTTAAACACTCTTGACTTGTTGGAAATATAGTCTTTAGTAACTTCTCTCCACTGACGGTACATCAAATACGGTTCTTCAAATTTATACTTGAAAAAAAATGGCTTTTCAGTACTCTTCAAGTGGCACCTGATAACAAAACCTTCAATCTCTTGCCCTTCAAAAGATCCGGTTGCAGAGCAGTTATCTAGGAACTTTTTCAAATCCTCCAAGGTGTTCGATGTAATGCATTGGACGCACCTGAATCCGTATTTACTCGCCATTTGCGAAACATCTTTCATATCCCAAGTTTCAAATTCCGCTTTATTAACATTTACACCATGTAAGTATAGGCCAGCTTTTTCAAGGGGATACTCTAAGATGTGTTCTTCAAATGAATCATCGCAATATTCTGCCACAGCGGTGACATTATGGGTATATAGCATTCTAGCAAAATCACTTCGATTGATGTTCATTGCCGCCAGTTGTCTTAAAAGTTGCTTCTCACCTGCTTCTGCATGGTTCCTGTCTACGTCTGCTCTGGGTCCAGTAGAATGCTTCGAACAAACTACCAAGGTACCATCTTCTAAACCAGATATAAAAATGATACAACCATTGGCTTTTATAGTGACATCGTAAGGCCCTGTACAGTTCTCTTCAATCCAATTCCACTTGGTAAAGTTGACCTCGCCTACATTGAAAAACTTATCGTATCCTCTAGCAACAATAACTGGATTCGTTGTATCATCGCTAATAAATAAGCCTCTTGCATTACATGGCAAAGTGATAGTATTTTTGCCATAATCCCATTCGTTAAATTTCCATGAAATTACTTTCTTATTGCTGTGTGATAAGTCACAAACCCTTCTATAAGCTCTGCCTCTACCGGATAGTTTTTCTGCCTTTTCTAACTCGTTAACAAGCTGAGTTACTGTTCTTTTACCGTCATATGGGCTAGGCATCGCTTCTTCGTATGAATACTTTTATGATCACTAAAGTCAAAGTGTAGATTTTCAAAGAAAGAAAGACTATGCAAATGCGTAAAATTTGCTCGAAGCAATTCTCAACAGAATGGAATGAATTAGATGCTCTTCTGTATACTTTCTTTGGGATAAACTCATAGTGAAATTTTATCAATGGAAAAGTACGCGGCCGGCCCGCTGGAACATAAAGATAATTTACTGAAACAGTGTGCTTAAACGTATTTGAAAACCAAGGTGAATGTACCCTTAAAGTGCTGGCAGTGAATAGCAAAGGTCCATTAAAGTGTTCTGGTTTTATAATATCAAAAGCATTTATAGAAATGCCCGCTGAAATTGACATTGATGAAGCTGACGTATTAGTTTTATCACAGGAGTTACAAAAGACAAGTAAACTCACTTTCGAAATCAATAAATCTTTGAAAAAAATTGCAGCTACATCCAATCAATCCAGTCAACTCTTCACTCCTATTCTTGCTAGAAATAATGTTTTAACCACATTACAAAGAAATATTGAAAGTACATTGAATTCCGTTGCCTCAGTTAAGGATCTAGCAAACGAAGCTTCCAAGTATGAGATCATTTTACAAAAGGGTATTAATCAAGTCGGTTTAAAGCAATACACCCAAGTAGTACATAAGCTAGATGATATGTTGGAAGACATTCAGTCTGGACAAGCCAATCGAGAAGAAAACTCAGAATTCCATGGGATTTTAACTCACTTGGAACAATTGATCAAACGTAGCGAGGCTCAACTAAGAGTATATTTTATTTCAATTTTGAACAGTATTAAACCGTTTGATCCACAAATCAATATCACCAAAAAGATGCCATTTCCATACTACGAGGACCAGCAGTTAGGCGCTTTATCGTGGATTTTAGATTATTTTCATGGAAATTCAGAAGGTTCTATTATACAGGACATACTCGTCGGTGAAAGGAGTAAATTAATCCTCAAGTGCATGGCATTCCTTGAACCTTTTGCCAAAGAAATCAGCACTGCAAAAAACGCCCCGTATGAGAAGGGCAGTAGCGGGATGAACAGCTACACGGAGGCCTTATTAGGCTTCATCGCCAATGAAAAATCACTAGTAGACGACCTCTACTCTCAATATACAGAAAGTAAACCCCACGTCTTGTCACAGATCTTGTCGCCTTTAATTAGCGCATATGCTAAGCTTTTCGGTGCAAATTTGAAAATTGTACGAAGCAACCTCGAGAACTTTGGATTCTTTAGTTTTGAGCTAGTGGAAAGCATAAATGATGTGAAAAAATCTCTTCGAGGCAAGGAACTACAAAACTATAATTTATTGCAAGATTGTACGCAAGAAGTACGTCAAGTAACACAGTCATTATTCAGAGATGCCATTGATAGGATTATCAAAAAGGCAAATTCTATTTCTACTATTCCTTCCAATAATGGTGTCACTGAAGCAACTGTAGATACCATGTCAAGACTAAGAAAGTTCAGTGAGTACAAAAACGGATGTTTAGGCGCCATGGACAATATCACACGTGAAAATTGGTTACCATCCAATTATAAGGAGAAAGAATACACTTTGCAAAACGAGGCTTTAAATTGGGAAGATCATAATGTATTACTATCATGTTTTATAAGTGATTGCATAGACACTTTGGCAGTTAATCTTGAGAGAAAGGCACAAATAGCACTGATGCCTAACCAAGAGCCAGATGTGGCTAATCCTAATAGCTCTAAAAATAAGCACAAGCAACGTATTGGATTCTTCATTTTAATGAACCTGACGCTTGTTGAGCAGATCGTGGAAAAGTCAGAATTAAACTTAATGTTAGCTGGAGAAGGTCACTCCAGATTGGAACGGCTGAAGAAACGTTATATTAGTTATATGGTATCAGATTGGAGAGATTTAACTGCAAATTTGATGGATTCTGTGTTTATTGATAGTAGCGGGAAGAAGTCAAAAGACAAAGAACAAATAAAGGAGAAATTTAGAAAATTCAATGAAGGATTCGAAGATTTAGTATCAAAAACAAAACAGTATAAGCTTTCAGATCCATCATTGAAAGTAACTTTGAAGTCAGAAATAATATCGTTGGTTATGCCCATGTATGAAAGATTCTACAGTAGATATAAAGACTCTTTCAAGAATCCTAGAAAGCATATCAAATATACCCCTGACGAACTAACTACTGTTCTTAACCAATTAGTGAGATAGATTGCGAACATCACTTTTCAAAAAGCAAAATTAAAGAAAAGAACGTACCATAAACAGATATAAACATATATATGTATAACAATTAGAGTTTCTAATATTTTATGTTTGCTCTGGACGCCAGATGTAAGAACAGGAAGGGATGACGTAGGAACCTTGTGCTAGACTAAAGGGTACTCTCATTTATACTTTGTAATCCAGATTCATTATCTAACGTATTAATCAGTACTTTCTCGGGTGAAGAAAGTCTTGAAATAAATCTTTCCTCGGAATCAGAATTCTTAGAGCTTTCCGTTAATCCTGAGCCCTGTGTGAAAATGTCATTATTATGATCTGATTCGGCAGAATTTTGTGCATTAGCTGCATTCAAGAAATTCTCGTTACTTCCCAAAAGTGGAGAAAACTGATTGTTATCGTTATCGTTTTGTAAAGGATGCCAAGCAGAGGAATTTCTAGCGTACGGCGCAGTGATATCAATCGTAGTATCTACTGAGGGTTCAAGTAGATCAACGTATGAATCATTAGGCCTTAAAAAGGAGTCTTCATTAACTTTATTAGTCAACGTTTCCGTTTTACTCAGTAATGGTTCCATGTTCAACTTGTCCTTGCTTATATTAATTCCTGAATAGTCAAAAGAGGATCTAGCTGAGGCGGGGGTGCTCGAAGTATTTGTAGAATGTCGATTTAGTTCATTTTTATCATGATTTTTAAGTTCGTCTTCTATTAAAACTTGATTTAAATCTGTGAAAAAAGGATTATCGTGTCTTATTGTGGACGGTAAATTATCTTGAACACTTTCCCTTCTATTCAATGATCTTAATGATTCATTGCTCAGATTTCCTAAAGCTGAATGCGCAAATCCGCTATTATTTGGTGAGCTATGTAATGAAGACGATAGGCTTAATACTCTTTTTCTGTTCTTTTCGTTACTTTGATTCCCAGTGGATGTCGAGTCTTTGCTTTCCTCGCGTTGTGGGGTTGATAAACTTTTCACGTCCCTATTTTCTCTCTTTTTAGGAGTTGTCTCTCTTTTGTGTTTATTTTCTTCTATCTTTGACATCGATTCTTTTTTATTCAAAGTTTCTGAAGAATTCTTATCCGAATTTTTATTTGGATGGGAAGCTTTTAAACTTGGAGGCGTCGGATGTTTGGAATTAGGCCTCCTTTTTTGATTGTTGTCATGCAACACAGTATCCTTATAAGATGGTGGATCCCGTGGTAAGATGCTCGACTCTGATGAAGATACCTCAGTAGTAGTGGTTCCGGAAGCAGCATCAGATATGAAATCGGAAGAAAAGTCAAAATCTGGCGGAGGCACTTCCATATTTGACATTGGCGATGTTATTGGAGAGAGCGGGATTGCCTGGGGTGATGCTAATTCTCTTTGCAAACTCTCCGGTTGATATATGTTGGATTTCAACTTTGCAGAATTGAAGATGGTATTATCACTCGGATGGGATTTTGAGTTCCTATTGAATTGCCTAGAGTTTCTGGTCAATGAAGTGGAAGGTAAATGTGGGATTAAAATGTCTAATGGTTGGACATTGGGCGAAAGTACTGGAGACGAAAGGACTTCCTTGGGAAAGAAAATATTAGAGTTATGGTATAGATTTATATTGTCATCAGACGATTCCAATATTGAGGAAATTGAGGAATCTGTTTCTTTTGGAAAAGAAGCAGGATGTCCATCATAGCTCGGTAAAAGGGTATTTGCATGCGAGCACAATCTATGTAAAACATGTATTGGCGAGTCAATACTAATTTCGTAATGTTTCCTTTTATTATCTACTACTCTAGACAGTCTCAGGCAAATTTTAATCCAATGGTTTGCTTTGATGTTTTCATAAGAAGTATCTGGATGCAATTGCTGATGGTTGTTGAAACGACTCGGAATAAAAATCTGGTACTCATACTCTTTATTCACTAAATCACCATTCTTTGGATCCTGCAACAGGTTCCCCATATTCTTGGCCTTTGACAAATTTGCATCATTGGGCAAGTTCGGTAATTTAGGACCTTTCTGTTCTGTCAATAAAAATTTCTTGGTGGGCTCCATCCTATGAACCTTCTTTTCTCTACAATAATACTCCATTGTCTCTGTCACATAAATTCTTATTCTATGCAACGTAACTTTATCGAGGGGAGCGAATTTGAACGTGATAGGCAGAAAAGCATCTAAAATAATATCCTTTGATGCTATAACGATATCATAATATAATTGGTTTTCCCAATCTCTAGATATGATAATCGGCTCACTTTCTTCCACAGAATTATGAGCCTGTGTCCGTACGATATTAACCACTTGCCGGGCGCTAATGTTTGATTTAAAGGCACCAGGTCTCTCTATACTGGCAAATAAGAAGTATTCCACAAATCCGAAATCAGCTTTAATAGATTCTGGGTATGCTTGAGGAATTAGTTCTTCGAAAGCATAAATATAGTCGCCTGGTTGAAAGACAAAAAATTCTCCTCCAGACCCGCTGGTGAAGTTGTTGCTTGTCATTGCCAGATGATTGCTACTGGTGGGGATATGATGACCATGATGCGATGCTGCATCATTATGGGTAAAGGTGTTATTCAACAAGTCGGAAAAGATGGAAGTGGTCGTAGGTTTATAGTTGTGGTGAGACACGGAAGGAGACGTGGCTCTCTTCAATAAATTTATCGGGGATAGGTTTCTTGATGGTCCATTGGAAGAAGTGACTGACGAAGATCTAGATCTTTGTCTACTTTCTCTGTCTTTTACGTTGACAGAGGAATTTCCAGGTGCACCTAGAGGTGACAAGTTCAACGAGGACAAACCTGATATAGAATTTTTTCTGCTTGTTATAGTTTCATTATCAGACAGTGTTCTATAAAGAGAGGCACCACTTTCCTTCGTCAAAAAATTATTAGCTGCATTGTTGCTCTCATTAGGTGCGGAAGCATCCATCTTTTTCTTGCTCTTCTGTTCAGTTGGCGGATATAGAGCCCATGTATGGTCTACAATATCTTTGATTTCCACGAATTCTTGTCTTTTAGGAGGGATACCTTCAGGCCATTCAGTTCTAGAATATCCTTTGAACGAAAGACTTATGCTTTTCAGCTTTGTGGGTTTCAGTATTCTTACCACTAGACAGCCCCGAAGAACAACCGAGGGATATTCCGTCTTCTGAGGGTCAAAGCCTTGGAGGAAAACAACTGGTTCAGCTAAATGAATAAAAAGCTGTAATGATGAACTTTGTGCCAAGGGTGTAGCATCGAGGGGGATATCAATATCCTTTTCCATGGGAAACAATGGAGATGAGATAGATTGGTCCATGGGCATCTTGAAAAATGACTGATCTACAATGAGAAAGGCTGGAAAAAAAAAAAAGATGTTTCAACGTTAAAAAAATAAAGGACTAACGGTAATGAATAGCGAAGTCTACAGACTAATTTGCCCTTTTTAGTCTCTCTCAATACTCACAGACTGCTTGTAGCGTAATTAGTACCTATTCTTAAAAGACGAAAAGGAGAACTAGCCAAGTCTTTTTTTTTTCCCAAATTGGACCATATCGGATTAAATTTCTTTTTTCCGAAACTGCAAATCCTCCAGAGAATGTTTTAATAAAGGAAAACCAATGAAAGACATTTAGCAGAATAACAAAGCAAAAAGAAATGACAGTGAAGAGTGATAGGTGAAGGCGTTGAGAAATGAGAGTTGTTGCCATGGAGGAATGGGTACTGAACCCTCTCACAGAGGCGTCACTAATTTAAAAAAGGAAAAAGGTGTTATATGTATTGGGGAAAGGAGCGATGAATTTTTGGGTGATGAATGAAACAGTGGGATGAGATGAACTACAGCAATATGGTTTGGTCTTAACGGCTGTCATGACAAACTATTGATCAGGGCCAGTATTTGTATCATTATTGTTATAATTGAGAATGAAGAAAGGTTAGCCGCTGAGAGAACCTTCTTCAAATTATGTTTTTTTTGCTTTTTTTCTTTTTGGGACGGCGCGCGATAGATGGCGCAAGGGAGTTGCTCTCCGTTCGACATCAATAAATTGGTTATAAAGTGACGTATTTGGTTCCTTTTTAGTAATTGATGAAGAGTGCGGGATGGCCTATACAAGGAAGAGTCGATTTAGTGCCGGAGAATACACGCCCTGACGTTTGTATAAATGCATTTCCCCAAAAAAAAGCATTCCGGAAATCTCTCCGTGGTGGAATTGCCGAAGGAAGCTCTCCAAGATTCTTTAACTGCTGCTCAGATTACTTTCAAGAGATATGCCCACCCCAATGGCAATGCCGGTAGCGCAGAGAGGCCGAGACATCTAAAGGTGGAATCTGCGCCTGTCGTGAAATCTGAGCCTTCTTTGCCGAGGATGAGACAACCGGAACCGAGAAGTATAAATCATCAATACTCTAGGGAAACGCTTCCAGGCCATTCTGAAGCCTTTTCCGTACCGACGACTCCTCTGCAGACAATCCATTATGATGTAAGGAATAAAGCGTCAAATTCGCCAAGTAGTATAGCAGCTGCAGAGACAGCTGCATACCTAGCCCACACAAATTCATTTAGTAACAGATCATCCGGTGTCGGCAGCCGGGATCCAGTTATGGATACTGAAACAAAACCGCCACGTGCTCCTTCAGCCTTGAAAAATGAGCTGCAATTGAACAGAATGAGGATACCTCCGCCGTCATATGATAATAATGTTCGTTCACGATCTATTTCGCCACAAGTATCCTACTCTACCTCGCTGTCATCATCGTGTTCCATAAGTTCCGATGGAGAAGAAACTTCTTATAGAGAAAAAAGCACCGATGAGGCATTTCCTCCTGAACCTTCCATGTCTTCTTATAGTCTTGCGTCCAAAGCCTCAGCAAAGGCTTCTCTAACGGACCCCTCACAGCGGCAGCAAGAGTCAGACTATACGGCAATGAATAAACTCAATGGAGGAAATATAATATATAAAGGCACTTTACCCGACCTAATACCGCGAAGCCAAAGGAAGACAAGTAAACCCAGGTTCAAGCACAGGCTTTTACGATCACCTGAGCAGCAGCAAGAAAACTTATCACGTGTGTATTCGGACCAAACGCAGAATGGTAGGGCAATCATAAACACGCAGCAAAATGTAAAGTTAAAGACAACTATGAGGCGCGGGAAGTACGCAATTACAGACAATGATGAAACTTTTCCCTACGACAGAAAGTCTGTATCATCAGACTCAGACACAGATGAAGATTCTAATGTGATGGAAATCAAGGACAAGAAGAAGAAAAGTCGTCGCTCTAAGATAAAGAAGGGGTTGAAAACAACAGCAGCTGTAGTTGGGAGTAGTACCTCTGTCCTTCCGTTCCCTCATCACCATCATCATCACCATCAGCTCCATAACCCGAATTCTCATCACTTACACACGCACCATCATACAAGTTCTCACAAATTCAATGAAGATAAACCGTGGAAATCTCATAGAGATCTCGGGTTTATTACCGAACAAGAAAGAAAAAGATACGAGTCTATGTGGGTATCAAACAGATACTCGTATTTGCGCTTGCTGCCGTGGTGGCCCTCTCTCGCGAATGAAGACGACGAGTCTCACTTACAGCCCTTAAATTTACCGCAAGACGGCCTGATGCTTAACTTAGTCGTAAAAGATATATGGTATCGATCAAACCTACCCAGGGATCTTCTAGTGCAAATATACAATATGGTCGACACAAGAAAAGACGGTACCTTAGACAGAAAATCGTTTATAGTGGGCATGTGGCTGGTTGATCAATGTCTCTATGGCCGAAAGCTAACGAATGAGCTGGACCAGAGAGTTTGGAATAGCGTTGACGGCTATGTTCTCGGTACAATTAACGTGAAGCCTGCCACTTCCGATCACTATCACAACGCTAATAACCCTCTAGATAAGCCATCAAAGCTTTCAGTCCGACAGGAATTGAAAAACATCAAACGCGATCTCAGAAATGTCAGAATATGATGCCTGGCATTATTTGCAGAAGTTCTCTTCCTGTGTTAATAATGAATGACGATGAGTTAACAATGACCCTTATGTATACAACGAAAGGACGAATGAAAGAAATGAAAATATTATCTTTTTTTTTTTTTTTCTCAATTTTCCTTCACTTTTAGAAGTTTTTCCGTTCCGCGGATTTTGTTCGTCGGACCTTTTGCTTTATTTGTCTCCAGATCTCTCGAGCATAATGGTCGTTTTTCATTTCATGCTTATAGTCTTTGTCTTTCCAGCGGTACCCCCACCCCCTATCTTGGGCTATTTTCTAATTTCGTCCCTCGGATTATTTAATTCATATTCTCCCCACCTTTGTATTACTAAATTTATTTTCCAATGCTCTTTTCACTCATTCTTCCTTTTGCATATTTCTATCAGTATATATAGCGAATTGTATATATAAGCGTCTTGTTACCGGTATAGGAATTACCTGATAGAAAGAAATAGAACATAATAGGAGGAAGGGCAAACAGTGCGCCAAAACGAAAGATAGTAGAAGATGTTTAGAGTATTTGGTTCATTTGGATCAAAGGGTAATCAATCTTCTGGTGAAGAGCAATCAACAAAGACAAAACAGGTTCTGAAGCAGGCTAATGACTTTGAGATCGCCTTAAAGGCAATGGATTTTGTCCTTGATGATAGAACGGATGAAGGGTTGAATTTGCTGAAAAAAGCTGAAATGGAAACTGGTTCAGATCAAACTATCTTGACTTTGGCAAGAGGTGTTATTGAATTTCTTCAAGCCACTTTGAGTTTTGAAACTGAAGAAATGAAAAGAGCTGCAATTACTTTAGGCAAAGCTGAGCAAATGTCCTGGAAAAGTAAGCAAAATGCTGAAAAGACCAATTTTAGGAGCAGTTCAATATATCCTCCCGGTACTGTCTATGCTGTAACATATACTGAGTCATGTCTGTTGCATGCCTTGTTGATGTTATTTAGTGAAAGCATGATGGAAGCAGCCAAGGCTTTGCTAAAGTTAAGGAGGGCTTATACAATGTTACAAGATATCATGGTTACTGTCAAAAAAGCTGAACGATCGAAAAATTCGAGCTCTCCCTCTCCAAGCGAAAAGAGCCAAGAGTCATGCGGAAGTTTTGTTTCTGCAGAGACAACTTTCATATCGGTTGATATACCATACAAATTGTCTTCCGAGGACAAGTCCAATCCACTCCTATTGGAATTTGCTGAAAAAATCTACACGATGAGAATGGGAAGGTTATCAGGTGCCCATATTGGCAATACTCCATCTTTTCATAGGTTAAGGGATGATTTGGGTTTACAGACGACTCCGTCTCAAGCTTCCGACCGCCATTCTGTTTCAGATGATTTCGATTTAGAACAGGCTACCATCGACGAATTCATCCATTCAGGTGCTAATTTATGCTATGGTATCTTGCAAGTCGTCTTATCCTTACTTCCACCTGCAATCGGTGCTGTGCTATCTATTGTTGGATTCAAGGGATCCCGTGAAGAAGGTTTGAGGCTAGTTTGGAAGGCTACAAAGGAGAGAAATGTTCACGGGTGTATAGGTTTGTTAGGTCTGATGTTTTATTACGACGGTCCTTTCCAATTTACAGATGCTGACTTTGATATACCACCAAACGATAATGGATCGAGGGCTTTAAACAAAAGCAGAACAAACGATAGTAGCCTTTTACCAGGTTATATGGACAGTGCAACCTTATTGCATCCTGGAAAAATTCTGGAGGACGCATTACTAAAAGCAAGAGCACTTTTTCCTAATAGTGCCCTGTGGCTGCTAAATGAGGCCAAAATGCTTGCTGGAAAGGGCAGGCTTCGTGATTCTCTGGCCCTAATGGACTCTATTGATGTCAATAGTATCCGTATGAGACAAGTGAAATCGTTGATGGTGTTTGAACGTGCGATCCTTTTAGTCAACTTACACGAATACAACAGAGCTGCCGATGATTTAATAAGTTTGCTTGATATTAGTGATTGGTCTCACGCATTGTACACTTATTTTGCGGGTTGCTGTTACTTGGAAAATTGGAGGATGACACAATTAGGCTTATTAAATGACGGTAAAGAACAATTCTATAAAGAGCGGGCTCGAGAACTCATATTTGACGCTCCATCTTTGTTAGGTAAGAAAACGTTCAAATCCAAAAATCTTCCATTGGATAGATTCATGCTTAGAAAAGTTCAACAATTTAATAATATGCAGAAGAAATTAAACCTACAAGAACCACTAGACTCAATAGCAACATCACCTGTCCATGAACTGGCTTATTTCTACAACGGTTACAACAGGATGACTGAAAACGATTTAATTTTGACCAAAAAGATGTTGACAGAGTATCACAACCCCGCCATTGATTCGGAAGACCCAGATCAAGAGCTGATCAGAAACTTACTACTATCCTTGACCTTAAGAAGATTGGGGGATGCTGAAAGAGGTTTAGCCTTGTTAGATGACATTGTTCTGCCAAAAATATTCTACATTCAAAATGGCAAAGTCAAATATTTCAAAAAAACCGAAGACCCATGGGCATATCCAGCCGCTCTTTATGAGAGAGCTTTATTCTGTTGGAAACTGGGTGGCATGGAAAGTTTGAATGAATGTAGGGAATGGCTGCTAAGAGCCCAAAATTATGCCGCCGATTACGAATTGAGTACGCGTATCGGTATGAAGATCAAAGCCGCCCTTGATAGAGTTGAAAACGCGCTTGCTTAACCTTTTGCTTCTTCCGCCCCAACATTTTAGAAGTATGCATTTTTTTTTTTCTTTCGACTACTTACCTTCCCTTGCTAGCAGTTATTACAACCATCATTTTTTCGTGACGTTTCATAGTTTTTTTATATTTTTACGCAATGGGTTTCCCGAGTAGTTAGTTCTACGGTGTCGATATATATAGTGTTATGATTTTAAAAATGAACATATTTAAATTTTTGAACCTCCTTCTTAGTTATAGGCCAAGTTCATTACTCCCTAGGAAACAAAACCGGTCCATCGTAGAAATTTTTTTTATTTTACAAAAGGGTTATAGTAGAATCAAGACAATTTATTTATCACTGAGATATTGATCGAGTAGATGAATGGTCGCTCAAACTGCTAAACTGAAAGGCGACTTGTCATTCAACAACGTTTTCTATTCCTATCTAAACCTATCGTTAAGCAATCTTTCGACGCCCACCTCTTCGTATTCCTTTTTCCCAACCCACAGTTGGTGAAATGTTCCCAGACTTGTAAGTATACTACCGCCAAGCCATGACTGGTATTGCCTTTCGATAGTGTGCCCTGTTGTTAATATTCTAAATTTAAGGGATGGTAGTATTTTGTTTAGTTCTGTCATTAACCTATCACTTAATCCAGGAATAGAGGATGTACCGCCTGTAAGGACAACATTATGAGCTAGTGTCGCTCTTAGATCCACATCACTGCTCATTATAGACGAATAAACAAGATCCGCTAGACCAATCAATTCATTATTTTCTTTAGGAGGCTTTTCTTCTTCTAACGGTCTCTTACCGGTTTCATTTGGAGTGTCTGCACTATTTGCAGCCGGAGAAGTAGATTTGCTTACAGCTTCCTGTTCCTTTTCTTCAGTTGGTGTAACTTTCTTGTCTGATTTGTTCACTCCGCTTGGCTTGGTTCTTTTTAGCGGCACGTAATCATTCCGCCAAGTTTTCACAACTCCAGAGTTCGAGCGAGGCCAATTTGCTGGGATGTCATCTTCTTTTGGAAGGAAAAGCTCTTCAGCAAAGCCGTAACGAGTTTCGTTGTCAAAAACAATCTCCTCATTCCAAGGACTTTCAATAGATCTTTTAGCCGTAGAACTTAATTCTGTTTTCGTTTCTTCCAAAGTTTTTGTTGGGCATATATGACAAAGTGTTTCTTTGCACTCTTGAAAGAACCCTCGGTTATTGGCGTAATCATACAGCGATTTATCAACCTCATAGTCGAATGTTTTTTTTATAAACTCTGGTTTTCTTTGCTTGATTGCGAAAAGTGGTATGATTTCTTTGGGTTCCAATGCCTTTTTAATCAAGTGATTGATAAATTTCCCAGCAATAAAATTTCTTCTTGTACTCTTTGATAATGTCATACCATCCACTATTGGACTGACGCTGCAAGTATCATGTCCAATATCAACAACCAAACAATTGGGTCTACCTGCTGCAAAAGAAACGCATGTCGATGTGGGTGCTAAGTAACAGGCTTCAAATTGCATGCCTTCTAAGAGCACTTCTAAAGATTTTTTCCTGTTTTCTGTGCTATTCCAAACGGGCTCAGTTAACAGAGCTGGTATTCCGGAGTTGGAATTCAAATAGAGTTCGTTCTGCAATGCCCATTGCCACTGTTCTTGTGCGGTATCCCAGTCTATGACTAGACCGTTCTCGATAATAGGTTTCAGTTCATAATCTTTTCTTGGAATTCCAATTGATTGTTCAGAAAATATTTTCTTATTGCCTTCATCTGCAGTGTATTTACCGTAAACAGAGGGCAGAATTGATTGAGGGAAGTCAGAACCCGAATAGCCAATATTTGTTGTGTATGAGCCAGGATCAATGACTACTGCGGAAACTTCGTCGCCGCCATAAACTTGCAAAGCAGCATTGGACATAGTTATGCTTTTCACCGCCTTATAACGAAGACTCTTTTTTTGCCTAAAATCCTTGGTTTTCTGTACATCTTGTTTTCTTTTTTTTCTTCTCGCTGTTTCGTCGTCTTCTCCATTTCTTATGTTCGTGTTACTTCAACTTCAAAATAGCTTTAAATGGGAACTTTTCAAAGAAAAACTAATGTAATCTAACTATTTTAAAAACGTACACATCGTAGATATTAATGGATTATATAAGTAAGTAAAAGCCAAAATCTATATTGAAAAAAATTGGTTTCAAAGAGCTTGTCTATCTTCTTAAGGATTTCAAAACCATTTCACCGGCCTTTTCGACACCAGCTTTGGTACCTCTAATGTACACAACATCATTGACTTTGTCAGACTTCCTTGGGACGTTGATGATAACGTCGGCCGCTTCTCTAATCTTTTTGATGTTAGAACCACCTGGGCCAACAATCATATTGAATCTTCTGGTATCAGCACCCCAGACGTAACCGGCATATGTAGCAGATGGTGCCTTGGCAATTCTTTCTTTAATCAACTTAACAGCAGTATCGAGAGCTTCTTCCTTCTTAGCGGAATCGTTTGAAGTGTCCTTTGTGACTTCCTTTTCTTCACCGTCAGAGAGAATGCTACTCAAATCAATTGGTTCATATGTCAACCTCATGGTAATATCACCTTCCTCGGAAGAAGTTGGTGCACCGACTTCTTCGATGGTAAATTTAGTCTTTTCTGCATTTTCGCCTTCGGTAGATCCACAGACTTTCTCTAGAGGAATTTCGATTGGAGCACGAGCTAATTTGTTAGCCTTCTTTGAGGTGTTACCAAATCTTACATTGACGGATAAATCCATTCTCAACTTTTGTATGAAAGCACCACGTTCTGAAACATATTCATAAATGGAGGCAGGAACATCGACTTCTCGGTCAAAATTTTCCCTGATTATTTCATTCAAGATTTTCTTCTCAGCTTTCTCGACATTTTCTGGTGCACCGGTAATAGTTATTTTGCCGCTAGGGTCATCCTTATTAGGAACGAATAAGTTAATGTTAAATTCGGATTCTAGTTGACGACGAACAATCCCACCAGGGCCAATCAAAGCACCCTTTCTTTCTGCTGGAATATCAATGGTCTTAGTAACACTATTTTCAGCATCCTTGACAATCTTGTTAATTTCCTCGACAACCTTTTTGACAAACTTTTGAGGACCTTGTACGGTAATGTCTTTATTTTCGGAGTCTGCGTTAGGAATATCAACAGACTTATTTCTAATTTCTTCACCACCAGCCTTGGAGATAATTTCTCTTAAAATATGACCACCGCTACCAACAATTGACTTATGGTATTTGTGATCAATTTTCAAGACTTCAGTGACAAAATCGGAGGCTTCGGCAACAATGGATTCCACACGTTTGGCGGCATCTTTTATGTTTTGTCTAGAACCAGTGATCTCCAGTTCAACCTCACCAGTTTCCTGAGCCTTTGGATCGGTGCTCTTTTGTAAGAAATCCATCTCAACACCGTATTCAGCTCTGATGTCGTTGATATTGTCACCATTCTTACCGATAATTCTTGGGACGTGCTCAGCTGGAACATTAATAACCATCTTATGTCCGTTCTCCATTTCAAAATCTAACAGAGCTTTCAATTCTTCATGAGCTTTATTGACACCACGAGAAGGGCCTCTAATGGTGACAATTTCATTGTCTCTTGGGAAGTTAATGAAGACATTGTATTTTTCCTGCAAACGGTTACGATAAGTACCGTGTGGACCAATCAGACTACCATGAAACTTAACTGGAACAATTAGTTCCTTTGTGATGATATCAGCCCATTTTTTGGCTTCGGCAGCCAAATATTTCTTGGCATGAGTCAAGTTGTATTCTAAACCAGTCAAAGTAACTTCGACAGTCTTATCTTTCGAAGCATTATTGTTCTCTTCGTTTGGAATATCAATTTGGCAGGCAAACTTCTCACGAATTTGTTGTAGGTTGGAGCCCTTGTTACCAATTAATCTGGCAACTGAGTTGGCTGGAATATTAACAGTCATTTTGCTTTTGCTCGATGGAGAATTCAAAATAGATTCAAAAATTTTGTTAGCAGCTTTGGCAGCTTTTTCATCACCTCTAACAGTTAACTGATTTTCTTCAGGGGTATGTAGTTTAATTTGAAGGTGGCCTTCTTGTTCAGAAATGTCCTCCATAATCAATTTCCATGTAGCGGAAGATGGTTTAAACAATGAGTCTTGAACCTCCTCGGAAAATTCGTAAGTTTTAGTCTCCATGTTGTTTTGTTTAGTACGTAGAGAGTTTAATGACTCATTGGCCTTGTTCAAAGATGCTTGAATCTCTTCAATAGATGGCTTGAAATCTTCATCTTCAGTTAAAGCAACAAGTAAAATACTGTTATCATTTGGATAATAATCACCGAATTGAACAAAGGCAACGCTGCTTTCGGAAGCTAATAAACAATGTTTAATAGACCCGCCGAACAACTCGTAATCCAAATCTGTGATAACCAGGGTTTCGGAAGGTGGAATATTGTTCACAAAAGAAATCAATTCTTTACGAACGGCCTTGATATCGTTTGCCTCATCAGATTTTGCGCTGATGTGGATGGTAACAGTTTCAGCTGTTGGCAATGACTGTATGGATGGTAAAGATATTTTAACATTAGGATGAGATTCTTCAAGACCCTTTAAAACGGAGTACTTGGTGAAATACATGATTAGATTTTTGGCATGGGTCAGATTCTTACTATGAGCCTTGGAAATATCTAAAGATTCAACCACATAGCTCTTTGAAGACGATCTGGCATAGGTGATAGCTTCACCAACCTTATCGCGCAAACCGACAAATGACACAAGCTCATCATCAGGAGTTGATGGGAAAGTGACAATGACATTGTATTTTTCTTTTAGTTCTTCTGCATCAATCAAAAACTGGAACTTGGATGGAATCTTGACCTTTTCTTCGTCCAAATTAGAAGCTAATTTTTTCAAATAATCTTGAATAGATGTCTTCGTGGCTTTTGCTTTTTCACGAGGACCCAATATGACAATATCACCCGATTTTTTATAGAATTGGACTTTGACCTCTTCATCACCCTCATCGGAGGCAAACTCGGAAACATCAATGTATGGTAGGTATTTTTCATCTTCAACGACTAATTTGATTGTGGCATTCTTGGTTTCTTCCTTAACAATGGCCAAGATTTTAGCCTTAGCCAAGTTGACCGATTCAAAATCACCAAATAAAGAAACGTTACTTGTAGTATCATCCATGTCTTCATCATATGAGTTTTCATTGACTTCCTTTGAGACATTGATTTTAACTTCGTAGGCATCACTAATTTCACGAATAGTTCTACCACCTGAACCGATAATACTGGCTTTACATTTGGATGGGACCTCGATGACAGCATTGATTGGTTTTGTTAATTTCTTCACTAACTCTCTCTTTGCTTCATGAACGTTAGCAGCTACACCAGAAACCAAAAAGGTACGAGCATTCTTAGAAAGAGTTGATTCAACAGAAACATCATGATTTTTCTTAACAGATTGGACAATACGAGATAATTCAGGTTTGGTGATTGACAACTGAGATTGCAGGTCCAAAGTGAAAGCCTCTTGGATGTTCTTTGAACGCATCCTCTTGGCCCCAAGGCCAGTAGTCAATGAAGGAGCAGAAGGGGAAGGTGATGGCGAGTTAGAGACAGCAGGTTTCATGTTTGGGCCCCAGCTAACCTTAACGTTCGCGAAGGCAGCATTTGAACCCAAAGAAGGAAGATCCTTCAAAGATGGCAATGGAGTTGGCTTTTTCTCCAACTGAGGATGTTCTTCAGCGGTAGCAGCAATAGTGGAGGCAGTAGTACTTGGCGAATCAATGGTAGTTACGGTTTCAACAGATCCTTCGACAGTGGAAGGGGGAGAGTCAATAGCGGTTTGTTCTTCAGACATTGCAGTTATAATGGAAGGAGGGGGTGTGGGAAGTATATTTTAAGCGTGGTAACCAAAAGACAATAGACGGAAAGTTAGGAAATCAGAATGATTCACCTTAAAAATTATGCTAGATAAAAGACAGCAATTTCAAAGGAAAATAGAAAGTGCTGTTGTGTACTTAGACGTTCTTTTTCAAAGACGTTCAATTGAAAAGCTAATAGCCAATGTTTCGAAGGAAGTTCTGTACGAAATGTAAAAACTATAAATTAGTAAATATACTATCCGTTGCAAGTCTTTAAGAGCTACATTAAATTGAAATTGTCGAGTGTCGCCAACAACAATTCGCGAAAATGAGCGAAAATTTTTCAAGCCCACCGCTAAAAAAAAAAAAAAAAAGAAAAAAAGGGACATAAATACGTATATCTCCAGAAAATGCCCAGTGGAGTGGATGAATACCTGATGGGCTATATTACTACATTATTGAAAACGTTTACCAAAAGTTTCGTTACTGTATAAAAAAATTGGGGTATATAGGCGGGTATATATGGGTATACTTAGTGAACAAGGAACTGCTGAAGCAGAAAAATCCTCGTAAAACAATGAAGATAAAACGAACATTAAATGAAGGAATGAGAAAGAAGGATCAATGAAAACTTTTCTTGAAAGTTAAGCTAGGGGCTCGACATTATCGGCGTATTCGCCTTCGTAGTTTCCTGCGGGGTCGTAACTACAGATGACATAGTCACCCCATGCACCGCCACAGGTTTTGATGCCACAACCAACTTGGGTGGTGGACTTCCAAACGACTTGAGTAAAGTGGCCAGTGTTACTTGAAAAGCCTGGATTCGAGAAGTCGTAGTTGGAAATTTCATTGTACCAAGCGTCGACGGCAGCTGGGCCGTCATAACCCAAAGCCAAGTTTTCACCGTATGGACCGCCAGAATGGGTCAAAGTGCCGGAGCAATCATAGTTGTCAGCATAGTCTTGAGCGTAGGAGGCCAAAGTATCGGACCAGGACAAAGCTGGTGTGTCCTTGTGCAAAGCTCTCTTCTTGTTGTGTTCAGCCAACACAGAAGAGGCAAAATCTGACAGGTCACTATCCGAAGACGATGCTGAGCTAGTAGCAGCGGCTTGAGAAGTGGTGGTGGTAGCAGCGGGTGTGGAAGTGGTGGAAGCAGCAGCGGGTGTAGAAGTCGTAGTAGCTTGAGCCAACGATTGCGATGTAGATTCAGAAGATGTCAACGTGGTCGTTGAATCGGTAGTTTTACCCCAAACAGAGGCTAAGTTCTTCAAAGCAGACAAGACCACATCGGAATTGCTGGAAGCAGAGGAAGGAGCGACAGGGGGAGCAACCAAAGCTGTAGCTGTAGAAGTTGGAGTGGCAGTGGAAGCAGGAGCTAGTGTTTCGTAAGTTGTACGTGTTTGGCCGTTTTCGACATAAACTACGCCTTGCACAGTAACGACTGCAGCCTCATGGGCGTGTTCAGTGACAGTAACAACGGCAGGAGCGGCCAATGCAGACGTGGCTAAGGCGGAGGTTAAGATCGATAATTTAGAAAGTTTCATGATTTATCAATTACGGGATATTAAAAACGAAGAAAAAGTAATATCAAAGAGCGGAAGAGTGTGGCGGCCTATAAAAAAAGAATGAATTGAAATAGCTTACGACGTAGCGATAGACCTAACGGTAGCAACTAGGATTGAAAAGAGAGCGCGATTGAAGATTCCTTGCTTGTTTTCAGAATAGAAAAATAGAGAATACGAAAAGAATAAATAATACAATTTCGGGTTCGTTAACAGAGGTGGGTTTATATATGGTATGGGTAAAATAGAGAAGTTAGAAATTATATAGTTCTAAAGAAGTAGAGAGTCAATAGCTGCAGGAAGCACACGAGTGCTACAGTTGTTAACACGCAATAAACGGGTCCCTCTATCTAAAGCGACACAGGTAATGGGTATGCGATCCCTCCCCTTCGAGCAGACAGGCAATTTTTATCCACATCGGGAAATGACTCTGTGCGTACATATTACCTCTTTAGGAATAATAATTACTGTGATTGGCGCACGGGTGTGGAGGTGTCGCTCGTTTAGGAAAAAAAATGCATAGTTGGGTGTTGTTCGAGGAGTCTAGAAGGCGAACAGAACAGCTACGACAAAAGCGGCAATCGTTCCAGCTAGACTATTGCACTGGAAAATGGAAAGAGGTGTTGCAGCACCTTCGTATGCAGAAAGTTTTGCGGTGGTTGATGTGCCTTCTTTTAGTTGAGTGTAGATCGAGGAAGTTGGCTGATGCATGGCAGACCCGTCTTGTTGGCTGGTAGTTGAACGACCGTTGCTACCAGTAGTTGTTCTTGCACCTAGGCTTGTGCTGGAGGGCTTGGCATACAGTGTAGCAACAGTCTGTTGGTAGGTTGTTGTTGTGGAAGAGGTGCCTTCGTTTGAGGTGGATTTGACAGAAGTGGGCTCGTTTGGCTTTTCAGATGTGGCGAAATCGCTAGCGAGAGAAGATGTTTCTCCGGGGTTAATGATAGTTGCGGCGTTGACTTCAGTGTAGATACTAGAAAAGGCAGTGTCATCATTTTCTAGACAAGTGGTTGTAGTTGAAGGGAAAGAAGAAGCTGGAACCACCGTGTTGGTTTTCATAGGCGATGTGGTTAGCTCACTGGTTTGGGTTGAGGCGCCGTTCAAAGTGCTACAAGATGTCGAGATTGTTCTAGTGAAGGCCGTCTCATCTGTAGAAGAAGCAGCGGAGGTAGGGAAATTACTATCCGTACTACAAGAAGCTGTGATGGTGTTTGTGATCAGATTGCTTTCAGTGGTGGTGGCAGTGGAGATGGCGAAGCTAGGACTATCGGAATAATCGCTCTCGGAAGTGCAGGTAGAGACTAACTGTGTGGTGTTGCTTGAGACACTAATACTGGTGGTTGTGCGTAAGCTATCTAAAGATGCGCCTGTGGAAGAAGATCCATATGTAGAGGTGTGTTTAGCATTGTCGGTTGGACTAGCTGAGTTGTCGGTAGGGTCCAATGTGGGATCTATGGTTACTGCGGTAGCTGCCCTTGTGGAGTTGTTAGCAGTAGTGGCCAAGGTTGTAGTACTCTTAGTAATGGCTGTGATGGTTGTGGTACTCGAATTTTCTAAAGTTGTGGTCTTCACGATACTAGAGCAATTTGTAGCAGGCACAGATGTGGCAAGCGCAGAGGATTGCTCGGATGTAATGGCGTATTCGGCAGCGTATGTTACACCGTGTCCTGACACAGAAGCACTGTTGGAGTAAATGCTACTCGATGTGGCGGCACTGTTACTAATATTCTTCTCTGTTGAACTTGAAGCCTGAGCAGTTTCCGAAGTGATACTTTCTGAGGCGGTTACTGAAGTGGTGGCGGTGTCCTTTGTGGTATGGGCTGTGCTACTAACTGAGGTTACAGATACGTCGGTGTTGACGGCTATAACGGAATTCAGAACAGATTGCGACACAGCTGAGGAAGAGACGGCCCCGGAAGAACTTCTGGAAGATGACCCAAGTCTCGTTGCATATTGGGCAGCATTAGTTGCACTAGTTACTATACTAGTATGTTCGGAAACTGAGCTTGTGGCCTCCTTGGAAGTGCTACCCTGAATATCGTCAGCAGCTACAGATGATGATAATGAGGCGCTTACAGAAGAGGTTGTTTGAGCAGAAAACACAGTTGTGTTTGCAAACTTAACAGAATTAACTGAATTGGAAGTTACACTTCTGGAGCTTGCGGTGGAAGTAGTAAGAGTACTACTCAAAGGAGCAGAAACCATTGATGAAGAGCTCGAGATGGCGCTGCTAGAAGAAGCGGCGTTCTCGGTACTCGCGCTGGAGGAAGCGGCAGCGGAACTTGAGGCAGGATCAGAAGAAGAAGCAGCAGCAGTGCTCGAGGTAGGGTCGGAAGAAGTGGTACTGGACGATGTAGCAACCGATGAGGTGGTGGTAGTGGATGAAGTAGCATCACTAGAGACGACGGTACTCGAGGAGGTAGCATAGGAAGTAGTGACAGAAGAGCTTGAGGCTGATGAGACAGTGGAGGATCCAACTGATTCTGTGCTACTAGTAATTACGGTAGAAGAGGACGCAGTGAGGGTAGCGGTCTTGGCAGGGTTTATGGTCGTCGATTTTAAAGAACTGCTGCTAGCCGCAGACGATACCGTTGTTGTATACCCTTGCGCTACAGCGGGCATAATACTGGATGAGATGGTGGAGACTGTGTCTGATGTAGTTGAGGTAGAAGAGGACGAGGATGAGGACGAGGAAACAGTGCTTATAAGTGGTTCCACTTCCTCTGCAAACTCACCCAGGTAGTTTCCAGGAGGGTTGTAGGAGCACACAATATAATTGTTCCATGTCGTACCACAATATTTATAACCACATCCAATCTCGGCGGTTGACTTCCAAACCACCTGTGTGAAGTGACCCGTGGATTCAGAAAATCCGGGATTTGAATAATTATACTTGCTTATCTCCCCGTACCAGGCGTCCACCGCTCCCGTGTCTGTGTAACCAAGGGCAAGGTTCTCACCATATGGGCCATCGGAATGCGTTAAGACACCCGAACAATCATATTGGTCGGCGTAGTTCTGCGCATAGGTGGCCAGAGTGTCGGACCAGGTGAGCGGCGCTGTGTCAACATGTAGCGCTCTGAACTTGTTATGCTCGTTCAGCACATCGCTCTCGAAGTTTGGAAACGTGGTTTGTGCCTTGACGGCTACTAGGCATCCTAGCAGAACTGATATTGGAAACTCCAGCATAAGCGTTTTCGTTTTAAGTTGTTTTAAGTTGTTTGGAGTTGCAGGGGTGCAGCAATTATAATTTTATGCCGATATTGGTTTGGCAACTACCGAAAAGCAAGAAGCTAAAAACTTTGAAGTATAGAATATGTTTTAGAGAATTCTTCGACCGAGTTGAAACATGAGAACTGTTTCATCGGCCCTATATAGCAATTACATCCTTCCGTTGCTGGGTCCCTGCCTAGATACCATATTTGTTGTTGAATTAACCGCGGGAACCCGCAATATACGAAAGACGAACACAAGAGAGCAAGCACACACAGCTAGTGCGTAGCGTTGCTAGCTATATTGCCATGGTACCTACCTTTCACCTCCTTGTTAAATCCATAAGTGGACGGTTTTCCTAAACCAGTATTTATCAGTTCTCGAGCACGCAGAGAAAAGTAAACGAAGCGACCTGCATTGCGGTAACTATAAACACCCAGCCGCCTCCAGCAGAACCAGCCATGTGCGAAGAAAAACAATTTTTCGGCCAAACTTACCAACAATAGCGACGCGTTCCTCACATCGTTGGGTTTTTTTCGCCTCTCTTCAAGTTTCCTATACCCGAGCTTAACACAACACAACGGACCCTCTTAATTAGAGGTATCCTCCGTTCTTTTCTTCCGCTTTCCTAATCGAGATACCAGAGCACGGAACAGGACCCTAGTGCATCGGAGAGGAGATCCGTGGCACGCTCACTGCGCCTTTCACTATCACCGATTTCGTAATTCGAACAGGAGTATTTCGCTGCAGGGGAATTACTGTTTGTAGACGAGGGAAAGCAATTATCAGATACATGCCAGGGATAGCGTTCAAGGGGAAAGACATGGTTAAGGCAATACAGTTTTTAGAAATAGTCGTTCCTTGCCACTGTACGACCTGAACTTTACTCAACGAAAAAAAAATTGGAAAAAAAATAGTGCATAACGTTGCTATTAACAGATGTAGTACTGATATGTCCCTGATTGGTGAAGAGTCAGAATGATATAAGCCTATTTGATATGTACGTGTACGTATTCGAAAATAAGATTTGTTTCTCGTAGGGAGCGATATGTGCATTATGTTACCCGTTCCACATGTTTTGAACTTTTTTTCTTTTTCATGGTAAGCGTCAATAATCAATTTGAATAACTAGTGAAGAGTAGCTAGCACGATGAAATAAGTGCCGGAGCTGATCGAATCCCTAGTCTCGGTTCGCCTGAAACAGAGAGAAGTCGATTACTGTACACCGTGCCTCCTTCTATGTACAAGCTACAAGTGGTCTTGGTGCCTCCGAGTCTTCAGGCGACGATGCCAATACAGTTTGGCTACGGACCAACCATCGCCGAATCTTCTCAATTGTTGCCAAACAGAACTAATATGGCGCAAAGCGCCGGAGATGCCTCTTTGCAGTATGCTAATCTGAGATCTGCCAATGTGAGTTTCACGCCAAGCTATTTCAACCAGTCTAGGTTTAGGAAGTTTCTTTTGTTTACCAAGCCGACAAACACGCTGTTGAACTTGAGTGATGAAATCATCGATAAGTGTGAAAAAATGTACCCGAGTTTGCAAGAAGACATTGAAATTTTGAGTTTGCAAGATAACAGCGGTTGTGACCTTGATCCGGATTTTTTGGTAAAGGACGTTTTCAATGTAAATAATATCGTAAGAGTTATATTGAAGAATGAGATAGATCTGGACGATTCCGCACCAGTGTCACTTTATAAGTCGGTAAAACGATCCAAGTTGAACAACGGGTCGCCCCAGTCGGTGCAGCCGCAACAACAAATCCCGTCCTCTTCAGGTGTTCTTCGGATTGCCAAGAAGAGGCCACCTACAGGAACCACGACAACAACAACCATTCGTAGTGCCACTAATGGATCCATGAGGGTTTCTACCCCATTGGCTAGGCAAATTTATCCTCCACCTTCTTCGAAGATCGTCTCCAACAACTCAGATGACGAAGACGAAGACATTGGTGAAAGATCCTTTTTGCCGCCTCCAACGCAGCCTCAGTCACCTCCCATAAGAATTAGTTCGGGCATTGACGCAGGTAAAAAAATAAAATCAAGCATCGTCGAGGAAGATATCGTGTCCAGATCAGCAACCGTGGATCCAGATAAAACAAAGCAGCAACGTCTATTGTCCGGAACTCCTATAATGTCCACCATGACTCCAAACAGAGTTACTCTTACCGGTCAGAGAGTGGTTTCTGAACACGCACATAAAAACGAATTGGTTTTCTCTGCTTCAGCTTCTTCCTCTTCATTTGCTAATGGTGGCACAGCTGCTGTCACTGCTCAGGACATTAATAGGAAACCACCCGTAACCACTCCAAGAATAACATCAGGAATGTTGAAAATCCCCGAGCCAAGAATCTCAGAGATTGAAAAAGAGTTAAAAGAGGGACCTTCCAGTCCGGCCTCCATTTTACCCGCTAAAGCTGCAAAGATTCCAATGAAAAAACCTTACTTGGAAAATGGCGAGAACTACGAATCCGACGATAGCTCAAGTAGCGAAAACCAAGAAACTCCTGAAACAGAACCACATTCAAAGGCTTCCTTGCAACGTAGTCAAAGCTCCATCGCAGATAATAATGGCTCTCCGGTGAAAAATAGTCCTCTCGGTGATGCCATGCCACACAATGTGCATTTAGCAGAACTTCCCAAGGCAAGCAATACCTCGATCACCAAATCTTCAAATGGCGAATCCTGGGGAAAGCAACAAGAACATCAACCACCAAGAAAGAGTTCACTGGAAACTATAGTGGAAAAGAAATCTCAGGCGGAACCTTCCGGTATTGTGGAACCGAAAAGAATGACTAATTTCCTAGATGATAATCAGGTAAGAGAAAAAGAAGATACGAATGATAAACTTTTAGAAAAGGAAATTTTGCCGACAATTCCACATAATGATCAGCCAATACTTGCATCATCTGATAAGTCTAATGGGACGTTGAAATCACTAGCTGGGAAAGTTAGTTCAAACAACAACGCTTCAAAGGAAGATGGCACTATCATTAACGGCACCATTGAGGACGATGGCAATGATAATGATGAAGTTGATACTACGGTTCGTATTGTTCCTCAAGATTCAGATTCCTCTAGTTTCCCAAAGTCAGATCTTTTCAAAATGATCGAAGGTGATGATACAGATCTACCGCAATGGTTTAAGGGCAAAAATTCGAGAACTTCCGGTAATTCCAAAAATTCAAAGCCTTACACAACGGTTTTGAATAAAGACATAGACAATTCTAAGCCAGATCCAAGAAATATTTTGCCCCAGCGAACCCCAAGAAGTGCGGCTAAGAGGGCTGCCCAATTATTGGCAGGTGCCAAGAAAAACGAAGTCCCACAGAAAAGTACTGAAGATTCTAGTTCGGCAGCGTCCACAGACGATGAGTCAGAGAGTGGGATTGAAACAGATTTCTCATCAGACGATGATTTTAAAAGGAAAAATATGTCGGTGCCTAATAATGGGCCCAAAGACATTTCTTTACATTCTTTGAAAGGCAGTGTTGTTCCAGTGAAAGACTCAAAGATAATCAATAAAGAAGTTGATGAAGAAAGAAACGACAAAAGAGATAGTCAAAAAAAGTCAGCCGTGAGTGAATCTTCAGTAACAAATAGCAAAATAAGTGAACAAATGGCGAAAAGCTTTTATCCGAATTCAAACAAGAAGCAAAATGAAGCTACAAAGGTGGAAACTAAGCCAGCAACACAAGCATCGTCTTTTCCTGTTGTTGGTGGGTCTCCTTCTGTTGCTACTAAAGGAACTACCTCTTTCAATGAAGAAGGAAATCGTAAAAATGTTAAAACGAAGGCCAAGAATGAGTCTGCGCAGATTGATAGGCAGCAGAAGGAAACAACTTCTAGGGTTGCAGATTTGAAAAGCGCAAACATAGGAGGTGAAGACTTGAACAAGAAAGCAGAGGGGTCCAAGGAACCAGAAAAAGCATCTGCCAATATACAGGATGCTAACGATAAAAATAACTCGAAGGAAAAAGAAGACTCCAAAAGCAAACAGGTATCTCAGAAAAAGTTAAAAATGACAGATCACTTAAAAGAAGGCAATGTTCAGCTTCCTAAGCCCAGTGCAAATGATAAATTGAAGGATTTGAAGGCTAAATTTACTAATAGTAAAACACTCGTGCCACCTGGAATAATTTCTAATGAAAAAAATAATTCTAGTGCAAACGATGATGATTCTAGCTCCTCAGGTTCTTCCACAGAAGACGAGTCTAGTTCATCTTCCTCGTCTTCTGATGAGGAAACTTCAACATCCAGGAAGGCTAGAAGAGTTGTTGTAAATACACCAAGAGAACCAGTTAGATCTTCATCTAAGATTGAAGCCCCCTCTCCATCTGTTAACAAAAAAATCAATGCCACCCCTGATAAAATTCCAGTTACACAGCTAATGGACATGTCGTCTCCTCCGTCAGTTAAATCCAAGACCACCTCAAATCCGTCTAGTATACTTCATGACCTTCCAAGAAAAGTTCGTCCTTCTTTGAGTTCATTATCTGATCTTGTTTCAAGAGGCATCCCAGATGTAAAGGAAAAAACTTCTAAATCGAATGAGAAGTCACAAACAAAAGCCCCTTCAAGTAGTGATGATGAATCTAGCTCTGATTCTGACTCTAACTCCAGTTCGGACTCCGTATCGGATTCCAGTTCAGATTCTAAATCTGAGTCAGATTCTGATGACTCAGGGGATTCATCTGATGATGGAAAAAGTTTTATTAGTGCGAAATCCGCTAGTGCTGCTTTAGGTAAGAAGAAGAAGCCAAGTGGTGGATTTGCATCATTAATAAAAGATTTCAAGAAAAAATGATACCAGAAAGTCTCAGTAGAATACACGTCACAGAAAGCTAGTAAAAAAAAATAATCAAGCATATAAAAGTATTAATATATTAAAAAATCTTCATGTAAACCAATTCTTATTTACCTCTTTTCCCAGCAAGCGGGCAACTTCTTTAAGAAAAGTAATCTTTTTTGTACGTCGAATTATCAAAGCTTGGTTACTATATTTAACATTATTGTTTAGTAACAGTATCATCTTAAAAGAAAATTTTTTAAAATTCCAATATAGGAGACAATGGTAATAATTACATACAAATAGCTATTTATGTAAGCAAAACTGATATTTTTATATACAAATCGTTTCAAATATCTCTTAGACTTCAGCGAATTTATTGCTACCTCTAATGAATCCGATTGCTTCTTCTCTATTGACCTCAATAACCGTGGAAATCTTATTCTCGTACTTAACACGGAAAAATTTGTCTGCAACTTGCAACATATCTGTTCTGAACGTCGTACAAATAAACTGGGCATTTTTTGACAGTTCTTTTAGAAGTGTAGCGACTGCAGTTCTATACTGCTTGTCGAGTGCAGCATCAATTTCATCAAACAGATAGAAGGAAGCAGGGTCAACCATTTGGATTGCCAGAATCAAAGCAATGGCACATACAGTCTTCTGACCACCTGAGAGCTGTTCAACATGCAGTTGTTCGTTTTGTTTAGAATTGAAGGAAACAGAAATTGAAACACCTGTATACATAATTTCACTATCTTTACCGTTTTGGCTTTCATTGGATTCTGCATCCATGTCAACATCAATACTTTCATCATGGTCGTTAGCGTTATCATTCTTACGGTGAATAATCAACTTAGCAGTACCTCTGGGAACTAATCTTTCAAAAACAGCTTCAAAGTTTTCAGAAACCTTTTGGAAAGTAGAATCAACCGCGTTAACCTTTTGTTGTTTTAACTTAACAATTAGATCTTGAATTGAGTCTTTAGATTCATCCAGCTCTGAAGCTCTCTCCGCAAGGTCTTTGCGTCTTTCGTTAAACTTTTTGAAGTTTTCAAAAGCTCTCTTGTTTACATTCTTCAAACCAGAAATCTCTGTGTTCATATCATTCAGTCTTTGTAATAGCTGATCACTTGTGATGTCGCTAAAATCATTTACTAAAGCATCCTCTGGCAGAAGCCCAATTTCCCTAATCCTTTGCTGTAATTCTTCTCTTCTAGTAACCAAAGTTGTTTTCTTAATCATCGTTTTTTCAACACTTTTTTGGAAATTGTCAAGCTTCTTTAATAGTAATCGCTGTTGATTGTTTGCTTTTTCTAGCAGTTTCTTATTATTAGTTTCTTCAGCAATGAGACTTTCAATTTCTCTTTGAACGGTACCTAGTTCCAACACAGCGTTTTCATGCTGCTTTTCAACGCTTTCCTTCTCCAATTGTAATTCTTTCAACTCATCTTGTAGACCAAAAATAAATGCGTCACCTACTTCTGACATCTTGGATTCTAGATCATTTTCTTGTGGGATAAGTTTGGACTCCAATTCGGCATTCAACGAGTCAATGGTTGTAGTTATACCTTCTAGGGCGTCTGATGTAATATTTAGCTTATTGTGCGCTGCACTAATCTCCTTTGTTAAAGATTCTAATCTTTCCTTTTCTTCTTTTGAGAGTTCGCTATCAAACTCCTGAAGCAAATCATTTTCGAATGTATTTAGCTTTTCCTGAGCAAATGTACGATTTGTATTCAGCTTTTCTAGTTTTAGTATAATTGCGTTTAATGATTCTTCGAGAATTAATTTTTCATTCTTTTTGGTGTTTAGCGATGTTCTATATACCTCGATATTTGTTAAGACAGACTCCCTGTCATTAGAAACCTTTCTTATATTCCCGTTTACTTGATCAATCTTAGTATCAATATCATTTAGTTCATTTCTTACGAAATCTAATTCTTCCAGTATTTTTTTGTGTTGACTTCTTGATTCATTTAAGTTTTTCAATGATTCCAAACGTGTTCGTTTGTGCTGGTCAAGATACCCACCTGTAAGTACACCTCTTTTGTCTGCTCTATCACCATCTAAAGTGATGGCATTGAGTTTGTGTTTCTTAGCTAATTTTAAACCTTGACCTAAGTCTTTGACAACAATAGTTTTTCCAAAAACGTGTTTGACAGCCTTCTCAAACCTGGGTTCATATTTTATCTTCTTTATCAAGGGAGTAAACTGGATTTGTGTAGTAGTGTTTGAGGGGAATTTAACATCACTGTCCAAAGATAACCTGTTCAAGGGAATAAACGTCACTCTCCCACCCTTCATACGATATAGTTCGTTCATAATCAAAGTGGCCGTTTCTTCGGTATCCACGACAATGTGGAAGAGGGAGTTACCTCCAATTACTTCAGCACATGTCTTGTACTTATCATTGACTTTAATCAGTTCACCTAATGTCCCAAAGACAGATTCCGGTGATATTTTTAGTTTTTCTGTAATTTCTTTCACATTTATTATACCATTTGCCAATGATCTACTCATGGTTTCATTAACATTTCTTTGATTTTGATTGACGTCACTTAATAAAGTTTCCAAGACTGTCTGTAATTTTTGCTCCTTTCTCCACAATTCCTTACGAGTGTCTAAACTTTCACTCAGCTTCTGTTTGAGGTGTATTAATTCCGAATCAAAATCTTCTAATTGACCCTTGGTATCTGGTCCATTGATAGAATCAATTAGCTCTTCAATCTCTTCATCAATCGCAGAGTACTGCTTCCTTAAAGAAGTACGATCCATTTGCAATTGACTTTCCAGTTCATTTAAGTTTTGTATTGAAGATTTCAGTTCTTCAATTTCTGAATGAATCCACGTATCGCGTTCATCCTTTGATTTAAAACGGGCATATTCTCCTTTCTTTAAGATAAGATCTCTCTGCTTTTGTTGCAAGGAGGCCAATTGAAGTTTGTACATTGCTTCTTCCTTTGTGAGTTCTTGATATCTAGGTAAAATTTTAGACAACTTTTGTTTCCTTTGCTCAATTATAGATTTGATCTCTTTCAAAGTTGCACTATCCAAATTTCTCTGCTCCTCATTTGACTCAATTTGCTGTTGAACATCCTTTATTTTTACGTTGACGTTTGTTAATTTCTGAGAAATCTCAGATTCCCGTAGTTTTGCCTGTTGTAAATCAGTCGCATTTTTGATCTTCAGTGAAGCTTCAATACTTGATAGCTTTTTGGAGACTTGGTCAATCATATCCTCTCTTTTATCCAACTCCTGGATGTATTGTTCGGAAGAGTATACCGTGTTATTATAATCACCGTCCAGTCTTTCCATTTGATTGATAACCTCATTTAATTCTCGATCATACAATGTGAACTGGTAGATCTTTCTGTTGCGTTCCAACTCGTTGTATTTCTCTAATTCCTTACGTTCCTGTTCCATTTCACTCAATTTAGAGTTTAGTTCACCCATTTCCTTGTTAATTTGAATCTTTTTCTGCTCTGTTTCCTCCATTTTTTTCAATGAAGCTTTCAATTTTACTTCAAATGACTTAGCTCCTACAACATCTTCCAATAACTGCAATCTTTCCTTATCCTTGGCATTAGTTAAGGCGACTATTTTACCTTGTGGTACTATATTATACGGATTATTCATTGAAAAACCAGCGGTTTCCAACATTCTGACTATGTCCCCTTTGGTCACGTTTCTGTCATTTAATTGATAGTCATCCTTCTTCAGCCCTACTGTTCTTCTAATGGTCACTTCGTCATCTCCTCTCGAAAGTACACCGGAGGGCAATATCATAGAATGATCTGGATCGTGGAACACAATTTCTACCGAGGCACTCATCACTGAACCACCAGAACCTTGGTGGATAAGCCCTTGCCTTTCTTCCCTCTTAAGATTAGAGTAATCGTCACTAAGAACAAATCTAATCGCAGCGAAGAAATTCGATTTACCTGAACCATTGGAGCCAATAATAACATTCTGATGCGGCGAGAAATTATCAATAATGGTTTCGTTCCTGTAGGTTTTAAAACCCTTAATTATCACCCTTTTGATATACATTGCAGACGTGAACTATTACCGTTACTCCAGCAGGTCGTCTTGTAAAAAAATGGTGAAACTGTTTAAAGATGAGGTTGAAAACTCATCTTTAATTAGTTTAATCATTTCCTAACGCGTCGCGTCTTTTCCTATTCCTGAGACTTTTTTTCTTTAGGTTCCTAATAGTGAAATGTGACAGGTGTACACTTCGATGGCAGGCAAAAATAGAGCCAAAACTGCTTATAAGTTATTCCAAGTGAAAGGAGTTGGTTGCGAGAAGGGCCCAGAAGGTTTCATTCATTGTTGGTTTAGTGTATTACTAAGGCCGATCTTAACGTCTACGAAACGAAGTATGATACTGATCTCGGGATACTGTCTTTTAGTGTATAGCGTTATTTTGCCAGTACTGATATCGGCTTCTAAGTTATGTGATTTGGCTGAGTTACAACGATTGAACAAGAATTTAAAAGTAGACACTGAATCCTTGCCAAAATACCAATGGATCGCTGGGCAGTTGGAACAAAACTGCATGACTGCGGATCCAGCAAGTGAAAATATGTCAGACGTAATTCAACTAGCCAATCAAATATACTACAAAATTGGGCTGATCCAATTATCCAACGATCAACATCTAAGAGCTATTAACACATTTGAAAAAATCGTTTTTAATGAAACTTACAAAGGTTCTTTTGGGAAGCTGGCGGAAAAGAGGCTACAAGAGCTGTATGTCGATTTTGGGATGTGGGACAAGGTGCATCAGAAGGATGATCAGTATGCGAAATATCTGTCCTTGAATGAAACCATCAGAAACAAAATATCATCCAAAGACGTTTCTGTGGAGGAAGATATTTCTGAGCTGCTACGCATAACGCCGTACGATGTTAACGTCCTCTCCACGCACATCGATGTTCTTTTTCACAAACTAGCTGAAGAAATTGACGTTTCGTTAGCTGCTGCTATCATTTTGGATTACGAAACAATCCTCGACAAGCATTTGGCTAGCTTAAGCATAGATACAAGACTTTCGATTCATTATGTCATATCTGTTTTACAGACCTTTGTACTTAACTCAGATGCGTCGTTCAATATAAGAAAATGCCTTTCCATTGATATGGACTATGATAAATGTAAAAAACTAAGCCTGACTATTTCCAAATTGAACAAGGTGAATCCATCAAAAAGACAGATCCTGGATCCAGCAACATATGCATTTGAGAACAAAAAGTTTAGAAGTTGGGATAGAATTATTGAATTTTATTTGAAGGATAAGAAGCCATTTATTACACCAATGAAAATTCTTAACAAAGATACAAACTTTAAAAACAACTACTTCTTTTTAGAGGAAATTATCAAACAATTGATAGAAGACGTTCAACTGTCGAGACCTTTGGCAAAAAATTTATTCGAAGATCCCCCAATAACCGATGGTTTTGTCAAACCAAAATCATACTATCATACCGATTATCTAGTATACATTGATTCCATTCTTTGTCAGGCTTCTAGCATGAGTCCGGACGTCAAGAGAGCTAAACTGGCTGCGCCGTTCTGTAAAAAGAGTTTGAGGCATTCACTAACACTAGAAACATGGAAACACTATCAGGATGCTAAGTCCGAGCAAAAACCTTTACCTGAGACGGTATTGAGTGATGTATGGAATTCCAATCCTCATTTGCTGATGTATATGGTAAACTCAATACTTAATAAAAGTAGGTCTAAACCTCATTCACAGTTCAAAAAGCAATTATATGACCAGATAAACAAATTTTTCCAAGATAACGGCCTCTCAGAGTCGACCAATCCATACGTGATGAAGAACTTCCGATTATTACAGAAACAATTACAAACCTATAAAGAGCATAAACATCGGAATTTCAACCAGCAATATTTCCAACAACAACAACAGCAGCAACAACACCAACGACATCAAGCACCCCCAGCAGCGCCTAACTACGACCCAAAAAAGGACTATTATAAAATTCTTGGAGTATCGCCTAGTGCTAGTTCGAAAGAAATAAGGAAAGCATATTTAAATTTAACCAAAAAATACCACCCAGACAAAATAAAGGCCAACCATAACGACAAACAAGAATCAATTCACGAAACTATGTCACAAATCAATGAAGCGTACGAAACATTAAGTGATGACGATAAAAGGAAGGAATACGATCTTTCCAGATCAAACCCCCGCCGCAACACTTTTCCTCAGGGGCCTAGGCAAAATAACATGTTCAAAAATCCAGGAAGTGGCTTCCCATTCGGAAATGGCTTTAAAATGAATTTTGGGCTTTGATGAAATACATTCTATGCCCATTAACTAGGATACCACAACAAGTACATATATATACATACGCATATCACTGAAAGTTCTAATTATTGCAAAGCCAGCACTTTTTTAAATATTGAATTCTTCTTCATCATTTTCAGTACCAGCGGTAAGAGATGCTGTGTGAATTTCTCGCAGTTTATCCATGATTTCAGTAATGAACGGCCTCAACTCATTGATTTCTAATAGACTTAAATTATCCAATTGTAAATGAGATTCATTCAAATACTTAAGGCCTTTTAACACTTTGATCTGCCTTATTTCCCTTAAGTCTTGTATTTTACCACGTAATTCGTGAATGGGGTCATGAAAATCATCCTTAGCTTTATTGAAAAGTATACGTGCCAAGACAAGCCAGTTCCACGGCAACTCACTAAACCTATCCGGATGAGTTTTCTCATATTGTATTTTTCTATCAAGCTCTTTCGTCGTTAACCACTGTGGTGCTACAATACTGCACTTGGATTGTTGCTTCAGTAATAGAGCGATCCAAAGAACCACTTCTGTAGAACGCATGGCTACCATATTATTTAAAGCTTTGTCATCTGTAGTAATAAGTTGCCAGCGGGTGTGGTTTCCAGTTCCTCTATCATCGCCACGAATTTTTTGGCGTGTTGTTATTCTGGGAAAAATCTTTATTGGCTCGTTTTCCACAATGAACTGTATTTCTTCTGGTGAGAAAGTCTGCTGCAAATGTGCCGGTAGTGACATGCGTCTATGAAACTAGTCTTATTTCAGATCAGCCGTTGATCCTCTCTAAGTATAAAACTCTTTTTTGTTAACCATTTCATAGTTACACTTTAGGCGACTGATTTTTCATTAAATGGAAAATATCACAAGAAATTTCACGCTGGAGAAAAAAAAGGTTAGTCATCACTGATCTTCCCATGGAGTCATAAGCACGTTCGACATAAATTGTGAAAGTTAACACATTTGAAGCTAGGACCGTCAATCTAGGACACTAGTCGGTTACTTTTATCATGTGGAGGAGAATATTCGCGCATGAACTCAAGTATGATCAACCCAATGCATCTTCAAAAAACTTGATCCTTTCAGTTCTGAATACAACCGCTACAAAACGAGAGGCTAAGGATTATCTCTCAAAATATACAAATGATAGTGGGCAGCATAATCATTGTTTGTTTTTTATCAGGGACCTGCATAAAGTCGCACCAGCGATTTTGTCCCAGTTTTCAAGTGTCATAAAGAGACTAGGAATGCTAGGTTTGCGACCTATGTTTGTAATTCCGCCGTCGCCAACTCATGTAAATATACAGGCAGAGTTACTTGACAGTATCGTTACAGAAGCAGATTTAAAGCCACTTCACCTTAAGGAGGGTCTTACTAAATCCCGCACTGGGTTATATCATTCTGTTTTTTCGCAAGAGAGTCGTTTCTTTGATATTGGAAATTCCAATTTTATACCAATTGTGAAACCTTATGTGTATAATGAAGAGACTGCTTCAGAATTCATGACAAAGGATGTTGTAAAATTTATGGATTGCCTGTGCCAAGGGAATATTCCACACATTGACAAATTCTTCATTCTAAATAATGCCGGAGGTATACCTTCGGGAGAGAGAAATGATAACGCTCATGTATTCATCAATCTTTCTCAGGAACTCGAGCATTTGTCCTCGTCATTATCTCACAATATAAGCACTCTAACCAAACGAGAGCCACGCTCCCAAAACCTGTTACACAGAATGGAGGTGTACGTTAAAAAAGATGAGATATCTTCCTTAGAATGTGAATACCATGATCATTTAGAAAACCTGTTATTGATGGACAAAGTTTTATCAAATCTAGCGGCTACAGCAACGGGACTGATTACAACTGTCAAAGCTGCCGCACTATCATCAGATAGGAAAAATCCTTTAGTATATAATTTATTGACAGACCGATCGCTAATTTCTTCTTCTTTACCAAGGTTTAAAAAAAAGGACGGCGAGATAGACTCACCAGCCAACATGTTTGATGATCACGCATGGTATGAATTGCCTTCCCAACAGGTAAATGCAGCTCCTTCTAACTCAGATGCAGTTTTAGTGACAACTGTTCTCAAAAAGGGCGTCCATATCAAAACTTATGACTATAAGACGCTGACTCAATTCAACTCAATTGGGCTTCCAAAGAAGTTTCACGTACCTGAGAAAGGAGCAAAACCCTCGAGCAATAGTCCAAAACTAGATATCAACAAATTTAAATCCATCATCGATCAGAGCTTTAAAAGATCTTTGGATTTGCATGACTACATAAAAAGGATTAATGGAAAAATAGCTACAATTATTGTGATAGGTGATTATGAAGGCATTGCAATTCTTACCTATGAAGGCTCGGAGGAAAATTCCTTTGTTTATCTCGATAAGTTCGCCGTTCTACCACACTTGAAAGGCTCGCTGGGTATATCTGATATAATCTTCAATTTGATGTTCAAAAAATTTCCTAATGAGATACTTTGGAGAAGCAGAAAAGACAATGTGGTGAACAAGTGGTATTTTCAACGTAGCGTTGCTGTGCTAGATTTGTCGATTGACTTAGACCCCGAACACTGTGATGAAAAGCAAAGCCAATTTAAACTATTTTACTACGGTAACCCTCAATACGCTAAGAGGGCACTACGTGACAAGAAACGTTTAAGAGAATTCATGAGGTCTGTCAGGGACATCAAGCCAAGTTGGGAAAATGAAAAAAATATTTCATGAAACAAAGACGCATTCTCCTCCTCCTTAACTTTCAAGTTTTCATTTTCAGTTTTTAAGGTATCTATATAAATATATATATCTTACTATGCAAAGTTGTTGATATTTCACTTTACCCTACCAAATGGAGTTAATTACTCCAAAGTGATCCCGAACGAAGTTCCACTCTTGATCCAATGTCTCCTTTCTATATCTTCTTCTAATCATCGGAACGTTGTGCTTTATCGAGGTATCTTTCGCTGTATCGTACCAATTATCTATCCCACCCACGTTCTCCTCAAAGTAAGGCGCCTTTTTAACTCCAACGCCAATCCAATGAGCCTTGTACCAACCTTCATAGCCACTAGATAGCACACTTGTTCTCGACAACTCGCACAAATCTGTTGGGTTCAGCAAGTAAATACTTGCTGCTACACTGTATTCTTCAATGAGAGGTTCTAGCGTGTATGAACTATTGTAAAGAATCGATTTTGATGATAAAGAAATTTTTAGTCCCATCTTAAACATTTTCATGAAAGGATTTGTCTCATATGATCTTTGTTCGCCCACAGTGATATCTCTAGAAGGATTGATTTTGGCTGTTTCCTGGTCTTTCAAATAATCATGTTCTAGAAGCACGTTTTTATTCTTCAAAAAGGTCGATTTTTGCGAATTCAGTAATGAAACAGATGATAATGGCGCAGCTAAAATGGGTATTTGAAAGAGATAAAATAAATATTGAATCATTGTTGCAGTATCCCAAAGCGGTTCTACCTGTAGCAGACCACCATTACAAAGCAGTAAGTTGCACACTAACGATTCAACTTGATCTGTAAAATATAAATCCACTCCAAATTGGGAAGTTCTGCTGGATAGTGGAGAACAATAATTTCTTAGGGTGATTGTATTTTGAAGATTTTGTGACCGCAGAAAATTAACTTTCGCTAAACTTTTATAAATATAATACATGTAATGCGCAACAGTTGGATTGTCACCCTGTGCTGTCCAAAATTTTGGCTTACAATTCATATCAGTAAATTCTTTCCAGTAATATTCATCCGACTCTTTAATGACCAGATCCATAGAACACACATTTGATAAAAAAAACTGCAGACCAATGATATCAGTATTTACAGATGAATCTATTGGTAACTGCTCCTTTTCCAGAGTGAATAAAGGATTGAAGATAAGATCCAAAAACTCCTGGAAATTTGACACGACATTTTCCTTGAATAGTTTGGGAAAAATCCTGGCAATTTGTATATTCCAGCGGATATTATACGATACTAGCTTCCATCGTAGCAACCATTGAGAAAATTTCTTGTACCAGTCTTCACCACTGGAATAGAATTGAAAATTAACTGATACTTGGGCCAATTGGTACTTTGATTTTTCGAGGATATGAATAACGTATTTTATGAAAATTTCTGCTAGGTACTCACCTTCAATGAAATTATCAAACTCCAGAAACACTTTGGCTAATAGGTAAAACCTCATTTCTTTGCCGACCAACTTTGCTACTTTGTTAGGAGTTAGATGGTAATCTATTAGGTAAATATTTCTATACCAATCCAAGAATTCATCATCAATCAATTTCAACCCAATCGCAATGGGTTGGTCATTAGAAGAACAACCAAACTGAAAAATGTCTCTCAAACTGAGTTTCCTTGACGTTTCCGGGTCTTGATAAACTATCCTTTCAGGTTCTAAATTTATTTTCTCCCATATATATTCACTCAATTGACGTTGAGAAATACAACCACTTAAAGACAAGTCTCGATCTACCTTACGAGAATTATAAAAATCTCTGTAGGGAACATTTTTATTAGCTAAAATTTCTTTCTTAGAGTTTAGGTACTGAAACAATTCAAATTTATCTAATAAATAAGATAATCGCTTTCGTGAAACCTCGTTGAATTTATGAGATTGGATTAACTCTATTATGTATGCAAAATCATCCCTAAATTCTTGAAACGTAGGCACATCTGTTAAAAATTCTTCCTCTAGTGACTCCTCCTTACTAGAATAAGGTGAAAGTGGGTTTTGCGTATTTTCCTGATTACTTAAATGGTAAATGTATTGTTTTTTGTAATCCTCTAAATCGAAATATTCACCGGTGTATGGTACTTTTATATTTCCTTTTCCTTTCAAACCAGATTTTGTGTAGTAGTAGTAGTGATCGGTAAAGTAACTTGGGTAATAGTAGCCATGGCGGTGCGGTGTAGCGGCTCCGGTCCCAGTACTGTCTCCATCGTCATTTAAGTCAGAGTCAGAGGGATCTTGGAATCGTTTATCGTCTTCAAATCTCCAAAACTTTGGCAGTGGTTTTGGGTATAAAAACCACTTTTCAGTGTCATTTTTTATGTTTGAAATGCCATCTTGTTTGGAAGCAGCAATGTATCTTTTTCTCATTTGAGAAACCAATTCAAACGGATTAATGAAAAGATCTTTAGTTTCTTCACCCGTTTTCAGATTTGAGGGCGTGTACGATGAGACAAAGCTGTCACTTTCTCCATTTCCATAATGATGGGAAACTGAAGGAAGTGGATCAATTTTGTTTTCTTCGTCTTCAAGATCGAAAAACATAGGTGAACCTAAAACCATTTGCCTGTCAAATTCCGTGGGCAAAGAAATCATATCCATATCATCGACTGATATTTCCTTCTGTTTCAAAACAGATGGGGAGACATCACCGTCATTCTCTGACAAGACCCTGGCTTCTTTATTCTTCGTCTCATTAGGCTTAGTAACAGAATTTTGATATTCGTCAAAGAGTAACGAGGGCCTTCTCTCTACCGCCTGCATAATTCCCAGCGAGATGAATAAGTAAAGTGAGATTTAGATAACTCTTACAGAGGATATTGAGAGGACATTTTAATCAAATTCTTTAAACTCAATGTCCCCTTTTTTTCCATATATTATATTTAATTTCTCGGACAATTTTTCATTTCTGACTATAAATGACAGCAAGAAAAAAGTGGGCAGAATCATATTCAATTTCAAGTTTCTTCGCAATTTTTTTACAGTGATATTTTGTGTATGTATTTGTACATTGCTTTTAATATCTAAGTTTGTCTATAAATGGAAATTTAGTAGTGGTTTAATTTCCAGAGCCTCACTTTACCTTGTTCGTTACCCACGGCCAGTAGCCCACCAGATGGCGAAAATGCGACACTGGTAACTTTACCCAAAGGCGTCCCGCTGGTAGGCCAGTTGCTGAACACGCTACAAGAAGGCAGATGAACTAGTCTCAAAGCATCCTTGACTGCACGGGATGCCATGCACAGTATTTGACCATCAGGGGAAAATTGTAGATTAGAAATGGTAGTTGTTAGCTGGTCCAAGGCGGCGACAGGTGTAGGGGTCGACGAGGTCATAGCATTATTTCTATCGTAAAGATTAACAAATCCACTCTCACTACCTACCGCAAGCCACCTATTTTGCTTTATCTTACTTATTTGAAGAGCCGGACAAGTAGTTGTTGTCCCACCACCAACTTGGATTTTTGTTATACCCACGCCACCTTGGTCTTTCCATCTTCTTATAACATGGCCATTCTTATTCAAGTCAAATTCCCACACTTCACCATACGCGTTTACAGCAATTAAAATGGTCCTAAACTTACCACGTGAAATAGGTTGATAATCGATACAGAAATCCGTTATCACACCTTCTATCTTGCAGCCCATTAACCATAGTCCGGAAGTGGAATGTAAAATGTTAATCCAACCATTATTACCCTGTAAAAGGACAATTCCATGGACAGAATTTGTTTGTGAATTCTGCAAATGTGCAACTTTGAAATTCTCAAATGATCTTTGAGTGGACTCATGTCCATACAATCTGGAAAATTTTTCGATTTTGGCAGTCTGTGAATGAGTTAAATTTTCTAAGGATAAGTCCCAGGAATGCATATATCTTCTTCTACCGGCGGTGAATATATTTTGTTGATTTTGGTTTGATAGAGAAGTATAGAAAGTACATGTTTGTATTGGAGACCCAACCAGGTGCAAACTTGTCACTAGATGGTTCGTTTTCCCGTCAATATGATATATTCTTAAGGTCTTATCATACCCACCCGTTAACAGTAGAGGCTTAGAAGGATGGAATGAAAGAGATTGTATGGCGGAATGAGACGGGTGTGATGCATTTGCATCTTTAAGACGCACAATGTCAAGTTTCTTAGGGGGTAATAGTTTGGAATTCGATAAAGTGTCTTTATAATTGTAAGTAGTAGACAGGATCTTCGTTAGAGCATTAATATCTCCATTAATAACATTATTAGAGCCTTCTTCTTCATCGTCTTCTTCGTCATCTAATTCAGAATCAGATTCATCGTCCACCCATTTGGGCCTTGGATATATCTTTTCAAACTGAGATCTCAATCTGTTGATGTAATGAACACCGTTGATTTTGGACTCGTTATAGGAGGTTCTTAATTTCTTTGTCTTATTGGTAACAAGAATAGGCACTTTAATTTTTTCATCATCCGAATCTATCCAAGCAGCTTCTTCAGAGTCCTCAGAATAATCATCGCTTGAAGAGTCATCTTCGTCATCCACGTCCATGGTATCTTCATTCTTATCTTGACTATCTTCGTTACCACCATCGTCCACAAAAAATAACTGATCGTTGTTAACATGGTCTAATTCACCGTTCTGCGCTTCATCTTCTTCACTGTTATCTGATTCAGATCCCTCATCCTCCTGGTCTTCAACATCCATTTCTTGTTCATTGAAAATGAAATCGGCATTAAATTTAGCGAGATTTTCTTGTAAATCTGTTGTATCACCGAATACAAATTTGGCTAGTAACTGTTCTTCTTCATCTGGTGGAGGTACGCTAACATTCATTGCGGTTGTTGCCATTGTCATTGTCGCACTAATGTAGGCTGATATACACTTTCAAGAACGATACCACAACAGGACCAGAGTGATCGATGAGATGAGGTGAAATTTTTTTATTTTTCGTTTTTTTCATTTCATATTATTAAATTCGTCGGATGTGATGCCAATTAACCACATAATAGCAATAGTAATGGAAGTTACAGGTGACATAAAATCTACTGCGAATAACCTTTGAAAGGATAACTATGTTTGGCCATTTTTTTCTACGGACGTATATTTCACTAAATATGTACATAGAAAAGTCATAAAAATTACCATAATGAAATGCGATGCCTCTCAAATCAAACCCAAGTTTCGCGCATGAAATTCAGCATGTTCTGGAACGAAAGTGCTGACAAAGTAATAGGAGTGATCAAAGCCGTGAACTTTTTTTATTTCCACGTAGTCCTGCCATGAAGTGGCTTTCACCGCCTCAAGTAGTAATTCCGGTTTCAAGTGTTCTTCCAAAAAGGGATCGGAGTCTCCTACATGGATCAAAATTCTGTCGTCGCCCACATGTCTAATATTCTTGATTAATAAACATGGGTCGTACGCTTCCCACTGGGCTTTTTCTTCGCCCAGATAACCTTTAAACGCTTTTTGACCCCAGGGAACGTTGGAAGGGTTCACGATAGGGGCGAAGGCAGAACAAGATTTGTATCTCTTTCCGGAATAGCCCTTCAAATACCCACAAATTGCACCATATCCCCCCATCGAATGGCCTGTGATGGCAACATTGTCCAAGAAGTCCAGCTTTACGTCACCGTTCTTGTTAAAATGAGAATCTAATGTTTGTGGGAGTTCTTTGTGAATGTAGTCGTACATCTGGTAATGTTGGGCGTATGGTTCTTGGGTGGCATTTAGATAGAATCCGGCGCCCTGTCCAAAATCCCAGGAGCCCTCAGGATCATTGGCTACTTCGTCACCACGTGGGGACGTATCCGGAAAGACTATTGCAAATCCGTACTTGTCAGCTTGAAACTGCCAAAAAGCCTTCTCAGAGGCGTTGTCTGGCGTGCACGTCAAGCCAGAAAGGTAAAACACAGTTGGGATACGCTTATTTCTTGGAAAATCTTGGGCGTAATAGTGCTTAGGCAAATAGATATTGACGTTCATGCTGGTCTTGGTAGAGTTCGAGTTATGTGACAACTTGATCAATCTGCCACCACAGACACTAAATTCCTTAACAACCTTCATATTGAACTATGTGAATCGCTTATATGTATTTTATTGATGCTATATATTGTCAAAAATGTGTATTGATCTTTTGTGTGTGTGTGTGTGGATCTCCCCTTAGCAGTCGCATGTTTTCCACACGCGCAAGGTCATAATCGTGCGATATATACAAGGCATATTGTGTAAGATATGAGTAAAAAAAGGAAACGAAAATATGTCCTAATTGTCTTCGTCAACACTCACCACTTTATGCTTCACCTGGGGACTGGAACCCTTGGAGGTAGTGGTGGTAGTAATGTCTACCGTGCCATCGTCAAAGTAGATTTTTTCAGTTTTGACGGTGCTGGGTTTTGCATCATTGGAATCCTTCGTGGTACTAATGGACTGTGCCCTTCCAACAATTTTCTTGGATCCATCTGCAGAAGCATATTCAGCATCGTTGCCCAGATGCAAGTCGTCCCAATTCAACATGAGGTCTTCTGGAGTTCTAGCCAGAGGCTCTACGGCAGTGCTCCTAGTCTTGATTCTTTGTTTTTGTAGTCTATTCATGTGCGACCTCCACTTCAAAAAGAGGTTGAAATCATTGAAGAACAACCCATGAGAGTGCGACTTGTCAGATTTGATCTCCTCCAGAGGTAAGAGGAAGTCCAATTGTGGTAGAGGGGGGATAGCCTTACTTGGGACAAGACATTTCCAAATCCCTTGGGTGGTCCATGCAGACTGGCCCTTAAGTTCTTCGCACTTGTCAAACTGCTTCACCGTAGGGATTCCGGACGCCATGGCAAGTGCACTATCTCCAAGATCTCTGAAGTTGAAATTGAAGGGCAGTGGTAGGAGTGGATTATCGTATTCATCAATATCCCTTAACTTTGGAAAGAGGTTCCAGAAGGGTGCCGTTGCGAACTTTTGATCTTTGATATATTTGTCATTAAATGCCTTGGTGTTGGCATCATTGTCATCGCCTTCATAAAAGCCCATATCGAGTAAACGGTTTGTCGGTTTCCTTTGTCTTTCTTGTCCTTTTCGTTTGTAACCTCCTAAATTCAAGGCTTAATATTTTTTTTTTCCCCTTTACTTAATTAACGTATAAAGAAACTATGTTGTTCTACAGATCGTGAGAGAGAGAAGAAAAATCCTTCTATGCAATGTGCTTGTGTAGTTATTCTTGATCAGTAACGTCTTCGTCGTCGTCTTCGTCATTATCAAGATCAATCTCGACAATGTTGGGCTTCGGAGCCGTATCGTTCACCACATAGGCGGAGTAAACTTCATTAGGGGGCATGACACTTGTAGTATATCTAACTCGGTTTTCTTCCACTAGAAGCCTCAAATTCTTTGTTGTTGGTATCACATCATTCAAAAACTGCAGATGGCCGTCAGAAGAGTGCACAATTGCGGCAGAGATGTCATCGTACGACAGCGTGAGTTCATCTGGGAGCGGCGGTACCTGTTGTTGTTGCTGCTGCTGTTGCCTATGTAGGGACTCATGTGTCAGCACCTGGACGAAGAATTCTGTAGCAAACGCTGTGGCTACGAATGCGTCATCCGAAGTGTCCATATATTCTGGATCATTCTTGGCTATTCTCTGCACTTTTTCTACAGGTAACTTGGGCGAACACAGAGGTGCAGACGCCGTTTCTTTACCACTAGTCTCGTTGTTCATTGTGTTAGCCTGATCACATCGAGCGAGCTATCCTGACGCTATTCTCTCTTGTTTCTTCTGTTTTGTTTCTCTTACATTTTTCATTTTTTTCTCTAGTTGGAAAAAAAAAAAAACACTATATTAGAATACGCACATTGTTAGCGCTGTTCTTTCAATTGTCATCTATATATTTACAAGGGAATACACAAAATCCTGGTTTTTTTAAGGTCTGGGAACCATGACATAGGAGGAGGGTTTCTTCGTCTTCTTTGGCAATGACGAAGAGTAGACCTCCTTCAAAAGTGCCTGCGTCCTTTCGTTTTCGAGTGCCTCATCATAGGGAAGGGACATTTCCTTGAGTAAGACCTGCTTGATGAGCATAATTTCACCATGTAGCTGCGCTTCTGCTTTAAACTTGGCCACTTTGTGAAGATTCTGCAATGTGAGTGGGTTATGAGGTAGCTGGTTGGCGTCATCGTTGATGACTGACTTGACTAACAGCCACATCTTTAAATTGCCCCTGTTCACCGTATGCGATTCGGACATCACGGGAGAGTCGACTAGTTCCAAGACGGATTGCGGCGCTGAGTCGTTAGCCCTAGGCTCTAACCGCAGCACACGCGTGTACCCACCGGGCCTTTCCAAGTACCGCGGTGCGATCTCGCTGAACAACCGCTTCATCAACTTTCTGTTGTCTCCTGCTAAAAACAATTGGCTCTGAATTTGGGACTTTAATTCCGCCTGTGCAACACTATTACTTGTCGTTATTGCCCTCTTTGTCCAGGTAATGATCCGCTCTGCGACCCTGGAAGCCTCTTTACATTTGGCATGCGTTGACACTATAGATTCATGCTGAAACAACTGGCACGCAAGGTTTTTTAGCAGCGCATCCCTATGCGCCTTGTCCCTAGAGAGTTTCCTAGCAATACCCACTGTCATTGTTGCGCTCGACTGTGCTTCTCACCGTTTTTTCTCCTTGGCGTAGCCAAATCTCTTGACCGTTATAAGCTGTTTTAGCTTGTCAAATCCCACTTGTTCTTGTTAACCAACTTTTCCCGCCTCGTACGCGGTGACAGACAAAGCAGTGATTTTTGCTCATTGTATAAAGGGAGTCTTTACTATGGTGGCATAAGCAACAATACTACGTGAGCAGCAACGAAAGCACATATATAGACGACAAAGTAGTATGGTTTTGAATCCGTCCAAGTACCAAGACACCCGCACGTGGAAGATGACGCCTGCCATGATCAGGGCCCGTAAACCCTTTTTCAAAGGCAATATGCTCGGTCTCACGCTGCTGCTGGGTGTCACGGGCTCTGTTTACTACTACACATATCATTTTCTGCACAAGGACAACGACTTTGCAGACGTGCCCATTCCACCCATCGATCCGCAGGAGCTCGAGGCTCTCAAAAAGGAGTACGAAGCCAAGAAGAAGGCATGAAAAGACCGTTAATGTGGAGGTACGCTGTGGTCTTCCATCAATAGGCTTTGCGCTGTTCTTCTCTCCTCTTTTGTAAATAGTTTACCTACTTGCGTATATGTATATATATATATATATAGATATGCTTATACGGATATATACATACATTCTGTTTGTTTATACTCTTTGTCCTACTCTAACAGCCAGCTCTTTAGTTTAAGAATATGATGAAAAACTCAGTTTGGGAAAAAAAAGGAAAATGTTAAAGTATAAACAATATCGAAATAAGTTCATCTACCACGCACACTTCACCAAGTTAGCAAGATGAACTTGAAGCAGTTCACGTGCCTATCATGCGCTCAATTACTCGCTATTCTGCTCTTTATCTTTGCTTTTTTCCCTAGAAAAATCGTGCTGACAGGTATATCAAAGCAAGATCCGGATCAAGACCGTGATCTCCAGCGCGATAGGCCCTTCCAGAAATTGGTGTTTGTGATCATTGATGCTCTCAGATCAGACTTTCTTTTTGATTCGCAGATTTCCCACTTCAACAACGTGCACCAATGGCTCAATACGGGCGAAGCATGGGGTTACACGTCATTTGCTAATCCGCCTACCGTGACGCTGCCTAGACTCAAAAGTATTACTACGGGATCTACACCTAGCTTCATTGACTTGCTGCTGAATGTAGCCCAGGACATAGATTCCAACGATCTTTCGGAGCACGATTCCTGGCTGCAGCAGTTCATCCAACATAATAACACGATTCGTTTCATGGGCGATGACACCTGGCTGAAACTGTTCCCACAGCAATGGTTTGACTTCGCTGACCCGACACACTCGTTCTTTGTCAGTGATTTCACTCAAGTCGATAATAATGTGACGAGGAACTTGCCCGGGAAATTATTTCAGGAATGGGCCCAGTGGGACGTGGCTATCCTGCATTACTTGGGTCTTGACCATATCGGGCATAAAGATGGCCCGCATTCAAAGTTTATGGCTGCTAAACATCAAGAAATGGACAGCATTCTGAAGTCAATATATGATGAAGTGTTGGAACATGAAGATGACGATGATACACTGATTTGTGTTCTTGGCGACCATGGAATGAACGAACTGGGCAACCATGGTGGCTCTTCAGCCGGCGAAACATCAGCAGGATTGTTGTTTTTGTCACCTAAGCTGGCGCAATTTGCTAGGCCAGAATCGCAAGTAAACTACACATTGCCCATCAACGCTAGTCCGGACTGGAATTTCCAGTATTTAGAGACTGTTCAACAAATTGATATCGTCCCCACCATAGCAGCACTGTTTGGTATGCCAATCCCCATGAACAGTGTTGGGATAATAATACCTGACTTTTTACAACTGTTGCCCAATAAGTTGGCAAGTATGAAAGAAAATTTTATGCATTTGTGGAAATTATCAGACCATCACGGCGAGGTTGCTCTTGACGATTTCACTGCCGAAGATATTTATACAAAGATGTACACTATTCAAGAAACGTTAACCAAGTCTGCAACAAATTATAATTATCCTCTTTTGACACTGGCTTTTGTTGGTTTCCTCATAATAACAATCATCGCCATTTATGTATTATTACGTTATTCTGGGCCTGATTTTTGGCAGTTGCGCGTTTCTTCCCTGTCTGTTCTGTTAGTTTCCATTATACTAGGCGTTTCCACATTTGCAAGTAGTTTCATTGAAGAGGAGCACCAACTGTGGTGGTGGATAGTAACTGCATTCTCGGCGGTCCCTCTGTTCGTATACCGATTGAATGTGCTCATAATCGTGCGCTGGTTTATAATGATGGCATGCGTACGCTCAATCAAGTTTTGGAATAACAGTGGCCAGAAATTCATTTATTCTAACGTTATGTCCAATCTACTTAATCAGAATCCTTCCTGGAAGTGGTGCTTAAATATGTTGACATTTCTAGTGCTGATAATGGCATCTGCTGGTTTTCAAGTACTACATTTTATTGTCACTACTATTTTGGTGGGGTTGTGTTTCACGTACAAAATCTCGTGGGAAATCGTCAATGGTAACCAGGCAGAAATACCGCTCTTTATGCATGATTTACTGGCTAAGATAGACTTTGCACCAACTGAAAGTAACTTGATTGTACTTGCGCGCGTTTTCTTCCAAGCTTGGGCTATTGTTGTCATTTCAAGGTTGGTCCTGACGAAATTGAAAGTACTTAACAAGAACTACCTCATTAAAGATATGAAAGTTTATATAACAATTCTTTTGATGTTCCAAACTTCTTCTCAGAACATAGGTCAATTTCTCGTTTTCCAAATATTAGAGTCCCAAATTTTTTACTTTTTCCAAAATATTCCAACCGCCTCATTAACATCAACAAGTAAGATTTATTTTTCGAATTTGGTGTCCTTAATTTTACAAAATTTTACATTTTTCCAATTCGGTGGCACAAATTCCATTTCTACTATAGACCTTGGAAACGCATACCATGGTGTTTCCTCAGACTACAACATCTACGTAGTGGGGATATTAATGTCCGTTGCCAATTTCGCGCCGGCAATATACTGGTCCATGCTACCGTGGTCAATAAACTACGCCTCTATTCCAGCACAAGTTAAGTTGCAAACGTTCATCAGAAGTAAGTTACCTGCCTTCACCTATCATTGTATATTTGGAACTTGTTTGATGACGGCATGCGTCGTTTTGAGATTTCATCTCTTTATTTGGTCCGTTTTCAGTCCAAAATTATGTTATTTTCTTGGGTGGAATTTTGTGATGGGATTGCTGAATGGCTGGTTACCTGAATTGGCCCTCCTTTGCGCTCTTGATTAACATAGAATTGTTCACGTGGTCTAAATATGTATACATATATGATAGTTTATAGATTCATACTGAGACAAGTGAAAAAAAAAAAATCTACTATCGACCTTCTCTCTTTTCGCGGCAGCAAAAATGAAAAATTAACTTCAATAAAAAAGTTGAATACTTTCAAATATTCTAATTGCATTTAATATTTAAGCAACAAAAGGACAGCGATAATTGAGTGGTGGCTTAATTCTATACTCCAAAGTATGTCCCAATCTAGTAGGTTAAGTGCACTTCCTATTTTCCAAGCATCGCTTTCGGCAAGCCAATCTCCACGTTACATTTTTAGTTCTCAGAATGGCACAAGGATTGTTTTCATTCAAGATAACATAATAAGGTGGTACAATGTACTCACTGATTCACTTTACCACAGTTTGAACTTTAGTCGTCATCTCGTCTTGGATGATACCTTCCATGTAATATCTAGTACGTCTGGTGACCTACTCTGTCTTTTCAATGACAACGAGATTTTTGTAATGGAAGTTCCTTGGGGCTATTCCAACGTTGAAGACGTTTCCATTCAAGATGCATTCCAAATTTTCCACTATTCAATTGATGAAGAAGAAGTTGGTCCGAAATCGTCCATTAAGAAAGTTTTGTTTCATCCAAAGAGTTATCGTGATTCTTGTATAGTGGTTTTGAAAGAGGATGACACTATCACGATGTTTGACATCCTTAATTCGCAAGAAAAGCCTATCGTTTTGAACAAACCGAACAACTCCTTTGGTTTAGATGCACGTGTTAACGACATCACAGATTTAGAATTCAGTAAGGACGGATTGACGTTATATTGTCTAAACACCACAGAAGGCGGTGATATCTTTGCATTTTATCCATTTTTACCGTCAGTATTACTGTTAAATGAGAAAGATCTCAACTTGATCCTAAACAAATCTTTAGTAATGTACGAGTCCCTGGATTCTACAACAGATGTTATAGTTAAAAGGAATGTTATTAAGCAGTTACAGTTTGTGTCAAAACTGCATGAAAATTGGAATTCAAGATTTGGCAAAGTCGACATACAAAAGGAATATCGTTTAGCCAAGGTTCAAGGACCATTCACGATAAACCCCTTTCCCGGCGAGCTGTATGACTATACTGCTACAAATATTGCAACCATACTAATTGATAATGGGCAAAATGAAATTGTTTGTGTCAGTTTTGATGATGGGTCTTTAATCTTACTCTTCAAAGATTTGGAAATGTCAATGTCGTGGGATGTTGACAATTACGTGTATAATAATTCTTTGGTTCTAATTGAACGAGTCAAACTACAAAGAGAAATTAAGTCTCTAATAACGTTACCTGAACAGTTGGGAAAACTTTATGTCATTTCCGATAATATTATACAACAAGTAAATTTTATGAGCTGGGCTTCTACATTGAGTAAATGTATCAACGAATCGGATTTGAATCCACTTGCAGGATTGAAATTTGAAAGTAAACTTGAGGATATTGCCACCATAGAAAGAATTCCAAACCTAGCGTATATCAACTGGAATGACCAATCTAATTTAGCCTTGATGTCGAATAAAACATTGACTTTTCAAAATATTTCAAGCGATATGAAACCGCAAAGCACCGCAGCTGAAACAAGTATCAGTACAGAAAAAAGTGACACGGTAGGAGATGGTTTTAAAATGAGTTTCACACAGCCCATAAATGAGATTCTTATTTTGAACGATAATTTTCAAAAAGCCTGTATTAGTCCATGTGAACGAATTATCCCATCAGCAGACCGCCAGATACCTTTAAAAAACGAAGCTAGTGAAAATCAGTTGGAAATTTTCACGGATATTTCCAAAGAATTTTTGCAAAGAATTGTTAAAGCTCAAACTTTGGGTGTTTCTATCCACAATAGAATTCATGAGCAACAGTTCGAATTGACGCGCCAACTACAATCGACATGCAAAATAATTTCAAAGGATGATGATTTAAGGAGAAAATTCGAAGCACAAAATAAGAAATGGGATGCACAACTAAGCAGACAGTCAGAATTAATGGAGAGATTTAGTAAATTGAGCAAGAAGCTATCTCAAATCGCCGAATCCAATAAATTTAAAGAAAAGAAAATAAGCCATGGTGAGATGAAATGGTTCAAAGAGATACGAAACCAAATATTGCAATTCAACAGCTTTGTTCACTCTCAAAAATCCCTTCAACAAGATTTATCGTACTTGAAGAGTGAACTAACTCGTATCGAGGCAGAAACTATCAAAGTCGATAAAAAGAGCCAAAACGAATGGGATGAGCTACGCAAAATGCTTGAAATAGATTCAAAGATAATTAAAGAATGCAATGAAGAATTGTTACAAGTTTCTCAGGAATTTACTACTAAAACTCAATGAGTAAGCGACTTGCATAGTCTGCTATCATATATGTACGCTAAGAAACAACTGGGCAATGGTATAATATCATGTAGCAAGAGGACATTATATATGAATTGGTCAATATATAAAGCCTTCTGTGCACCAAATCGTTAGGATGATTTTTCAGTATGCTGTATCATTGTATCGTATATTCATTCGTATCTCTTTTACCTCACTAACCGCTGCCAAAATTTACATGTATACAAAATAAAAGTCTTTTTTATGACCTTATTTGGTGAGTAATGCTACTTTTGTAAAGAGTGATGGAAACTATTATTCCAAAGGGTTAGAAGAAGGTGAGGAATACGTTCATATCACCGCTACAGATCGTGTCTCTCGGTTATGAGTAATCAAACCCTCTGCAAGCAACACAGTTACTTTTTTTCGGTTTTTTCTTTTCGTGTGAATTTTTATCCAGTGAGTTTCCTTGTTCACTTTCGAGAATGGAAGGCTGATTTCGAATTTTTATATTCAACAACTGTATTTGTATTAGGCTTTGCAATAGTAGATGAAAAGTGCAGAAGACGAATCTGCTACCCTCACAATACAAAGAAAAACAAAATCGTCATTTTAATATAGGAAGACACCGCTCAGGTAATTCAATATTGAATCTGGTTGCACTTTTCTTACGATGTAAATACCCACAAACTTCTTGTACGGTGAGCGTCTGACAACGAAATCAATTTACGGAGCAAGGATTTTGACAGTAGAGCAGATTGTTTTGAGTAGGATTTAGGAATCAAGACCTCCATCTTTGTCGCATTATTCCTAAATGTAACGTAACTCGTTTGATAAGAGAATGTCTAATCGAAGAGAGTTAATAACTTAATAAGCTCTTTAAAAGAACGATGGCATTTATCGTCTCCTATGCCAAGATAATTACTGGCTCAAAATTGTTCAGCGTTCATAAAACTTTGATATCACTTTCTGGCGCACAAGCTAACCTTTATGTAGTTCTTACGTAGATTCTTTTTAGCAAGTGCCTGGTAGTGGTTATTACATAAATGTATCTTTTCATTTGATAACAATTTCTTCAGTAGCATGTCGTGTCTAGCACGTGACGTAGAACTGTGGCTTTTTTGTTGTCATTATGACAATCAAGATACCAAAATTCAGTCATGTTTAAAAGGGGAAGGTACGATAGAGATATATATAAAGTGTTCAATTTACTATAATTGCGTATAGAATCCATTGTTACTTGCTCTCAATGAAACAACGATTCATTCGTCAATTTACGAACCTAATGTCTACTTCGAGACCGAAAGTTGTTGCCAACAAATATTTCACTTCTAACACTGCCAAAGATGTTTGGTCGCTAACCAATGAAGCCGCTGCAAAAGCTGCCAATAACTCCAAAAACCAAGGCCGTGAACTTATTAATTTAGGCCAAGGCTTTTTTTCATATTCCCCTCCTCAATTCGCCATTAAGGAGGCTCAGAAAGCCCTAGACATTCCAATGGTCAATCAATATTCTCCAACTAGAGGTCGACCTTCATTAATTAATTCCTTGATTAAGTTGTATTCTCCTATTTATAACACAGAATTGAAAGCGGAAAATGTTACCGTAACAACAGGTGCCAATGAAGGTATACTTTCTTGCTTGATGGGGCTTTTGAACGCTGGCGACGAGGTTATTGTTTTTGAACCTTTCTTTGACCAATATATTCCAAATATCGAACTTTGCGGTGGTAAAGTTGTTTACGTCCCCATAAATCCTCCAAAGGAATTGGATCAAAGGAATACTAGAGGTGAAGAATGGACCATTGACTTTGAGCAGTTCGAAAAAGCGATTACATCCAAGACAAAAGCTGTCATTATCAATACCCCTCACAACCCAATTGGTAAAGTTTTCACGCGCGAGGAATTAACCACTTTAGGTAACATTTGCGTCAAGCACAACGTTGTGATTATATCTGATGAAGTCTATGAACACCTTTACTTCACTGATTCTTTCACTAGAATTGCCACACTCTCTCCAGAAATTGGGCAACTAACCTTAACGGTCGGTTCTGCCGGTAAATCGTTTGCTGCTACTGGTTGGAGAATTGGTTGGGTCTTATCCTTGAACGCAGAGTTGTTAAGTTATGCAGCTAAGGCACATACAAGAATTTGTTTTGCATCTCCATCCCCTCTACAGGAAGCTTGTGCAAACTCTATTAACGACGCTTTAAAAATTGGGTATTTTGAAAAAATGAGACAGGAATATATCAACAAATTCAAAATTTTCACATCGATCTTTGATGAATTGGGACTACCATATACAGCTCCAGAGGGTACATATTTTGTCCTCGTTGATTTCTCTAAAGTGAAAATTCCCGAGGACTATCCCTACCCAGAGGAGATCCTGAATAAGGGAAAAGATTTTCGCATTTCTCACTGGTTGATCAATGAATTAGGTGTGGTTGCCATTCCACCAACTGAATTCTATATCAAAGAGCACGAAAAGGCTGCTGAGAATTTGTTAAGGTTTGCAGTTTGTAAAGATGATGCTTATCTAGAAAATGCCGTAGAGAGATTAAAACTACTCAAGGACTACTTATAAGATAAATTTTTTTTTATACTCCTTTTTCTCAATATATAGATTTTATAAAGCATGTATATTTTTATGCAGAAGTGGTAAATATAAACATCAATATTCCAGAATAATTCCATATTTTCTTCGCGTACTACAAGAAAAAGTGAACCCTTAATGAAAAATAGACAATATGAACATTTAGTAATGTTTTGAACAGTGTATTTATAGAGTACTTAAACACATATGAAGATATAGCGCAAGTAAATATAAATGAGTGACAAATCTCATCAGATATATTGCTACTTTTGGCTCTTTGGTTTGATCAATAATGTACTTTATGTGGTAATACTTTCAGCAGCTGTTGATATCGTGGGTCCTACCTTGCCTAAATCTCTAGTATTGCTAGCAGATATATTCCCATCACTCGCCATTAAATTGTGTTCCCCATTCTTTATTGATAGAATCAAGTACAGCTATAGAATATGGTCTTTGATCACGATGAGTTGCTTAGGAATGTTCTTAGTTTCTTTTAAAAACTTGTTTGTTTGTCTTTTAGGAATATCTTTCGCATCTATATCTTCCGGATTTGGAGAAGTGACATTCCTACAGCTAACACACTATTACAAACAAATTTCTTTGAATGGATGGTCGTCAGGTACTGGTGGTGCAGGAATCATTGGCGGAGCATCTTATATGTTCTTAACTTCAATCTTTAAAGTTCCAGTGAAGCTAACTTTACTAGTATTTAGTCTCCTTCCATTTGCATTTTTGTTTTATTTTAAATTAGAATCCAATGATACCAACCTGACTTACCAAAGTCTTCAACAAATTGACGAAGCAGAGGATGACCAGTTGGTGCCCTTTCCTGTCGCCTTTACACATACCAACGCTTCGCAATCCCTGTATTCTACAAGACAGCACATTTTGCAAACGGTCAAGAGACTTCGAAGATTGGTTTTTCCATACATGGTTCCATTGACCACCGTCTACTTATTCGAATATTTAATAAACCAAGCGGTAGCTCCGACCCTATTATTTCCGATTAATGGTGATGAAAGAAGTAAATCGATGCCATTTTTCTTCCATAAATACAGAGATATATACGTAACCTATGGAACGCTCTACCAATTAGGTGTCTTTATATCAAGATCCTTTGGACATCTTATGAGAATGAGGAGTTTATACATCTTAGCGTTTTTACAAGGTGTGAATTTGTGCATAACGGTACTGCAATCATGGTTTTATGTCACACATTCGCCCTGGGCGGTGATGATATTAATATTCTATGAGGGTTTTCTTGGTGGTGCGTCATATGTTAACACATTCTTAAATATTCTCGAACAAGAGGATCCTGATGAAACAGAGTTCGCCATGGGTGCTGTGTCCATCGCTGATTCCTTTGGCGTTTTTTTGGCTGCGTTACTTGGTTTGGGGCTAGAACCCAAACTTTGTAGGCATCAAATTGCCGATGACAGACCTTGGTGTAGGATGGAATAAAGTTTTGTTGTGATATTAAATAGGAGATTGAAATAAAGTGTTAGATGCTTTCTATATACTCATTCTAATGCCTGCTAATAACTCTTCGATAATTCGTTGATTTCTATCATTACTTTGAATGGTACTCAATATGCCAAAACACTGCAGTAATGTCAATTTATCTGTTTCTGTGACATTACTTTCTTCTTCTTGATTGAAAATGTAAAGTTGAAAACTTTTGCTGATACCATCGTTACTATTTACGAAGTTTTCATAACAAGGTAAGACTATTGAATCTCTAAAGCACATAAGCAAAAGAAACCCAATAGAATAATTACCATTAATGTGAGTCCGACTTTCATTGCCTGACTTTAAAACCGTAGAATTACCATCTTCTCTGATACTCTGATCCAACGGTAATAACACAGCGGCTAAATCATAATATACCTCTTGATAAAATATCCGCCATATAACGCCTAATCTTTTCAATGCGTTATTTATTGTGTCTTCATTAGAATAGTTAAAAACAATTTGGTTTTCTAAATTGTATAGGGAACTAACCAAAAATTCTTTCAAATCGCTGATAATTCTATTCATGCCGCTATGTGTGACTCTTGGATCTGTTTTTAAAATGCAATAGAATTCTAAAACTTCGTTAAAATTTTCTATTTTGGCCCTGAGTTTCCATATTCTTTGAGTTCTGAATAATTCTGCTACGTTACTACAAAATATATTCCAAATATTATTTGTTAGGGTTGTCAGTTCTTGGGAGTTGAAGTGTTTATAGTTAGCTTCCAGAGATGGTAAATTTCTTAAAAGGTCGTGTAACATTGAGACCGGATTCGGTGAGGCAGGATCAGTTCCAGAAAGCGGATCCTCAACGATTGTGTTGGGATTGACACCAGATGGATTAACATTCAATGAGTACACAGAAGTTCCTGAGTCCACAAGTTGCCCCGCATTAGTATGAATAAATTGTGACGGAGATTTATGTCTTCCGTAAGAGGAATGCAGAAATTTACTCAAGGAATTTGGAATTGCAGGCTCGATAGCATCTTGACCAATGTGCCTGTGGCTTTTATTTTGGAAAAAGTTCTTAATCACGTTTCGAAATGAATGTGAACTATTATGTAAGGTGCTTGAATCTGTCAAAAAGGAGGCAGGATCCGATGAAATGGTCGTATGTGCTCTGTTTCTCCTATTAAAAAAGCCAGAAGCCTTTCCTTTCATATACCTGCCGGAGGGCGTGGAGTGTAAACTTTTCTGAGTAATGGATATTGCATCAGAAGATAACTTTTTAGATAGATTGTTCGAGCACTCCACCGTGTCAACGCTATGAGATTCCCCTATCTGAGAAGAACCAGATTTAGATGTTGCAGCTGAGGCATTGTCATTGCTCCTCAAGGAATGATTTGAGGCCACACTGACCTTCGATCGAGGATGATCTACTGTATGGAATATGGATTGGAAGCCAACGTTAGAAACACTAGGGCTAATGGGGTTCCTCGAGCCCTTCAAATTCTTGATGGAATAAACGTCATCATTTGATGTGTCTACAAGAGTTTGCCGGCTAATCTCGCTTGTAGTCTGAAAATTTTTTACTGGGGCTGTGGCTAATTGCACATTAAGGTATTGTTCGCTATTGACAGGGCGTTGTGTCGTAGTAGATGTTCTTTCTCGAAGGAGTATATCTTCTGCTGTCATAATGAAAGAACTTTATTTCTACAGAGGTCAATTGGCGTTTCTGTCACCTAGATCTTTTCATTTGGTTATTCCCTCTATAAATTTACTCATCGGTCAATTTTTCTAACATTATGCACCTTTGTCACCGGCCCTTAGAAGAGGTGAAGATGATTCGTGAACATTGGTGATAAGCGAGAATATTTTCTATAAATTTGTAAAGTAAAAATAAATTACGTGCTATTTAGTTTGCAATGTGTACTTATTGTTAGTATATGTATTTTTTGCATGCGGCGATGAAGGCCAGTAAAACCAACGCTCTTGCATGCTTACCTCTTTCATCAGCTGGTGATTTAAAAACCATTCCCAACAATATCAGTGACATATAAGAGAGCCACGACCCCGTTTTGGTACACTTAAATATGATTATCGTTAATATCATAGAAACTAGTTTGTAACAAACCTGGATTGTTCTATTTAAAGCAGAATACTTTTGGAGGTTTTGGGTTGATACGGTGCTCAAATTTTCCTCTGGTGCTGGTAATGATAAAGTAACGTTGTCTCCGTCAATATAATCATCAGTAAAACTGTTGGTATTCTCATTCACTTCCGAGATTGTACTGAAGTTCAAAGTGCTATCCACATTTTCTTTCCAGAATTTTTTGCCGGGTTTGGAATTTATTAGCATTTCATCTAACGTCTCCTCCACTGTCTTCGCTGTGGGTCTAGCATCATTATTTGGTTGTAAAAGAGCGTCCATTAGGTGAAATATTCTACGGTCTATTGGTTTCAATTTCATCGCTTGATGCTTTTCAATCATACCTTCAGTGTCGAACCTAAAATTTTTGATGCGTACCTTCAAATCAACTATATCCAACTGTGGTTCAAAGGGCAATTCACCGAAGACAATAAAATAGCAAATCATTCCTAGAGAATACATATCGGAAGCAAAGGTGTATTCATTGTATGTGTGACTCGATCTTGAAGGCAACGTAGAAGAAGAAACTGGTCTCCCCTGGATAATAAGGTCTGGTGCTGTAAACTCTAATGTTCCTGTGCAACCAGTACCCAATCTGGACTCTCCTTCCAACTGACTTTCCCCCAAATCGCCAATAACAATTGATGGGAAAAACTCATCTGAATTGTGTTCCCTGTCGTATACGTTGTCATTCTCATTGTCACTTTTAAATGGAGTCAATAATAAACAGTTGGATGGTTTCAAGTCCCTATGTATTAGGCCAATACTGTGCAGTTCGTGTAAACCTCTTGCAATATCCCTTATAATGGATACGAGCTGTTCCGTAGATAGGCCAACTTCTCCTGATTTACCGTGATTTTTCTTGCGAGTTCTAAATTTTTTTTTCCTCTCTTCAGGTGATTCGGTATCTGAGAACCTATTGAACACTTTTCTTAGAATACAGTCTTCTAAATTGCCGCCACTGCAATACTGTTGTAAAATGAAAATACAAGGAACTTCTTCTTGTGAATCCGATTGGCTCCCATCAATGGATCTGACAAATCCAACCGAAGAATCCATTTCGAGCCACACATGATTATACGTAATCAAATTGGCACTTTTGTGAGTTAGCGAACTCAACGCTTTCACTTCCCGTATGCACTTATTAAACCATTCCATATCATTTCCAATAGGTATTTTTTTTAGTGCAAAAACACCTAATTCAGTATTACCAATTGTGTGTACAACTTTGTAAACAGAACCTCTTGCACCATTTCCCAGCAAAGACAATATTTTGAAAAATTTACGAAAGTATCCGGGGATAAACAAATCATCTGGAATAAAGTATTTGTTTTTGCTGAACTGTCCCTGCTTATTGTTACTATCGTTTTGTAGGGCGTAGTGCCGATGATTTCTTTCCAATGACTGAAAATATCTTCTTGAAAAGCTTGAATTGGCAAATTCAAATCCAAGTGGCACAGTGTTCTCTGGAATACTGAGCCTACTGCTTTCTGATTCTACTCCAGCAGAGGCTCGACGATGAAGTTGTCTTCTGTTTATAATATCAGGGTTAATTTCCGTACCACATTGCGGGCACACATAGGAAGCAATAGGGCTTTTGTATTGATGAATCCCTGAAGGAAAGTCCAGTGCTGATAAAGATGCAGTCTGGTCTTCATTTAGTTCAGAGTCATTATTACTGTTGTCCTGTTGGAAAAATGATAAAGTTCCTGAGGTTGGATTAACAACCACCACTGATTTAGAATTAGGATCATCTAAAATCAGCGAACCTTCTTCATATGGTACTAAACTCATTTCTAAGTTCTACTTATGCTATCCCTCAAACTATATATCTAATAGTGTTTCTTCGGTTACCTAGTTGTCACTCATAGGATCTATATATACAATGTCCTTCCCCCCCACCCCCTTTTCTGAAACGTATACAAAAAATAAAGCTTGAAATACGTTATTACGTAAAAAAAGTGTACTGTAAAAGCTTACAAAAAAGAGTTTGCGAAAAATTATAAATAAAAAGTAGTCTAGGTAAAATATGAAATGTTTCTAATTATGCATTTATGTGATCCTGAAAACCGCCCTTCTTACGTTGGACCATGATGATCACATTTATAAATATGGTTTTCTTTCCAATGCGCATTTCACTTTCTGTGAGTTCAATTTTCCCAAATCGTCAAAGCTTTTGGAACAGTCAGAGCACTTGTATTTTTTCTGATGGGTCTTAATATGTTTGCTCAAATTTGACGATTCGTTGAATCTCTTACCACAAATCTTGCATTGTAAAGGTTTTTCACCAGTATGGGTTCTTATATGAATCTTCAAAGAACTTGAAATCGCGAATTTTTTATTACAAATGTGACATTTGTAAGGTTTTTCGCCAGAGTGTGTCCTGGTATGCTGAACTAAAGTTTCTTCGCTTGAAAAACACCTTTTACATGTCTTGCACTTATAAGGTTTGTATTTCGAATGCACTTTTAAATGACGGATTAATTTTTGTCTTTGGGGGAACGTACGATGGCAGTCATGCCACAAGCATTGGTATTCAGACTTACCCCGGGTTAAATGTACTGCTTCTAAATGGTCGTTTAATTCCTGAGCACTGGAAAATGACTTATTGCAACCATCCCATTGGCAAATCACCTGTTCCGGCTGCTTGATTGGCGGTATATTGGAAACATCATTTGCAGACGTCATATCAGGTGCTCCATCTGCTTTAGAAACTTCGTGTGTTTGTGGGTTGGGGCAATGTAGTAAGTGATGTTTTTCCTTTGATATACTACCAGGCAAAAATGAGTCTGGGTTGGCAAATTGAATATCAAAATTGATACCATGTTGACAATTAATATGGTTCACTATGGAACATGTATCATCTCCAAGGAAATCACAGTCCTCCCAATTACAAGCTAATGGTTCCATAGGGTGTTTGAAATCTTGAGAGACATGATCCTTCAAAAGATGTCTTTGTAGGTCAAATAGTGAGCTACAAGACTCAGGACATTCTTTCCATTTGCATTTTAAGTCATTGTTTTTCTCTTCTTTAAAACACCAGTTGAAATTTATAGTGCTTGTTGTCTGTATAGGAGGAGAGATGCTAGAAGGTAATGAGTCTTCCAAAGAGCTGAAATCAGTAGATTCTAGATCTTTTGTAGGCCAAGATCTACGATTTTTCTGATTCTGATGAGTGACTTTGGGTAGCGAAGGGGGCTCACTTTGATTTCTAAATCTTTCATAACTATACTCTCTTGAAATTAAGTCATTTAAATCGTTGTTAGTTAGATCGGCTGTTGTGTTCGCCGCGCTAATCCCTGAATTGTTCACAATATTGTTTCTATTTGGTTTGTGAGAATGAAACTGTATTCTATGGTGATGGTGTTGATGATCAGTTGAAGTTGCTCCAGCCGTATTGTTATTGCTTCCATTAAGATTATTTTTAGGGTTGCATCTATTAATGCTTGATAATAGAAGATTCATTGTTTGGTTACCGTTTTCATTATTTCCTGTGCTCGAACCATCGCAGCCGTTACCGGCATTATTGTGGTCGTGGTGGTTAATGTGTTTTCCAAACGGTACTTCATACAAAGAAGAAATATTGCATAAATCTTCCAAAATCTTCAAATCCATATCAGTATTTAAGATATGTTCGTGATAAGCATGATTTGTACCTTGCAAAGTGTTTGTAGGTTTTCGTAAAGATGAACATTTGGGTGGTAGTTGAGGTGGCTTTGACTCTAAATGCATATGCTTAGAACAAGGTTGATTATCAGTGCTCTCCTCACAAAATTTGCAGTATTTATGGAAAACGTCATCATTATTTGATGATTGATGATCTTGAACAAACTTGTGACCACTAGTCGCGCTCGTGCTAGCCGTGCATGGGGTGTCACAGGTCAAATCGCAATCAATCTCCGATAAGTGAGACATCAGCTGAGAAAAGCTATCTGGTACAGTATTATTGTGATTGTGAGAGTCGTGATTGGTACTATTACAGTACTGATCATGAAGGTTAAAATTTGGCATCAAGTGATCGTTCTTTACATCTGTGAATATTGCAACATCATTGCCGTTCTCAGATATGTCTTTCTTTGTCGGTTGATCAGATTCACCTTGTTTTATATTAGCCTCACTTTTGGGATGAGTTTCGTCACAACATATTTCCAAAATCTTGGGCGTACAATAACAATCATCGGATCCAGGTGGTGGGTTCGGTTTATTTTTCTTGGAAGAGGGCAGCAGTATCAGATCGTCGTTAAACCAAGAATCTTTTCTACGTGGTAGGTCGCTTTTAGAATTCTGTTGGGGACTTGTCGGATCAGAAGCTACCGAATGGAAATTGTTTGCAAAAGAATGATTATTAGAATTATACGTTGCAGTATCATTATATTTTGTTAATGACGGATTATTGTGATAATTCAAGAACTCGAAATGTTGGCAGTCGGTGTACTCCTTGCATTTCTCATTGACGTGGCAATCACCACCCATATCATGGCTAGCTCCAGATGCAAATGCGGAAGTAGCGGCATCAGCAACAGCTGCGGCTGCAGGTGTTGCCGAAGCACTACTGTCGTTCACAGGCGCGCTGTGGTGAAGGTGACCATGGATATAGGTCAGGTTGTTGTAGTTATGGATGTGCCCGTGGACAATGCCTTCTTTACCTATCGTCAGAGCATCAGGCTTGGCAGAAGCAGCAGTGGCCGCACTCGTGGCCATCGAGTCATCGCGCTTGGGGGAGTCCCTGGGAGTCAACGCATCCATTAGTTCCTATCCTTCTTCTATTTAAAAAACCGTAACACATAAAAAGTAAAAGTGTAATGCTTCCGTCTCGCCGCTGGCCTATATTCACAGTGACTGCAGTTGCATCTTATATTGCCAAGCACGTTTCATCATGACCTTTAGGGTAGATGACTGCTGTCAACTACTCCGTCTGCAGTGATATATAATCATGTTTTGGGCGTTTAAGGAAGGAGAATTATTTCCAACAGTTGAATAGGAAGATCCCTAGAGTAAATCGCAGGCAATCCAGTACTAAGAAACGGCGATGACAATGGAAAAAAATGGAGGTAATAGCAGCCGTGGTGGCCAAGTAGGCGGCAAGTCTGTGTGTGTTTACTGCGGGTCTTCATTTGGCGCTAAGGCGCTATACTCAGAAAGTGCAGAAGAATTAGGAGCCCTTTTCCATAAGCTGGGATGGAAATTGGTATACGGTGGAGGCACTACTGGTTTGATGGGCAAGATAGCAAGGTCTACGATGGGACCTGATTTAAGCGGACAGGTTCACGGTATCATTCCAAATGCACTTGTGTCTAAGGAAAGGACAGACGAGGATAAAGAAGATGTTAATAAAGCATTGTTGGAGTCTGTAGAAAATCATAAGGGCGCCACTCCTATTTCTGAAGAGTATGGGGAAACAACGATTGTACCAGATATGCATACGAGAAAAAGAATGATGGCAAATTTGAGTGACGCGTTTGTTGCTATGCCTGGTGGATACGGGACTTTTGAAGAAATCATGGAATGTATCACGTGGTCGCAACTGGGGATTCATAATAAACCAATTATCTTGTTCAATATCGATGGGTTCTATGACAAATTATTGGAGTTCCTCAAACACTCTATTCAAGAACGGTTCATCAGTGTGAAGAATGGTGAAATCATTCAAGTTGCCTCCACTCCGCAGGAAGTTGTTGATAAAATAGAGAAGTACGTCGTTCCAGAGGGCCGTTTCAATTTGAATTGGAGCGACGAAGGTCACGCTCACGAGGATTGTGCTAAATAATAGAAACGTAAGTCATGTATCTAGTTTAAACGATCTGTATAGATAATGTGGTGAAAAATCCAAATTTTTAGGAGCTGTCTTTCTAAGCCCGAAGGCTGGAAAAAATAGTACTGATGGCAAAGACATCATAGCTTTAAAGTCCATTGTTCTCAAAAGAAGCTCAATAGACCATGTCTTCTGAATCAGGAAAGCCTATTGCTAAGCCTATTAGGAAGCCTGGCTATACCAATCCGGCTTTAAAAGCCCTTGGTATACCCGCCTTGAGGCTGCCTTCTCGAAACTGGATGATCTTTTGGTCTGTGTTAACAGTATCCATCGGTGGCATAGCCTATGACAAATACAAGCAACGTCAGATTCTGAGCCATGCAACAGACTTGGTGAAGCCTTTGGCAGAGGAGTCCATGGAGGTAGACAAAGTGCCACGAAAGATCACTGTTTTTATTGCACCTCCTCCAAATGATTATCTGGAGAGTTCGTTGAAAGTTTGGAGACGATATGTTAAGCCTGTACTGTATTATGCAGGGTTGGACTATGAATTAGTTCAAGAGGATAGGCAAGGGATTATTAGAACTAATGTAGCCAACAGAATCAGAGAATTGAGAAAGGAAATATTGGCATCGACGGATGGGCAGCCAGTTAAAGAGCCTAACCAAACGGTAGCAAAACCAAGTGGTTCTTCAACCAGTAAAATTTCATCACTACTACCGTTCAATAAAATCATTCAAGATCCTGCTGAAGAAGATGACTCGTTTGATCCAGAAATCGGTAAAAAGTTCAAGGAGAACTTCGACTGGAGAAACGTTATAGGTATCTTCTATACAATGCCAAAACCGAAGCATATAATAAGTGAAGACGCCCTGACAAAGGACCCTATATTATCTGGTGGTGTTATTTGTTTAGGTAGAGGCGCCTATAAGGAGTACATTGCCGGTATTCACGAAGGCTTGCTTGGACCCATCGAGAAGACCGAAAAAACAGGATCCACTGAGCCTAAGATGACTGGGGTTGTAGAAGCAAATCAAATAGAATCAAAGGTAAGTGAATCCGGTGCTACGGAACTGGTGGATGCCGAGAAAGAGACTGCTTTGGAAGAGGCCAAAGTACAAGATGATCTAAAGGTTGATGAAGAAAACAGCTCAGAGGATTCGCAAAAATTTTTGAAGCCATTTATTTCTTCAGACCAATACCCTGACCTGCAAATCGCTTCGGAATTACAAACTCCAAATGGCGAATTCATAAGAAACCCCAATACAAATATCCCGCTTCTGATTAATCAGCCGTTATTGGTCATTCCAATACCTAACTTGATAGGTTTTACTACCATTCCAAGGAGAATACATCGTTTTTACCAGAAGCGTTTCTACGTAGAGGACGTGTGTTCAAGTGTAGTTAACTGTGTTCGACAAACCCGTATAAGACCGTTTGATATTGCAAAGGATATTGATTTGGCGAAGGACGAAGAAAAAGATTGGCCACAGAACTGGGTCAAACAGGGTAAAGAAAAGAACAGCGAATGGACCCAAGAATTAGTATGTGATCCTAGAATCACGAAGCATATGTTTGTTTACGAAAAACCACCCAAGGAAGAGCCAGAATCAGATATTTAATTGGATATATATTATGTTTTATCATCATGCACGATCGACGTTATGTCTGACATATACCAAACCCTTTTCGAAGATTTCCCTTTACTCATGTTGAAATAGTTTTTATATATGCACACATATACATATATATAAAATCTGTAAATATAATAAAATGTGTACATTGTAAAAGAATCCAAGCACAACTATTATTAGCATTATGAGTATTTTTTTCAAGCCGCCGATTGATATTGAGATCCTTTTCGATAATGAGGAATCTCGCAAACACGTAGACATTGCAACAAGATCAAGTAATTCCAGTTACAAATCAATGAAGGAAAGCTTGCCCGTCTATGAAGATGGCGAATCCCTTGGTGGAATTGTTACTTTGAGAGTTCGGGATAGTAAAAAGGTAGACCACTTGGGCATAAAAGTGTCCGTTATTGGATCCATTGATATGTTAAAATCTCATGGGAGCGGTAATTCATCTTCTAAAAAAGTTACCTCTAGCACATCATCTTCCTCTTCTAATGGTTCAGTAGATGTGCGGAAGAATTCAGTTGATCAATTTTTATGCCAAAGCTATGACCTCTGTCCTGCTGGTGAATTACAACATTCTCAAAGTTTCCCATTCCTATTCAGAGATTTGAGTAAAAGATACGAATCTTATAAAGGCAAAAATGTGGATGTAGCTTACTATGTTAAGGTAACAGTTATGAGGAAGTCCACAGACATCTCGAAAATAAAAAGATTTTGGGTCTATCTTTATAATAGTGTAACTACTGCGCCAAATACCCTTTCCGCAAATGAGACAAAGGCAACCACTAATGACATCGCTGGTGGTAACTATGCTGCAGATAATGCGAGTGACAACACGCAAACAAAGAGCACCCAGGGTGAGGCGGCAGACGTTAATCAAGTTTTGCCGATATCACATTCAAATAATGAGCCCAAGCCTGTTAGATTGGATATAGGTATAGAAAATTGCCTTCACATTGAGTTTGAATATGCCAAATCCCAGTACAGCTTAAAAGAAGTCATTGTGGGGCGTATATATTTCCTTTTAACGAGACTAAGGATAAAACATATGGAATTAAGCTTGATCACAAGAGAATCTTCCGGCCTACAAACTTCTAATGTAATGACAGATTCCACTGCTATCCGATACGAAATAATGGATGGGTCTTCAGTGAAAGGTGAAACCATACCCATAAGATTATTCTTGAGCGGCTATGACCTGACGCCCAATATGAGCTGCAACTACTTTAACGTCAAGAATTATTTGAGCTTGGTTATTATCGATGAAGATGGCAGAAGATATTTTAAACAATCAGAAATAACATTGTACAGGACCCGGTAGAAAAGCTCGACCTTAAATAAGGTGAAGATGTGGTTCTCTGTTCTTTCAACATCTCGATATTTAACTTTTCGTTTGGCATTATAGTGTTATACATAACAATATCTAGATTTCAGTAGAAGACTTTTGCGTAAGTTATAACGAACTAAACAAGCAAGAGGTAAAATACGATATAGTAAGAAGCTCAAGTGCTAAAACTTTTTTTCTCTACGAAAGGAGGAATAGCATATGGTTTTCTTCCCTTTTACAGTGCTTCGGAAAAGCACAGCGTTGTCCAAGGGAACAATTTTTCTTCAAGTTAATGCATAAGAAATATCTTTTTTTATGTTTAGCTAAGTAAAAGCAGCTTGGAGTAAAAAAAAAAATGAGTAAATTTCTCGATGGATTAGTTTCTCACAGGTAACATAACAAAAACCAAGAAAAGCCCGCTTCTGAAAACTACAGTTGACTTGTATGCTAAAGGGCCAGACTAATGGGAGGAGAAAAAGAAACGAATGTATATGCTCATTTACACTCTATATCACCATATGGAGGATAAGTTGGGCTGAGCTTCTGATCCAATTTATTCTATCCATTAGTTGCTGATATGTCCCACCAGCCAACACTTGATAGTATCTACTCGCCATTCACTTCCAGCAGCGCCAGTAGGGTTGTTGAGCTTAGTAAAAATGTGCGCACCACAAGCCTACATGACTCCACGTCACATGAAACCACACCGTGGGGCCTTGTTGCGCTAGGAATAGGATATGCGACGAAGACGCTTCTGCTTAGTAACCACACCACATTTTCAGGGGGTCGATCTGCTTGCTTCCTTTACTGTCACGAGCGGCCCATAATCGCGCTTTTTTTTTAAAAGGCGCGAGACAGCAAACAGGAAGCTCGGGTTTCAACCTTCGGAGTGGTCGCAGATCTGGAGACTGGATCTTTACAATACAGTAAGGCAAGCCACCATCTGCTTCTTAGGTGCATGCGACGGTATCCACGTGCAGAACAACATAGTCTGAAGAAGGGGGGGAGGAGCATGTTCATTCTCTGTAGCAGTAAGAGCTTGGTGATAATGACCAAAACTGGAGTCTCGAAATCATATAAATAGACAATATATTTTCACACAATGAGATTTGTAGTACAGTTCTATTCTCTCTCTTGCATAAATAAGAAATTCATCAAGAACTTGGTTTGATATTTCACCAACACACACAAAAAACAGTACTTCACTAAATTTACACACAAAACAAAATGATCAGAATTGCTATTAACGGTTTCGGTAGAATCGGTAGATTGGTCTTGAGATTGGCTTTGCAAAGAAAAGACATTGAGGTTGTTGCTGTCAACGATCCATTTATCTCTAACGATTATGCTGCTTACATGGTCAAGTACGATTCTACTCATGGTAGATACAAGGGTACTGTTTCCCATGACGACAAGCACATCATCATTGATGGTGTCAAGATCGCTACCTACCAAGAAAGAGACCCAGCTAACTTGCCATGGGGTTCTCTAAAGATCGATGTCGCTGTTGACTCCACTGGTGTTTTCAAGGAATTGGACACCGCTCAAAAGCACATTGACGCTGGTGCCAAGAAGGTTGTCATCACTGCTCCATCTTCTTCTGCTCCAATGTTTGTTGTTGGTGTTAACCACACTAAATACACTCCAGACAAGAAGATTGTCTCCAACGCTTCTTGTACCACCAACTGTTTGGCTCCATTGGCCAAGGTTATCAACGATGCTTTCGGTATTGAAGAAGGTTTGATGACCACTGTTCACTCCATGACCGCCACTCAAAAGACTGTTGATGGTCCATCCCACAAGGACTGGAGAGGTGGTAGAACCGCTTCCGGTAACATTATCCCATCCTCTACCGGTGCTGCTAAGGCTGTCGGTAAGGTCTTGCCAGAATTGCAAGGTAAGTTGACCGGTATGGCTTTCAGAGTCCCAACCGTCGATGTTTCCGTTGTTGACTTGACTGTCAAGTTGGAAAAGGAAGCTACTTACGACCAAATCAAGAAGGCTGTTAAGGCTGCCGCTGAAGGTCCAATGAAGGGTGTTTTGGGTTACACCGAAGATGCCGTTGTCTCCTCTGATTTCTTGGGTGACACTCACGCTTCCATCTTCGATGCCTCCGCTGGTATCCAATTGTCTCCAAAGTTCGTCAAGTTGATTTCCTGGTACGATAACGAATACGGTTACTCCGCCAGAGTTGTTGACTTGATCGAATATGTTGCCAAGGCTTAAATAAAGCAATCTTGATGAGGATAATGATTTTTTTTTGAATATACATAAATACTACCGTTTTTCTGCTAGATTTTGTGAAGACGTAAATAAGTACATATTACTTTTTAAGCCAAGACAAGATTAAGCATTAACTTTACCCTTTTCTCTTCTAAGTTTCAATACTAGTTATCACTGTTTAAAAGTTATGGCGAGAACGTCGGCGGTTAAAATATATTACCCTGAACGTGGTGAATTGAAGTTCTAGGATGGTTTAAAGATTTTTCCTTTTTGGGAAATAAGTAAACAATATATTGCTGCCTTTGCAAAACGCACATACCCACAATATGTGACTATTGGCAAAGAACGCATTATCCTTTGAAGAGGTGGATACTGATACTAAGAGAGTCTCTATTCCGGCTCCACTTTTAGTCCAGAGATTACTTGTCTTCTTACGTATCAGAACAAGAAAGCATTTCCAAAGTAATTGCATTTGCCCTTGAGCAGTATATATATACTAAGAAAGGAATCATACTCTCTTATGTGCCATAATTCTGTTAGGAGCGGAAATAAGGCTGGTTTTTTGGGGATCAAGTTCGGAAGTGCTCTTCTCTCAATTGCCACAGGTGCCATTGCTATCGCATTGCTATGCAAGTTCCACGACCACGAAGCGGTACTGATAGTTATTGTATGCTCGACATTGTTATATGGAATACCGTCACTGATATCGTTTATCACAGAGACTGTTTTTGCGCCTAGCAAGTTTCATATTGGATACTTTTACAACGTTCTTAATTTTGCATTGCCACTGATCACCATGGGCTGCACAGTGGACTATTTTCATAATACCTTGAGGAGCCCAATATCGGTACAAAGCGAGTCTCACAGAGTCTATATAACAACTCTGGATTCTTTGTTAATTTTCACACTTTTCATTAATGGCATACAATTAGGATTCTTCCTGAAGGATGGCAATGCGAACAATTTCGGCAGCTCATCTAACAATATTAGTACGGATCAATATGACAAAGAAGCAAATGCGGTGGAAAATGGTAGATTTGTACCCCTTAAGAACTCTTCACAGACCTTAACACCAGATTTGGAATTATTACACGGTAGTCCCAAGAGTATGAATGGGGTAGCGTGGCTGATTAATGAACTCTCCACAAATTCAAACACAAACGCAAACAAAACCATATCATCCGATGAAAATTCAAACTCTTCAGTTATTCGACACAAATTAGGACCGATTAGCACCAGCAAGTGTCCTAAAAAGCCATCTCATTCGCATTTTTCTAAATTGAAAAAATATAACAGTTTCTTTTTGGGTCCTAAAGAAAATCGATACAAAAGAAATACACAACAAGCTACTAAGGTTCCGACAGAAAAGAAAAGCAACCACCGAAGTAGCCAGTATGTATCCAGACTATCAACCATATCTGACATCTCGAAAAGTTTCCTGAATTTCTTAGCATTAAACGAAAAAAACGGGAATTCGACTTCCACTGCGAGAACACCAAGTGAAGGAAGAGTTTCAATAATAATTAACGAAGGAAATAATACTTTGAAATACAAAACTCCCCATGATTCGCATACTATTGATTCTCCAAACTTGGAGTTAGAAAGAGAAGCTATTGGGAGAATTAATAGTGCCTTACTTCCTGCATGTTTGAGAGTAACAGATAAAATGATATCCCCACAGCAAAGCACTCAAAATGAGGACTCATACCAAGCAACACCATTGATACCCCAGGTGGAAGTTGACGATGATTTCTATGTAGGTGATATCTTAATGACTAATGAACTACAAGACATTCCACAAGTCCCAAGGATATCATCTGATATAGAAGACGATTTCGAACAACAATATACCAAACACGTGGATTTGCCAGCCCGTGTCACTTTAGAGATGTGGGAAAAGGATCAGGAGAAAATACTTCAAAAAGTAACCACAAACCGGGATAAAAGCAAATTACTACCCCCTTTCAGATTCACCTCTGAAAGTGATATGGATCCAAGTACATCCACCGAATTGGAAGTTGAACTGCATGCCCAAAACAACTTCAGCTTTCCCTTTAAAAGTGCAGGATTACAAATTGCTACATCAGACCAATTTAACCAACAGGAGTTTAAAACTTCAGATACTATTAGCGAACTAGATGAGTATTTACATGATCCCAGCATTCAAGAAGAGGATGCAAGTCAGCTGATTGAAAGCAGTTTGAACCAAAACAACCTATCCTCAACTACTATTGACAATGGCCCAAAGGATATGAGTAGATTTAGTACAAGGCATTCACCAACCAAATCGATAATTTCCATGATCAGTGGATCAGGAAGTGTCAAGCACCAACATTCACACAGCACCCTAAGCAACTTTTTTACGGGTCATTCAAGAAACAATTCTCAAATAAATCAGCTATTACAGGGTTCTTCTTCTAATATGATGTCCAACACCTCACCGCATTCATCTCCAACCAAGTCGTTGAGAATGAGATTTGGAAAGAAATTGTCATTATCAAATATCTCTGATACAATGTCGCCATATGAGGGTAGTACAACAGATCCGATAAACTACTCGTTTGGCCATGGTCACAATAAAAACCAGAGTATTGATTTTAGCTACGTACGTACTTTGCAAAGCAGTCATTCACCTACAAAATCAACCTCGGGAAATTCTCGTCGGGATTCTTTAAACAATGATAGAACCCAGAGTACTGTTAATGAAAGAGCGCTTAGAACTGCAAGTACATTATTCTATCTCCAGCACAATAACGCCACATGTACATTGAACGGAGAGGAGCCAGTTCTGGACACACCACAATCTATACAGTCATCATCAAGCGGTTCTGAGCAAGAATCGGCGGGATCTGGTTCTGGCTATCCAGAAGTAGTGTTCAGCGAGTATGATAGAGAAAAATGGAATGTTTTGAGGAATCTAAAAGAGATAGCGCCCGAAAAAACTATAGAGAGCGGACCTGTTGAAGAACTAGTCTCTCCCAGTAAATAAACCAACCGACTTATTCATATGTATCAAAGATACCTATGGGAACTGCTAAAAGCAACTATTTTGATCCCGTAGAACACGATTTATTTCATTAAATTTTTTTTTTTTTTTTTTTTTTTCACTTTCTTGCGATGAGATGCACATAGTAAAAGAAAAGTATACCAGTGTAGTGCGTAAATTAATACCTATATAATAATTCATTTTCGGTGACTCAACATTCCCTGCCTATATTTTAAGCACCTGCAAGAAATATAGATTATATACGAAGGATGGATTCTACTGATCTGTTCGATGTTTTCGAGGAAACACCTGTTGAGCTTCCTACAGATAGTAATGGAGAAAAAAATGCTGATACAAACGTAGGAGATACTCCAGATCATACCCAGGATAAGAAGCATGGCCTTGAAGAAGAAAAAGAAGAGCATGAGGAAAACAACAGTGAAAATAAAAAAATCAAATCCAATAAGAGCAAAACGGAAGATAAAAACAAAAAAGTTGTAGTACCAGTGTTGGCAGATTCGTTCGAACAAGAAGCCTCTAGAGAAGTGGATGCATCGAAAGGACTGACAAATTCAGAAACCTTACAAGTTGAGCAAGACGGTAAAGTCAGATTATCGCATCAGGTCCGCCACCAGGTTGCACTACCACCGAACTATGATTATACGCCTATCGCTGAGCATAAGAGGGTAAATGAGGCTCGTACATATCCATTCACATTAGACCCTTTCCAGGACACTGCAATCTCATGTATAGATAGAGGCGAATCTGTGTTGGTTTCTGCGCACACATCGGCTGGTAAAACAGTTGTGGCTGAATATGCCATCGCACAATCTTTAAAAAATAAGCAAAGAGTCATTTATACCTCTCCAATTAAGGCTCTATCAAACCAAAAATACAGAGAACTTTTAGCAGAATTTGGAGATGTCGGTTTGATGACTGGTGATATCACGATCAATCCGGATGCAGGCTGTTTGGTCATGACCACTGAGATTTTGAGAAGTATGTTATATAGAGGCAGTGAAGTTATGAGAGAAGTTGCCTGGGTCATCTTTGATGAAGTGCATTACATGAGGGATAAAGAAAGAGGTGTTGTGTGGGAAGAAACGATTATTTTACTGCCAGATAAGGTCCGTTACGTGTTTTTATCGGCCACCATTCCAAATGCAATGGAGTTTGCTGAATGGATATGCAAAATTCATTCTCAGCCATGTCATATTGTCTACACAAATTTCCGTCCAACTCCTTTACAACATTACCTGTTTCCAGCCCATGGAGATGGTATTTATCTGGTGGTTGACGAAAAAAGTACCTTCAGAGAGGAAAATTTCCAAAAAGCAATGGCGTCCATAAGTAACCAGATAGGTGATGATCCAAATTCCACTGATTCAAGAGGTAAAAAGGGTCAAACCTATAAAGGTGGCTCCGCTAAGGGTGACGCAAAAGGTGACATTTATAAGATAGTGAAAATGATTTGGAAGAAAAAGTACAATCCAGTGATTGTATTTTCGTTCAGTAAACGTGATTGTGAAGAATTAGCATTGAAGATGTCTAAATTAGATTTTAATTCTGATGATGAAAAGGAGGCTTTGACGAAGATTTTTAACAATGCCATTGCACTATTACCAGAGACAGACAGAGAGCTACCCCAAATTAAACACATTTTACCATTATTAAGAAGAGGTATCGGTATTCATCATTCCGGTTTACTGCCCATTTTGAAGGAAGTCATTGAAATTCTGTTTCAAGAGGGATTTTTGAAGGTGTTGTTTGCAACAGAAACATTTTCGATTGGATTAAACATGCCTGCTAAAACTGTTGTCTTTACATCGGTCAGAAAGTGGGATGGTCAACAATTCCGCTGGGTTTCAGGTGGAGAATATATACAAATGTCTGGTCGTGCAGGTCGTCGTGGTTTAGATGATCGTGGTATTGTTATTATGATGATTGATGAAAAAATGGAACCTCAAGTTGCTAAAGGAATGGTTAAGGGCCAAGCAGATAGGCTAGACTCGGCTTTTCACTTAGGATATAATATGATTTTGAACTTAATGAGAGTTGAAGGTATCTCTCCGGAGTTTATGTTGGAGCATTCTTTCTTCCAATTTCAAAACGTTATTTCAGTACCAGTTATGGAAAAGAAACTTGCTGAACTGAAAAAAGACTTTGATGGCATCGAAGTCGAAGATGAAGAAAATGTTAAAGAATACCATGAGATTGAGCAGGCTATCAAAGGTTACCGTGAAGATGTTCGTCAAGTTGTCACCCATCCGGCAAACGCCTTAAGTTTCCTACAACCAGGCAGATTAGTTGAAATCTCTGTCAATGGTAAGGATAACTATGGCTGGGGTGCTGTTGTCGATTTTGCTAAAAGAATTAACAAACGCAACCCAAGTGCTGTCTATACAGACCATGAATCCTATATTGTCAATGTGGTCGTCAATACCATGTATATAGACTCTCCAGTCAACTTGTTGAAACCTTTCAACCCTACCTTACCAGAAGGGATTCGCCCAGCGGAAGAAGGTGAAAAAAGCATATGTGCTGTTATTCCCATAACTTTGGATTCAATCAAGTCGATTGGTAATTTGAGACTATATATGCCCAAAGATATTAGAGCCAGCGGTCAAAAAGAAACTGTTGGGAAGTCTTTAAGGGAGGTTAATCGGAGGTTCCCGGATGGTATTCCCGTGCTGGATCCTGTTAAAAACATGAAGATCGAAGATGAGGACTTTTTAAAGCTAATGAAGAAGATTGACGTTTTAAACACAAAGTTATCCTCCAATCCCTTAACCAATTCCATGAGACTAGAAGAACTATATGGTAAATATAGTAGAAAACACGATTTACATGAAGATATGAAACAATTGAAACGCAAAATTTCAGAATCACAAGCCGTAATCCAACTGGACGATCTTCGTCGCCGTAAAAGAGTTTTGCGCCGTTTAGGATTTTGTACTCCTAATGACATTATTGAACTGAAAGGTAGAGTTGCATGTGAAATATCTAGTGGTGATGAACTGTTACTAACAGAATTGATCTTCAATGGTAATTTCAATGAGTTGAAACCGGAACAAGCAGCAGCATTATTATCATGCTTTGCATTCCAAGAACGCTGTAAAGAAGCGCCTAGATTGAAACCAGAGCTTGCCGAACCTTTGAAGGCTATGAGAGAAATTGCAGCAAAGATCGCTAAGATAATGAAGGATTCTAAAATTGAAGTTGTAGAAAAGGACTACGTTGAAAGCTTCAGACATGAACTAATGGAAGTTGTTTACGAATGGTGTAGAGGAGCTACTTTTACGCAAATCTGTAAAATGACCGACGTTTACGAAGGTTCGTTGATCAGAATGTTCAAGAGATTAGAGGAATTGGTGAAGGAGCTGGTAGACGTCGCCAATACCATTGGTAACTCTTCACTTAAGGAGAAGATGGAAGCTGTCTTGAAATTAATTCATAGAGATATCGTATCTGCTGGTTCTTTGTATTTATAGTTAATCACACACAATTATGTATTTTTATTGGTATATATAATAAACAAATAGATTTCATCAACATTTATTATATAATAACATTTTTGTTTGGGCAAGCACACTATTGATACACCCATACAACTCAATGAAGTGCAGCGTTAGTAGAGACAATAAGAGGAGTTTTAAATTCTTAAACTATATCTGGCAAAACACCACCAAAGCCAGCCAAATAGTATCTCACTGTATCTGAATGAAAGTAGATTTACCAGAATCCAGACTACCATCTTTATATAGAGATTTTAGGCCATTGAAAGATTTAAATCCCGATGGGTACGAAGCAAACATCAGTACATGGAGGGATTTCTTCTTGCAACAATACATCAGCAACTCCAACAGAATCATATTTACTATAGGGACAAGGACTTTGCAAGAATTAACTCATGAAGTTTATGGCGTACCGAAAAGCATTGATATAGCAATTGACGTTCTTGTTAATGAAGGAAATTTGATACCTATGGAATTATTCAATCTTGGTGGAATGTACACTGACAACAGTAGAAAAGGATTTTGGAAGTGGGTTAGAAGTTGGAAGGAGTCTACAAACATGTATAAAAGCCGGAAGGATGAAACAAATTTCTACTTGAGAGAAGACAAATTTATTATCAAAGCAAATTTGGAAAAAGAGTATCAAAGGTTTCATGAATTACTCAAAAGAAGTGTTTTTATGGAGGCTTCATCTATTACAGATTTAGTATTCACAAGGAATGAATTTGTGACCACAGAAAGTTTGCAGTCGTTCTTTTCAACCTATGATGAAGAAACGAAAAACGTGTTCCTGCACTTTATAGAGAATTATAAGCACATAATAGTTTCAAAAGACAATGTTATCAAAGTCATTGCCGCTGAAGTAGAAGACATTACTAGCAGGTTCTCCAAAGGCATCACAGAAAATGACCTTCGAATTGCTAGTGTTAAAGTGGGTATTATAAACATCAACAAACAAATTACAAGGCTAAGAAAAGAAATTAATGAATCTAACATTAAACTGAGAGGACCAGAGTTTAATGAGCTGCCGAAGAGAATAAGGATTGAATATAAACAGGCGAGATTACTATCTGAAAAACATCTTTCTAGGTTACTAAAGTTTCAAAATAACCTCGCTCAAGTAAGAACTCAAATAGACACCAGTGCTACTAATGCGGTTTTAATTCAAACTTTAAGTGAATCCAACGAAGTAATTAAGTCAATTAATGGATATATTGGTTCTACCGAAAAAGTAGAAGACTTACTAGATGAGATTAAAGAGGGTCATGACCGTACCGAAGAGGTCAATGATTTATTAGCTCATTATAATAAAGGTCAAGACGAAGAAGCAGAAGAAGAAATTGAAAGAGAATTAGAACAATTAGAACTTGATGAAAAGAATAATAATAAGGAAGAAAATAAGAACCAGGATTTGCACGAGCCAAAAGAAAGCAGTAGCGAGGATCTATTAAAGAGATTGAATAATCTGAAGATAAATACAAATGAAGGACCTGTGCAAGATAATGAAAACCACGATAATGAGATAAGAAAAATCATGATGGAAGAACAACCACGTTGACGAACTGAGTGACTAATAAATAAATATATATGTATAAATAAAAAATAAATATGAATATTTTAATAGACGGAAGAAAGAAAATATGTGTGAATAACCAAATAGGAAATAAACAAAAGCACATTTAATTGTTGCCGTTATTATTAGAGTAACCTAATGTACGAACTTTGGTATTAGATGCAGAATTATTGGAAGACAAGTTTAGTTCAGACACGTTTTGTCGCAATTGAGAAGTACCATTAGAAGGATACATCCTTGGGGTAGTATATGCTGAAGGAGTCATTGAATCACCACCACCTCCTCCTCCCCCGTCCGACACCATGTCTAAGCTAGATAATTTTTGTAAAGAGTAGTTGGCGCTGTTTGACACATTTGTGCCCAACCTCTGGTAACCAAGACGGGAGGAGGAAGCATCTACTTCCGGTTCTTTCGCCCAAAAAGATGTCAAACCTGAGTAAACCTTGTGTAGAAGAGAAGATTGTTCCATGTAGTCGAATGTTTTGTTATTGGCTTCCAGCGGTTCTAAGATGAGAGTCGATCTGGGCAACAGATCCAACTCTTGCAAACTTTTGAGTTCGTCATTTCGCGTAAGAGTCACTCTTGGTATATTTCTGTGGAAAAGGTAAGGTGTTCCATCATCGTAGCAATTATAGTCTAACCACATCCTTACTTTGTGTAATTTTGTTTGAGGAGGGAAAGTATTAGAGATTGTGTAACCATTGGGCAGTTTCAATTGTAGAGTACAGTAGTTCTGGGCGAGAAACCCCTTTTGACTCTTGTAACTAACATTATCAGTAACTGTCAACTGCTTCCACTTCTGTGGCTTTCTTTGCGGGTCATTAGTATTTTGAAAAACATACTTCCTCTCCAACTTGTCGTTCTGAATCATTCTTTTGACTCTTTGATATTCTTCATTGCTCTTGGAAAATAACTTCCTCTTTGTTACTTGACCCTTAAAGACTGATTGTAACCCATTGATAAAGGTTTCCCAAGGATCCTGCTCACGAGAAAGGCTATTACCTTGGATAGAACATTCGAGTAGACCGTTCTGTAATATGTTAATGCTTGGCGCCGATGAGGAGGGGAAAATGCTCTTGAAAAGCAAGCACTCTTTAGTACCATTTACTAACCTTACCCACAGTATGTTTTCGCGCTCCTCGTCACTAAGATTTCCTGGTTTGAACCACTGATGAAGCCAAGAATTGTCCCCGGCTGCTGAACTAATGTAAACGACGATAACCTGCTCACTAGTATGAGAGTAATCATGAACAACTCGATCATGAAAGAGGCTGTCTATACCTGACATCTCGTACATTTCTGTTATTCAATACCTGTAATTCACTTCCTTTGAGGGTCAAAAATGTCCCCTGTAAGCAAGTGTATAAGTATATAATTATATATATGTGCATATATATGTCCCTATACAACTACTAACGAATCTTAAAAGTTGACTATTCATGTGGAAAAAGTCCCTCTTCTAGGGTTGACGCGCTAGAGGTAAATCCATTAAGGTTCCTCCTGGCTTCGTTAACTCCGAAAAGAATAGCATGTGCAAGATGAGTTACCGAAAGAAGCAATAAAGAAAGCACGAGTACATGTAGAACAGGGGCACAGATAATACCAGACAGATGAGCCCACTTTTAAGAGTTTCAAAACTTCCACGAATGCACAGGGAGAATAAAGTACGCGCTGGGTCCGTTACGATTCGTGCTGCAAGAGGTTTAAAATCGCTCCACAATGGTCTCGCCCCTCGGCCCTTCTCCAATTACAAGCATATTACTAATACAGTTTTCGTTTCTTTTGTAATGTTCAGATAGGAGCGAAAGACTAATTTCGATGGAAATTTTTATCTTCATTTCGATAGTATGTTCAATCAGTTGAACTATGCATCTTTGGTTATCATCATTAACAAATTGAAACGAAAAGCTATCCTGCCAAGAAGGCCGGATAGAGAGATTGAAAAAGATATATAAAGTGTCCTTGTCACACTCATACAACACCTGTTGTATGTCAGGCATACGGCAAATTGACTACAGTTTGCATTTGCACTAATGTCGTTTGCAGTGTAACTGTTGTATTGAACGTGGACAAGGACAAGAAAGATAGTTTTTATCTCTTGATGTTTTTTTATATGGAGGAGAAAGCGACGAAGTCGAAAAAAACGAAAGGAAATAAAATGCTGTCGGAAAAAAAGTTAGGGCTGGTACGGATTATAAACTATCTCAGTAGTTAGGTAATATATAAGATGGCACCAGTCTTAGTACTTGTAAGTTGCTGTTGATTCGTCCCTAGTTATGAATTTGTCTCGTAACAACTTGGCCAAGGCGTCTTTGAACTCACCAACACTAAAGCCTTTTATCTGCTGCTTTACCGTTTCAAATAAATGGTCGTAGTCTAGCCCATTCCTCTCGCTCTTAACGGATCTAGTTATGCATGCCTTTAGTAATTCTTGGGTCCATTGGGAATTACTTCCTTCGTGGTGTGCAGAACTGGTTCTTTCACCGCCTGTGTTGCTACTTTGGAGAGACGCGGTTCTCGGTAGAACCACACGTAGTTTCCCATTTTTCACTTTTTTCATATCAGGTTTGAAGCTCTCGTTGATACTGTATGTGTTGTCAATATCTCTTGTCAGAATTTTATAATTGCAGAAGGATTTTAAGACTAGCGCTAAGTCTTTGTACGCCAGTTTCGTTTGCTCTGATATAACTTGCAAGGTCAAATGATCGCTTTCGTTGAATAAAGTCAGCACACATGTTTGGAAAAGGGTCAATTCAAATATTAGGTTAGTTCCATCCTGTATGATATAAGGCGACTCCACTTCGCAGTGGTGCAAGTTCCACATCGGATATAGCTCTTTTTTGGAAGCATCTGAATCTTCCACTTTATTCTGCTCGTGATAATTACGGAGAAATTGGTTCCACGTATCATCCATCTCTTGAGGTAGGACAAAATTTTTCTTTACTTCGTTGGATTGCTGAAAAACTTTGGGAATTCTTTCTCTATCAAAGATAAGTGGGAAAAATGACTTGCTGTTGTTTTCATTGTATGTCTTCCCGAACTTCACAGCAGCCTCGATATTCTCATAAAACGACAAGAACGATGCATATTTGATTCTCAGATCTGCCATAACCTCTACCGGCTGAAAGAATTGCGATAAATAGGGTTGATATTGATCTCGGTATCGCATTTCATCCTCTTGTGAGACATTTGTTATGATTCTTTGTTTGAAAAGTTCCATGAGGCTGTCTTTGTAAACAGGTAATATATCCTTAATAAATGAGGAATTTTGATCACTTTGTAAGATCGTCTTTCTGAAAATTGATCTTTCGAAAAAATTAGGAAATGTGGGAAGGTTAACGAACTTCAGTCTCAATATAGGAAGATTTTCGTTGAGATACTTTATTTTCATATCTCTGGGTAGGTCTTTTTTAGTTGTTTTTATCTTTCTGACGATGATGAATAAATGTGACTCAAAATATTTGACATACTGTTCTATGGCTTTGCTGGTACTTCCAAGTAAATTACATAAATGGTACTCGATGGAATCGGAGTATATTTTGAGGTGATCTACATTAGCTAGCTGAACTACCTCATCAAATAGCCTTTCAGTATCATGATTGGATCCATATGCTGCCTTTAACTTTTCTGAAACGGCATCATCACAGAATTCCTTGAATTTTGACAGCATATTTTTTGCTTCAAAAGCATTTCTAAACATCAATAAGCTAAAGTGTGTCTCAGTTTTGAAATATCTCTCTTTTTCTTCATCATAAGTGTCCTTCCCAATTTCTATGTATTCGCTAATAGACTTCTTGTTCAACAGTAGATGGCTTATAAATAGGTCATTTGCATCGCTGACCCATTCAGGGGAAAATAAAGATGCTAATAATGCATTCCTCGTCAATAGTACCTTAAAATTCTTGAAAGTTTCCAGCCTCGGCCTTAAATTTGATTCCTCACAGTAATATTGTCTGAGAGTTTTCATATAAAAATCTTTGGGGCTCAAGCCCTCTATACTAAAATTGCAGTTAGACATTATACGGAGCATAGGAACTTCCTTCTCTAACATTGTATTCGTTATTGGAAACATATGAATATAGTGATGAATAGTAGCGCTTACAAGGGTGGAAAATTCCCTTCCAAAATGTGACTTCATACATTCGAAAAGTTTGGAATCATAATACTGAAATATCGTTAAGGTCTCAAATCCTAGTTCTTTTCTTATCATGGGATAATTTACCGGCACATACGATATAATAGGACCAACGGCACCCATTACGTACTGAAATAGCTTGTAAAAAGAGGTCCAATTTTTGGGTATAATTTCATAAGAATAGTCGCATCTGGTCAAAAAGCTAAGGACGTGCGCGTCAATTATTAACTTTGCCAATTCATCACAAAATTCTTGAAAACTCAGCACAATTTGGTGTTGATGTAGCAGCTGAAACTTCTTTTGCTTTTCGTCATTCCCATTAAATTCTGAGTTGTAAGGAATGTATGATTTCCTTTGCGTTAATTCACGGCAATTGTTCAACATCTTAGGCATTAGCTTTCTAAATTTAGCGGCCTTTTCTTTATTACACTCCAATTCTTTCACGTCAGTTTCAGTTATAGTTTCAGCTAAAGTAAGGTGAAAAAACTCGTGCAGCTCAGCAATCATCGTTCGATACCTGGGATTTCGCTCATCGTTAAATTTATTGTATAGTCCTAAAGCGTTGCTTGCACTCGTCTCTCTGCTTATAGACTCGTGGAATCCTTCTCTCTTGGAAACGCTCTCATTTATCATTGTTCCTGTGAACCCGTACGAGAATTTATACCAGTAAAAAAGATTGGTGGGTTTAATATCTTGAGGATTCCTTCAAAGTAGTCTTTTAGTGCAAAGATATCGATGATCTTCATTCGCATTGTTCATATTCATCATTACGCAAAGGATAGCTATGCGTTCCGCTTCGTCATACTTAATCAGGAATATTGAACATCCAAAAATCTCCGAGCTCACGTATGTAGAATTTTTGATGAATACAAAAGAAGAAAACACTAGACTTTTCTTTGATGTTTACATTATGTCTATGATGCTAAGTAATTGGGCACTCTCCCCTCGATATGTGGGACAGCGAAACCTCATACATTGCACCACTTTATTTCACACACTTACACGATGGGCAAAAGACGCAGACGATAAATATCATGATATAAACTCAATGTATGAAAACATGTTTACACCTTCAAATGATAACGTTTCAATTTTGCAGGATGAAGGTAAATCTGATTATGATACGACGAAGGCCAGCTCTATGGAAGAAGATATCAGTGCTTTTAATAAAGACTTGTACAATTTCTATAATATTGGATATGCCAAACAGATCATGTCTGCTTCACAATTGGAAAATATAGTAAAGGCAAAGGGCAGATTTGTTATACAAAGTTTATCCACCAGTCCTTATTATAATTTGGCCCTTGAAAACTATGTTTTCAAGAATACACCAAGAGCCAAAAGAGGTCCCGATAATTGCAGACTGTTATTTTACATCAATGATAGGTGCGCCGTTATAGGCAAAAACCAAAATCTGTGGCAGGAAGTAGATCTTGCTAAGCTGAAGAGTAAGAATTTCGAACTACTTAGAAGATTTTCTGGAGGTGGCACTGTACTGCATGATTTGGGCAATGTTAATTATTCATATTTAACATCAAGGGAGAAATTCGAAACAAAGTTTTTCAACAAAATGATAATTAAGTGGTTAAATTCATTGAATCCCGAACTAAGACTAGATTTGAATGAGAGAGGAGATATTATTCAGGACGGGTTTAAAATTAGTGGCAGTGCTTATAAAATTGCCGGTGGCAAAGCATACCATCATGCAACGATGTTGCTTAATGCGGATTTAGAACAGTTTAGCGGCTTATTAGAACCCTCACTACCGAACAATATGGAATGGGAGTCAAGTGGAGTTCATAGTGTAAAATCAAAAATCAAAAATGTTGGTATAATTACTCCTAATCAGTTCATTGCAGTGGTATCCGAGCGTTTTCAGAAAACATTCAAAGTTGACGGCGAAATACCTATATATTACTGTGACGAGTTTAAATCTATAAACGATGAGATTAAAGATGCTATGAACACCTTACAGAGCGAACAATGGAAATATTTCTCGGGGCCTAAATTTTCAGTGAAGATTAAAGATAAAGGCTTAACAATTAAAGTCGAAAAGGGCATGATTTATGATTGTGATAGAAATGATTTAATCGGCTTGGAATTCAAAGGATTTTTGGAGAATATTGACAGTTACACATAACGTTGATGAATATTTCAATTCACTTGTAAATAACGTAGGTAAATATCAAAATTAAAGTCTTTCACCGGAAACTGATTCAGCATATTTCAGCAGACGCGTCCTAGATTCACAGCAAACTTCAATATAAGCGATACATTAGGAGTGTTCGTACTTTAGATCTATAAGAACTATATTTTGTTACGATTCAGCCGTCTCTAAATGTGAACTAAATATTTATACTGTTATTTGAGAAACCGACAGATAGTACTTAATTTTATCGATCATCTAAGAATAGCATCGGTATTGTGGTGACATTTATTGAATTTCTTCCGCTCCAGAATAAAGTTCCTTTTCACTTCAAAAAACTGCCACCAGTAAAGTTGCACCAGTGGTTTTTGAGCATTTTTTGTCAATGTCGCTTAACCGTTCTTGAACTGTATCCTCTTGACGTCGATAAAATCATTTGTAAAAACCAGGCCAAATCATCATTGAATAATTTACACTGTGTCTTCAATGTCGCCATTTGGACCAATAATTATCAAACTGTTCACAATTCACTCAAAGTCCTTTCAGCAACATTCTTATGAAACAATACTTTCTTTGAATTTGTATGATGAAACAAAATTTTTTGGTTATTAATCATTTATCACTCTCGGTAGCCAAGTTGGTTTAAGGCGCAAGACTGTAATTTACCACTACGAAATCTTGAGATCGGGCGTTCGACTCGCCCCCGGGAGATTTTTTTAATGTGCTCTAAATAGAATGTGGATGAAATTTCTCTTGGCCGCCGTACCCTTCTTCATAATTAATAATTTCTTTCCATTTTGCAGGATTATATCTGATCAATAAGTGATTGTAAAGATTTTGTTTGTGAGAAATATGTGAATTTTTAATTTTGGTTATAACTTAATAATTGTTGGAATTCCATTTTTGATAAAGATGAAAATTGGTGAATTTTGAGATAATTGTTGGGATTCCATTGTTGATAAAGGCTATAATATTAGGTATACAGAATATACTAGAAGTTCTCCTCGAGGATCTAGGAATCCTCATAATGGAACCTATATTTCTATATACTAATATTCCGTTTTATTCCTTATTCCGTTTTATATGTTTCATTATCCTATTACATTATCAATCCTTGCACTTCAGCTTCCTCTAACTTCGATGACAGCTTCTCATAACTTATGCCATCATCTTAGCACCATATATGATAATATATTGGTAGTATGACTACTAGTTGATAGACTGAAGAGAATGTGGATTTTGATGTAATTGTTGGGATTCCATTTTTAATAAGGCAATAATATTAGGTATGTAGATATACTAGAAGTTCTCCTCGAGGATTTAGGAATCCATAAAAGGGAATCTGCAATTCTATACAATTCTATAAATATTATTATCATCATTTTATATGTTAATATTCATTGATCCTATTACATTATCAATCCTTGCGTTTCAGCTTCCACTAATTTAGATGACTATTTCTCATCATTTGCGTCATCTTCTAACACCGTATATGATAATATACTAGCAACGTAAATACTAGTTAGTAGATGATAGTTGATTTTTATTCCAACATAGACGATAGTTGATTTTTATTCCAACAGTGTTGACATATAAATACTAGTCAACTAAATGGTAATTGGTTATTATTCCTCAACATTCTGCTACCAAACGCAAATGTAGTAGGAGAGTTTAGATTTTCAACGTTGGTTTGCGAGATTGGTGAAATCAAAGCATAGTTTACCTTTAATCCCAATCTTCCAACAAACAGTAGCTCGCGTGGCGTAATGGCAACGCGTCTGACTTCTAATCAGAAGATTATGGGTTCGACCCCCATCGTGAGTGCTTTGTTTCTTCCGTGATAGTTTAATGGTCAGAATGGGCGCTTGTCGCGTGCCAGATCGGGGTTCAATTCCCCGTCGCGGAGATTTTTTTTGAAGCTGTTGTAGTTACTACTTTAAGATCCAGATTGATACAGTACGTATGTGAGGCAACAGATACTTGCAATATAACAAGTTTTGTGAAGAGATAGTGTGAATACCTATGGTTCCACGCAAGAAATCATCTATTTGAATTTTCGGCTTCTATAAGAATGACAAAACTCATAGGAAGCTGCAATGCATTAATTTTCCGTAAGCTTTATTAACCCGTTAGCCGCTCAAGTCGCTTTTCTCAGGTCGCGCTCCTCTTCTCCGGACTTATGTGGCTCCCTTTAGAATATAAGGGTCTTCCCTTTAACGGAACAGTAAGGTTCCACAAGGTGGCAAAAAAGGCAATCCAACCGACACTTCGGCAAATTTCTTTCACTCTAGTCAGAGCTAAGTTCTTATATATACTTTCTAAATAATTATCTGCTAAAATAAGAAAAGAAGGAGCCTAAATACGTATATCTATATACATGTATACACGTGAGCTAATAAATTATGTTATCTTTGAAAAAAGGAATAACAAAATCATACATCTTGCAAAGAACTTTCACTTCTTCCTCTGTTGTTCGTCAAATTGGGGAAGTGAAATCTGAATCGAAACCGCCGGCCAAATATCATATTATCGACCATGAATATGATTGTGTGGTGGTAGGCGCTGGCGGTGCAGGTTTAAGAGCAGCTTTCGGTTTGGCTGAAGCTGGATACAAGACTGCTTGTTTATCCAAGTTGTTTCCAACAAGGTCACATACTGTGGCTGCTCAGGGTGGAATTAATGCTGCGCTGGGAAATATGCATCCAGATGATTGGAAATCGCACATGTACGACACTGTCAAGGGTTCTGACTGGCTCGGAGACCAAGATGCAATCCATTACATGACAAGAGAAGCACCTAAGTCTGTCATTGAACTAGAACATTACGGTATGCCCTTTTCGAGGACTGAAGATGGAAGGATTTACCAGAGAGCATTTGGGGGACAATCCAAAGATTTTGGTAAAGGTGGACAGGCCTATAGGACTTGTGCGGTGGCAGATAGAACAGGTCACGCAATGCTTCATACATTGTATGGACAAGCGCTGAAAAATAATACACACTTCTTTATTGAATACTTTGCAATGGATTTGTTGACCCATAATGGCGAGGTTGTGGGTGTCATTGCCTATAATCAGGAGGACGGTACAATTCACAGATTCAGAGCACATAAGACCGTCATCGCGACAGGCGGATACGGTAGAGCTTACTTCTCTTGCACTTCTGCTCACACTTGTACAGGTGACGGTAATGCTATGGTTTCTCGCGCTGGATTTCCACTAGAGGATTTAGAATTTGTTCAATTTCATCCGTCAGGAATTTATGGGTCTGGCTGCCTAATCACTGAAGGTGCCCGTGGTGAGGGTGGATTTTTATTGAATTCTGAAGGAGAAAGGTTTATGGAACGCTATGCTCCTACTGCCAAGGACTTGGCAAGCAGGGATGTTGTTTCCAGAGCAATCACCATGGAAATCAGGGCTGGCAGAGGTGTCGGGAAAAACAAGGATCATATCCTTTTACAATTAAGCCATCTACCACCTGAGGTACTAAAGGAAAGGCTACCGGGAATATCTGAAACAGCTGCTGTCTTTGCGGGTGTCGATGTCACCCAGGAGCCAATTCCTGTCTTGCCAACTGTCCATTATAATATGGGAGGCATTCCCACAAAATGGACTGGTGAAGCATTGACCATTGACGAGGAAACTGGAGAGGATAAGGTCATCCCAGGATTGATGGCGTGTGGTGAAGCTGCTTGCGTATCGGTTCATGGAGCGAACAGATTAGGCGCTAACTCACTACTGGATTTAGTCGTTTTCGGTCGCGCCGTTGCAAATACCATTGCTGACACATTACAGCCTGGCTTGCCTCATAAGCCATTGGCTTCAAACATCGGGCACGAGTCAATTGCTAATTTGGATAAAGTAAGAAATGCTCGCGGCTCACTGAAAACCTCTCAAATCAGGTTGAACATGCAAAGGACAATGCAAAAAGATGTTTCTGTTTTCAGGACGCAAGACACTCTAGATGAAGGTGTTAGAAATATTACTGAAGTGGACAAGACATTTGAGGATGTGCACGTTTCTGATAAGTCAATGATCTGGAATTCTGATCTCGTAGAAACTCTGGAATTGCAAAATTTACTTACTTGTGCCACACAAACGGCTGTTTCTGCTTCCAAAAGAAAGGAGTCTCGTGGTGCTCATGCGAGAGAGGACTATGCAAAAAGAGATGATGTGAATTGGAGAAAGCACACATTATCATGGCAAAAGGGGACATCAACACCTGTAAAAATCAAGTACAGGAATGTAATCGCACATACTTTAGATGAGAATGAATGCGCCCCAGTCCCTCCAGCTGTCAGATCCTATTAATTCTTATTTATTTATTTATTTATTTTGGAGGGCAAACTTATTTATTGATCTGGCAAAAATGATCTTTCCCTTTTTTCTTATTTTTCTCTCTATCTCTCTCATTGATTCTTGGTCAATAGTACTCGTTTACTGTCAACTTACACCTTATCTATTATGCTATATAATTTTATGCAAGACATTGAAGTACAATATACGTCGAGCTGCAATATGCAAAAATATCAGAGGGAAACCAGCTCATTAGGAAATATGACATGTGGGCTATCTGTTTGTTGGTGGTAGCTGGGTTTTTTTTTTTTTTTTTTTGATTTTGTCGTGCGGGTGTGCAGGCTGGGATTTCAAACAAATAACAACGAGTAATTGACAAGAAAAACTTATTGGCTTATTTTCTTTTTGTTCTTCAAAATTGTTTGCCTTACCCTCTCCCTCAGTTTGTTTTCGAGTGATTGTCTATTAGGATCAATAGTCAACTTTGCTGTTTCCATACTTAAAACATCACTAGTCTTTATGCCGAACTTCGCATTTATAAAAGTGTCGCAAATCAATCTCATATCGTCGTAATTTTTTCCATACCACAATTCACATAAATTTCCAGTGACCTTACACAGGTCTAAAAACTTTTCATCATCTTTACTGGCATCTTCCTTTTCAAAAATTTTCTTGAAATGCAAAATCAATTCAACAAATTCATCGTTATTATTCGTATGTTCATAGTCACCTTGGCTCACTAGTTCGTGAAGCTCATCGTAAATGGATAACAAAAGGGTGATGATAGTGCATGCAATGAAAATATCCAAGGGATAATTGAACGTCAGGACGTGGTCCCAAACGATTAGCACATATTTTAAGGGTAATTCTCTTAAAAATAACAACCTTGTCCATCGGATGAGCCAGATTAGGTTGGAGTGAATCAGATGGTCTACGTTTTTTTTCTTCCCGCTGCCCGTTTTTGGTGGTTGGTAAAAAACCTTTGAAAACAAGTCTGGCAAACAAATCCTAAAGATTTTCGTGAATACTCTCTTATCCCAGTTAATCAAATTTTCTTCGTTATAAAAAATCGGTTCGATTTGGTTCATTAGCTTGTTAAAGATAATCAGAACGTTTTGCAAATCGGTATTATCGAGATCTGTACCGTGATATAATTGCAGATAAATGACGCTTAATATTTCGTGGAACCCTTGTTTATACTGTAGGTGTTCGCTTTGATGTATAAGCAGGTAATTGTACAAAAGTTGTCTCATTTGAGCATGAACCTTGGGTTCCTGAAATATATCGTCAAGCATTATCCTTGAGAGGTCCAAATCTATAATTTCCAGAGTTTCCCTCAGTGTCAACGGCTTTTCATCACTTCCCTTGGACAAAGAACCTTTAGTTTTGTCATTGTCATCAGACAAGGGATGTTTTTCAACAGCCTCGACGGGAGTCAGCCTCCTGATTCCCACTGAGGAGGAAACGTTCGAGTGCAAGACCCTTTTAGGTACATTTGCATTATGATTTTCGTCATAGTTGTCGCCATCTGCCAGCATAGGCACTGGCACCAAGCCGAACTGGTTAAGGTCCAAACCTTTAAAGTTATCAGTTAACAAGCAGTTGTTGTTTTCATCACACAGAAGCAAAGCTTTCCAGAGCCAGCCTCTACTATTTTCTTTAAAGATAGAGTCATGGTAGAGTTCACCTTTCCAAATTCCCTTCTGCACCAGTTGGTCTCTTGTCTCGTAGTGGTCAATCGCCCATTGTAAGACATCCTTCATGGTTGCATAAGCGAAAAAATACAAACGCACGACAGCTAACCCTCTCTATGTATGCCAATTCTCTTGACAACTCTCCCCCATTGTTCTGAAAAAGGTAATGAAATTAAACGCTGCTGTACCGATTATGGAAAACTCAATGGAAAAATTGAAAAAAAAAAAAAAAGGAACTAGTAATGCCGTAGGAGAAGCGGGTAACATAATATCCGGTTTTCCTTTACGACCGCTTACAGGCCTAAACCAGCGCACCATCCAGTTACAATAACACTTGGAGCATGCGTACACGTGTGCGTATTCTACGGCTGGCATGGGCAAAATAAGACGTGGAATTTTTCTGTGGTCAGAACTTTGCGTCAGTAAATAATTCAAGAAAAAATAATAATTATGTCGAAAAAAAAATAGAAAAAAAAGAAAAAAAGAATACTAAAAGGTGAGTGTTCAGGAAAACCGCAAGCCATGTTTGTTGATTATTCCGGACTGGAGCGTTACACGGATATAAATGCATCTTTTGGTAAGTTGGTCAACACTTACTGCTGTTTTCAGCGCTGTGAAGCCATCAGCGAACAATTGGAGATTCTGAAAAGTCTAGTACCAAAGTGCCACGACATTGTGGCACTTACTGACGAAGACTTTGCTAGTGGCCGTACTGCCGGACTGACGCAGAAATTGTTTGCTATGGCGATGACCCTACACCAGATCACCGACTGTATCGACCTCCTGCAGAAATGCAACACCATAATACCCATCGAGATCGCCAACCCGGCTAGCTTTGAAAGCGGCGCCGCGACGGCGCCGCTACGTCAAAGCTATGCTAGGCTCTTGGATGACTGGTCCCACTACATGGGCCCATCAACGGTAAAACACACAGGCTGTACCAACCGACCCAAGTGGAGATTTCCCTGGCAACAGTCACGGACTATCATCATCCCCATGCTGTTTATTGGCGAAACTGCAATGAGCACCAGGGACCTAAGGTCTGTGCTGCATGATTGTGAGATCAGGCACGCGAGCGAAATGCCGCTGCAGCTACTTTGGACGTCGTCACCGGAGTTGGTGTACGCCACACCGCATGTTGACGACTACGACATTTGGTCGCGCTACGGGTCTGATTACAACATGCAGATAGAGGACGAAGACGAAGCATCAAAAGGGCGACAGCGCAAGTGTGTGGTGCAGTTGGAGGCACTGTTGGGTGCGCTACCTACTACGGACCCGTTGTTCCAATGGTAGCCCGGGCCTTTTTTTTTTTCATCAGCTTCTCTTTTAGGCCGTCGGCCCCGTTCGATGTTCACCCGTCCTGGACAGCTTGCTCTCCCCCCTTCCTCGTGCTGCGCGACTGTTTACGTTATTGGCTTATTGTATTGTTTTCGCATCTAGAACGTTCAGGTTCAATTTACGCAACGGTGTTTCACTCGAAGCATCTGGCTGTACAAGCAAATGCTGCGTTCTCATTCTCCTTTATATAACAAGCTTCTGCCTTAAAGCGTTCATATGTACATACATATACACCACTCAGGCACTCGCATAATCGCACTTAAATACGCAAAATATACAAGATAGCCCTACAACTGCTCCATGGACTCCAAGGACACGCAAAAGTTGCTTAAGGAGCACCGAATCCCCTGCATCGACGTTGGATGGTTGGTCAGGCCCAGTGCCTCCACCAGCAAGAGCTCCAGACCAGGGAAATCCGAGTCCAAGGCCAACAGTGTGGCTCCTGACATCCAGATGGACACTGCTCGCCCGCCCGTTTTCGAAACGTCTGTAGACTCTTCCAGCAGCATTCTTTCTTCAAACGATAAGGGACGCCGTCACTCCGTAGCTGCGAGCTTGCTAATGGATAATCAGCGTGCTAACGCTGGGTCTACATCCGTTCCCACAAACATTCCTCCCCCTAGGGGTAGGTCGAAGTCAGTGGTGGAGACTAACCTGTCTAACGTTGAGGCTGACTCCGGACATCATCACCACCACCGCCACCACCATCACACGGAAGATGCTCCTGCACCTAAGAAGGTCGGATTCTTTAAGAGTCTGTTTGGCCATAGGAAGAAGGATCAGGAACAACAGGAGAAGGAACGAGAAAGGAAAGAGCGCTCACCCTCTCCGACTCACGTGGACCGTGGCGCGGCCATAAGAAGAGAAAGAACGGCTACCATATCTGCGGAATCACCACCGCCTTTGCAGTACAATGCTCCACCCTCTTATAACGATACTGTGGTACCGTTAACAAGATCCAAGACGGAATCAGAAGTGTATTACGAAAATCATCCGCAAAGCTACTACCATGGCCGTATGCGCACATACCACTCACCAGAAGAGGGTAAAGTCGACGGAACTTCCCCCGCAGACGATCATAACTATGGCGGCTCTCGACCTGATCCTAGATTAATGGATTTCTTGCGCTACTACAAATCTAAGGATTACAAATTAGCCGCCTTCAAAGAAGGGAACTTTATTAAGTCATCTGCGTCTCCCACAACCAAGAAAAATAGACGCGCTTCGTTCTCATTACATAACGACAAACCACAACCTGCCAAATCACTTGCTCACCAGAAATTTGACGCTAAGGGAAGACCCATTCCGCCGCATCCCGACGCACCCAAATTGCCTTCCGCCTTCAGGAAGAAGCATCCAAGCAACGCATCGATAGTAGACACAGTGGATTCCAATTCGGACGTTTCCTCGTCAGCGCAGAATAATAATCAGACACCTTCTTCTCATAAATTCGGCGCCTTTTTAAGGAAAGTTACCTCTTATGGGAACAACAACAACAACAGCACCAATGCCTCCTCCCTTTCTGCAAACGTCAATAATCCAGACACCTCATCGACGTCCCTATGGTCTTCTAGTTCAATGGAGTTCGACCCTTCAAAGATAACCACCGTCCCCGGCCTCGAGAATATACGGCCCTTGAAACACGTCTCCTTTGCTACGAACACCTATTTCAACGATCCTCCACAACAAATATGCAGTAAAAACCCTCGTAAAGGTGAAGTGGAAGTGAAGCCTAATGGATCTGTTGTCATTCATAGGTTGACTCCGCAAGAACGCAAAAAAATCATGGAATCGACTAGTTTGGGTGTTGTCGTTGGGGGGACCGGGCAATTAAAACTATTAAATCCCGAGGAAGACGACGCAAATGCCAAGAGTAAAGAGGAGATGGCCCCTCAAAAGCAGAACGAAGTGGAGGCACACGACGAGGAGGATAACAATTCTCAAAGGAGAAACATCGTTATGGCCGCTGCAGAAGCTGCTGCAGAGGCCAGAGCCAAAGAGGCACCTAACGAATTGAAACGTATCGTGACCAACAATGAAGAAGAAGTCACTGTCAGTAAGACCGCCAGCCATTTGACCATCGATAAGCCAATGATTTCAAGAAGGGGTGCTTCCACATCCTCTTTGGCCTCCATGGTGTCCAGTGATACCAACGGTACGAACGCAGATGATGAAGGAGAAATTCTTCCCCCACCTTCTTTGAAGATACCTCACGACATTGTGTATACCCGTTGTTGTCACTTGCGAGAAATTCTGCCCATACCAGCCACATTGAAGCAATTGAAAAAGGGCTCGACGGACCCTATCCCCATCTTACAGTTACGTAACCCAAGACCTTCTATGGTGGAAATTTGGTCGTTCAGCGATTTCTTGAGCATTGCTCCCGTTTTATGTCTTTCGTTGGACGGTGTACAATTAACCGTGCAAATGCTTAGAATAATTTTGAGTTCGCTGGTTTACAAACAGCATTTCCAAAAACTTTCTCTAAGAAACACCCCCTTGGATGAAGAAGGATGGAAAGTTCTGTGTTATTTTGTCTCCAAGGCCAAGTCTCTGCACTCTATTGATTTGACAATGGTCCCTTCCATCAAGACAAATGTACAAAAGCCTTCTAAATCTTCTTTGAAGTCAAAAATTCTGAGAATGCAATGCAACTTGGAAAATAGATCCGACATGAACTGGGACCTTTTGACAGCTTCTATTGCCCTCATGGGCGGTTTGGAGGAAATTGTCATTTCCGGGGCCAAGATGAATTCTGCACAATTCAAAAACTTCATCCTCGTTGCTTGTATAGCAACCGAGAGATTGGGCCTCGCGTATAATGGATTATCTAAGAGCCAATGTGATGATTTGGCCAAGTGGATGGTTCAATCAAAAGTGACAGGTCTAGACGTTGGTTTTAACGATTTGAATGGCAAACTTTCCTCTTTCACCGATGCTGTTTTAGGCAAAATACAAAAAGCTAACGAGAAAAACGTCTTCAAATTTTTATCTCTAAATGGGACAAATTTGAGAGTGAACGAACACGACACTTTTGAGAATAACGAGGTCTTAAAACTGATAAGCGTTTTATGTTATTTGGAAAATTTAAAATTCTTGGATATATCGAACAATCCTGCCATCTTCCCCCACTGTGTTCCGACGCTGATTGATTTTTTACCTGTTTTTGTTAATCTTGTCCGTCTGCATATCGACTACAATAATTTAAGTTCCACGAGTGTAGTGATGCTGGCCGAAATATTACCCATGTGTTCAAGATTGAATTATTTTTCCATGTTAGGAACGGAATTGGATTTGGCATCGTCTAAAGCTCTAGCAGAGGCGGTGAGGAAAAGTTCATCTTTGATGACTTTGGACGTGGACTATGTGTATATGCCAGAGAACATTAAGGAAAAAATTTCATTATATGCTTTAAGAAATATTCAAGGGGAGTTGAAAAGGGTTAATAGTGACGATAAAGATATCAAAGATAGCCAATTTTCAAGCCTACAGGACCAACTATCACTTTTATTAACTGAAAAAGCGGATAATTCCGAACATTACAACAAAATGGTTGAGAATTTCATGGCCAAAATCGCGTTGGCACGTATCAAGATTAGTAAAGTGGTTCATGATCTTTTTGATTTAAAACTGAATGGACAATTAAATTTGGAAGGTAAGGAAGCTTTGATTAGATTATGCTTCATAGAGGCAAGTTTGGAAAGAGGCTGTGACCTGCTGAAACAAAGACATAACAACACTTTGAAATCACCAGAGGCCGTCTCAAAAAGTCGGAAAGGGGGAAATCAAGCACAACCCAATTCCGAAAGCTGTCAAAGAATGTTACTAAGCTCATCTATATTACAAAATTCAGATCATATTGCGCTTATGCCATTCGGTAGTGCAATAGTCGAAAAGTCAAGCCCAGATGCAGAAGATGCCGTCGAATTCAGAGAAGGTGACGACTCCAACGTAAATCACGAAGACGTACCAGCAAATGATCAACAATTTCGAGATGAAGTTGATATCAAAAACAAATACTCTATCATTAAAAGAGAACTAGAACACGAAAAGCTTGTCGGTGGTGGCGATTTGCCAGTGGACAAAGAAATCTTAAATCGTGCCGCACAATCCTTAGATAGTGACCAGATAAAGGAATTTCTGTTGAAGAATGACGTCTCTACTATCCTTGGCGTCATTGATGAACTGCATAGCCAAGGGTACCACTTGCATCATATTTTCAAAAAACAGGGAAACCAAGAAGAGACCGCGTTCAGAACAAAGGATGAACAACAGTCCTCCCAATCCAATGATTCAAGTGCTAATGCGTCCCCTACCACTGATCCGATATCCACAGGCTCCAATACTTCTAGAACGAACGATAATGCTCATATTCCTCCGACCGATGCGCCTGGATTTGATAAATTTATGAACAATGCAGAGGAAAATGCCATTGACGCTGCTTATGATGATGTGCTAGACAAAATCCAGGATGCGCGGAACAGTAGTACTAAATAATAAGGGATTTCTCTTAATTTTTTAATCTCTTTTTTGTATTGGGTTTCGAAAATATAATAAGGAGCCCTCAGACATTTACGTATCCTTTCATGTATGATTATTTTAAGTATTTTGTATTTTTTATTATTATTAATGTAAGCATAATGCTTTTGTAGAACTTGAGACAACCCGGACGGGTCCGATGAGTTTTTTTCTTCAAACTTTTATAGAAAATAATAAATGGTGTTAGCACCACTCAGATGTGATATTTGACGTGTCGATTGTGATACCTGAAGACGCTATTGGAGAGCCATTGCAACGCACAGTCCAACAGTAATAAGCTCTGATCGTTTTGAAAAAGTATGTTTCTTTCCATTGGACGGTTGTCTTCCGATCAAAATTTTATCTCCTATACAATTTCTTCCTATTTACTAACGAAAACCTGCGAACCTGTAAACTACATGATTTTTAATATTAGTGAACTTCAATACACCTCAACAAAACAAAACGCCCTTTTCGTTCGGGACTGCCAACAATAACTCTAACACCACCAATCAGAATTCCTCTACTGGTGCGGGCGCCTTCGGAACAGGTCAATCAACATTTGGTTTCAACAATTCTGCGCCAAATAACACGAACAATGCAAACTCTTCAATCACACCTGCATTTGGTAGCAATAACACTGGTAATACTGCATTCGGTAACAGTAACCCCACAAGTAACGTTTTTGGCAGCAACAATTCTACGACTAATACATTTGGTAGTAATAGTGCAGGGACATCCCTTTTTGGATCTTCCAGTGCTCAACAAACGAAGAGCAATGGAACTGCTGGAGGAAATACATTTGGTTCTTCATCCTTATTCAATAACAGTACTAATAGCAATACGACAAAACCTGCGTTCGGCGGTTTGAATTTTGGCGGCGGCAATAACACAACTCCTAGCTCGACCGGTAATGCTAACACAAGTAATAACTTATTTGGCGCTACCGCAAATGCGAATAAGCCAGCCTTTTCCTTTGGTGCAACCACTAACGACGATAAAAAAACAGAACCAGACAAGCCTGCTTTCTCCTTTAATTCAAGTGTCGGTAATAAGACAGACGCTCAAGCTCCCACTACAGGATTTTCCTTTGGTTCACAACTAGGTGGAAACAAAACGGTTAACGAGGCTGCAAAGCCTTCCCTTTCATTTGGTTCAGGATCAGCTGGTGCTAACCCAGCTGGAGCTTCGCAACCCGAACCTACAACTAATGAACCAGCAAAACCAGCCCTCTCTTTTGGTACTGCAACATCCGACAATAAGACAACTAACACAACCCCAAGTTTTTCGTTTGGTGCTAAATCGGATGAAAATAAAGCTGGTGCTACTTCTAAGCCTGCCTTCTCATTCGGTGCTAAGCCAGAAGAAAAGAAGGATGATAATTCCTCAAAACCAGCTTTCTCATTTGGTGCCAAATCAAATGAAGACAAGCAAGATGGAACGGCTAAGCCAGCATTTTCCTTTGGTGCCAAGCCCGCGGAGAAGAATAACAATGAAACCTCCAAGCCGGCATTCTCTTTTGGAGCAAAGTCTGATGAGAAAAAGGATGGTGATGCCTCTAAACCTGCCTTCTCTTTTGGCGCTAAACCGGATGAAAATAAAGCTAGTGCTACTTCTAAGCCTGCCTTCTCATTCGGCGCTAAGCCAGAAGAAAAGAAGGATGATAATTCCTCAAAACCAGCTTTCTCATTTGGTGCCAAATCAAATGAAGACAAGCAAGATGGAACGGCTAAGCCAGCATTTTCCTTTGGTGCCAAGCCCGCGGAAAAGAATAACAATGAAACTTCCAAGCCGGCATTCTCTTTTGGAGCAAAGTCCGATGAGAAAAAGGATGGCGATGCCTCTAAACCTGCCTTCTCATTTGGTGCTAAATCGGATGAAAAAAAGGACAGTGATTCTTCGAAGCCTGCCTTCTCATTTGGTACTAAATCGAATGAAAAAAAGGACAGTGGTTCTTCGAAGCCTGCCTTCTCATTCGGTGCTAAACCCGATGAAAAGAAGAATGATGAAGTCTCCAAGCCTGCCTTCTCATTCGGAGCAAAGGCTAACGAAAAGAAAGAAAGTGATGAATCAAAATCAGCCTTTTCATTTGGTTCTAAGCCTACAGGAAAGGAGGAAGGCGATGGGGCGAAGGCTGCCATTTCCTTTGGTGCTAAACCCGAAGAACAGAAATCCAGTGATACGAGCAAGCCAGCGTTTACTTTTGGTGCTCAAAAAGATAATGAGAAGAAAACAGAGGAATCTTCTACGGGGAAGTCAACCGCAGATGTCAAATCAAGTGATAGCTTGAAATTAAATTCTAAACCAGTAGAATTGAAGCCAGTTTCTCTCGACAATAAAACACTGGACGATTTAGTAACGAAATGGACTAACCAACTAACAGAATCGGCCTCTCATTTTGAACAGTATACCAAAAAAATTAATAGTTGGGATCAGGTACTAGTGAAAGGAGGTGAACAAATTAGTCAGTTATACTCAGATGCTGTGATGGCGGAACATAGTCAAAACAAAATAGATCAATCTCTACAATATATCGAGAGGCAACAGGATGAATTAGAAAACTTCTTAGACAATTTTGAAACCAAGACAGAGGCACTTCTGTCCGATGTTGTGTCTACAAGTTCAGGTGCTGCGGCCAACAATAATGACCAAAAAAGACAACAGGCCTATAAGACAGCCCAGACTTTGGACGAAAATTTAAACTCGTTGTCATCCAATCTTTCTTCTCTAATAGTAGAAATCAACAATGTTAGTAATACATTCAACAAAACCACTAACATCGATATAAACAATGAAGACGAAAATATTCAACTAATCAAAATCTTGAATTCACATTTCGACGCTTTAAGGTCACTAGACGATAACTCCACCTCTCTGGAAAAACAAATCAACTCGATAAAGAAATGATCTAAAAGAAAAAATTCCCTCTATTCTACACTTATTTGACATAGGATGTGCTATATTAAATAATTATATATAGGTATCAAAATGTACGCGATGGTTCAGAACCTGCAATTAATTTAACACCTCAATCATACTTGTTTTTTTCCTTTTTCAAGAAGTTTTTGTAATGTGTCGTGCCGATCTGTAAACGACCTGGATTTTTATTTCATTAGACAGTAAATACGCACCAAATCAGAACCAAAGAAAGGCTTCTGTAGTGTATGAAACTAAAAGCCACTTTTTGTGATAGTTTCTTCTTAGTACTTAGTACACAACCAAATATTTTGCAAAATGAAATCGATTCCTAAAAGTAATTCTTAAAAGTGATAATGAATGACTTAATCGTTATTTTGATATCCTGTTAATGTGCATAACATCACAATTAGCTTCACCATTTCGTTTAAACTTTGGTTATTAGGATCCGACGAATTTTTCTTATCTTCTTTTTCCCTCAAAAGATCTCTTTTGAATATTCCGATCACTAGCCTCTTATACGTATTCAGTAAACCCTTTACCGTTTGAACAACAGCTTTGTTTGAGCTCCCCATGCTCACTAAAACAGCTGATATCAATTGGAATATAGGAACGATTAACTCAAACAAGGAAACACCATTAGCATCTTTGTCAACTAGTAGCGGATTATCCAAGGTGACGTTAACCTTTAAGAATTTGGAATTCTGAACGTAGACTTCGTCAAACATAAGGTCTAGACCCAAATCAGGATCAACTTTTAAAAATGACAATTCCGCGATTATTCGGAATAGATTATTTTCAATTAAAGCGCTAGCTCCACCTCTAGTTTCGGCAACACGTATTAAAAAGAATACAGTGGCTTTAAAAGCTGTCAATTCATATAACAAATCATCAATGTTTATGTGCTCTGTAGTAGAATTTAACAAAGCATCTGTATTTTTCAGCGAACGTATTATTAAGAGCAGTCTTGTAGTTTTCATCAGTGAATCCAATATAAAATTCTCTTTACTTCTATTAGCCAGTTGAATAAGTGAATCCAATAGTAATATACCTGTAACCCTACTAGTTCCCTCGCCATAAACAACATCGTTCCATATGATCTCTACCAATTTTTTACTTCCTAGTCTCAAATCCTGCAGAACCTTTTCGGACCCTACTTGGTCGCTTAGAACTCTACTCAAATAATGGTTTGCTAATATATAGAAATCGGACCTTAATGCCACAGAGGAGAGTGGGGAGTTTATACCCTGAATACATGTCTTGAACAACTGATATAGCCTGCCGTCTACCGTGCCTTTGTCGGTAATCAACTTACGATCGCGGTTATATATATCAAATAGGAAAACGGCGAGAGAAACCAATTCTTCTGAAAAAGTTATATTAAACTCAATATAATCACTAATCTTCGGAATAATTGTACCAAAAACCTCCAGAATAAAGTTTGATCTTGTTGATGGTTCCAATTTTCCATCAGTAACAATGATTTGCACCAACTGTACCCAAGAGTGCAGCACAGATAGGTTCAACTCCAATGCTTTGTTTCTTGATATAATATTCGTGAAATGGCTTTTTGCTTTTATACACTCGACATCTGCATCCTTCAAAAATTGTTCTTTTGACACAGTGAGACTGAAGGAATTAGAATGTAAGCTTTCAGCACGGACTCTTTTAATCAGGCGCATAAGGTTTTCCATTTTGTGAAAGTCATAGATATTGCCGGAGCAATACTTGTTAAGAGTGACTTGTTCCAAATTTAAAGGAACATTGGTGAAAATTGATAACGTCTCTTTTGGTTCGCAGATATTGCCATAGTTTAATGGATCCAAGAAAGAAAACAACCTTACCGAATACATTGTATTTGATATCAAGTAATTCACATATGTTAAAACCTCTGATTTCGTGCCCGAAAATGAAATTTTATGAATGAACAGACCCAAATATTGTGTCCAATAATTCCTGTAGGCTAAGAATGACAGAAATGCACCAACGGATTCGCTCTCGATGAAGTTCTTACATTTTTCCTCTGTAGAATTGTCAAAAGGAGAGCCGTTCCATGTCGTGAACCTTGTCACTTGTGGATCGAGGATCATTATTCTCTCAAAAAAGTTTTCTTTGATTAGGTATGAATATAGTAGACCAGATGTTAACGGATTACGACATAGTTTGAGAATAATTTCCAGTGCTGCTGTAGCCAATCTCATAGGTGCATAATCGATATTGTCCTTAGTAATGCTGTTCAATGAAGCTTCCAACACGCTTATGAGGGAATCAAGTAATGAGGTTCCGGAAGATATAAATGTTGCTAGGTTAGGTCCCAGGGATATAACGTTTGAGACCTGGAAACCTAATAACAGATGAGAAATAGTCATCGTTCGACTATAATTAGAAAGATTTGATGTTAAGAAATCTAATAGTTCTAACTTCAAAGCAAGGACACCAGCGTCGGTTATTGAGCTTTCCAATTGTGTAATAAATGCATCCTTTATTCTGGCTGATTCATCTACGGAATCGAATATTGTTAACAACTTATTTCTCTTAGACAAAGACGCAACGGAGCCATTAGAGCGTTCTGAAAGTTTCGCCAAAATACGCAGTGAATTTGTGGCTAAAATTTGATCATCGACCCCGACGTATAAACCCAAGTGTGCAACAAGTGGAATATTGAAAAAAATTGCATCGTAAAATGAACGTAATCCGTGAAGAGAATAATTCTTTGGCAAGAAATAATCCGTCTTGCCATGCTTCTTAACAATTGGAAATAATTCTTCCACGTATGTCTCCTGATAATCCAATACTTTATTGATAATTTTCACAGCTAACTGCAACAATTCAGCCTGATTTTTGCCACCTTCTAACTCTATGGACAATTGATCAACACCAACATCAACTACATTAAATATACTTTTGTAAATCTTTTCCGTGAAAATATAGTTGAATATGGGGATAGCTGGGCATTCTTGAACGTAATTGAAGAAATTTTCGCAATCCACCAAAGCATCCAAATTCGCAGCTGCAGGAATAGAATTTAAAATTACACTGTAATCAAAAGAGCATAAGCCCGTATAGATAATTTTCAAAATAGGAAGCTGGACGGCTCTTTTATTTCTGATATCAACAATTTGATCCACGTGCGCTAAAATGTCGTTGAAAATGTAGTCAAAATATGGCCATATACCTACCTTCCTATATCCCTGACCTAATCTTGTTGGAAATGCCAATTTGCCAAAAACCATGTATTCACTATTATTTTCACGAGAATGAATAGAAATCAGATTATGGAAGAGTTGTAAAAACCCCAAAACGTCAGAGTATTTTGTTAACACGTTTGTAAAAGCATTTCTATAAGATTCGGATGAATAATTCAGCGATGAATCCTTGAAAATTAGAGAGTCTAGAAAAGACCAAAATTTTGTTCTAGAAGATTCAAGTTTTGGAACCAAGTTACTTATAACCTTGAAAGCAGCGCCTACGAGAGGTGTATTTATCTTGGTGAATTCGAATAGGACATCTGAGAAAACTTTCGATAGCGAGCTTTTTACATCCTCGTCAACCTGGTATGTAACTGATCCAACTAAAGTTAATAAAGAAGACAGAAATATTACAGCTTCTTCATTTAAGCCTTCTTCTAAGGCTACCGCAGTCGAATCGATATCGTTATGAGTTGACTCACTAAACTGCTGCCTCTTATGGAGGCTCGAGTTAAAATTGCTTATTTTCTTAGTGTAGTCACTGAGACACTGTGCAATGTTTTTCCATGAAATCGAGCTGTTTTCGCCAAAATAGTGATAGACATTCAGGGCATTTTCAGGACCAAAGGACAAGCTAGAAACCATCAAATAGAAACAAGACCTCATCAAGTTGTCGTTGCATCTCGAACACCACTCAATAAAACCATAAGCGTTTGATTCCTTATCAGACCAGAAAGTACATGAATATTCGGGCCTTGATGCATAGAAAAAATATATTGACAGAAAAAATCTTTCTAAGTCAGCCTTTAGTGAGATGTCATCCAAAGTTAAGTCTTCACCGGACAACAAAGAGTCTTCCTCAGCATCCTTAATCTTTGTAAGCAAAAAGGCACAATCTGTAATAATAGTTTGAAGCACATCATCAAAGGATGAGAGGAAAAATTCTTGGGTCTGATCGGATAAAACTATAGTAGTGTAAGAATATTCGTTGACGTTATTGGGCATACTATTTAGTCGAGCGGTACCCGTGGTTGACATCATCCCAGGATAAGACGGATTCCATAAGCCGCGTCCGCTCATATTATCAGTTGCGGATGCTGGGTTGTAGGTAGAATTCGTCGTTTGACTGAAAATTTTTTCATCATCAAGTAACTGTTTAGGAATTAGCCTTGGAATATGCCTTTCTAACAGGGACCTTATATCGTAGAAAAGTTCCATACTCTTGTCTTGTTCCACGATAGATGTATCTGCGGCAAATATTAAAATTTGTTCAATAGCGCCTAGTTCGACGGCAGAAGTCATTGG